>NC_092810.1:114527013-114849936 GCF_040954645.1 Diabrotica undecimpunctata
ACATTATTAGAATAATTGATCCTAAAAAGGACCGATTTGACAAAAGTCATATTGACCGGGTGATTCTGATTAGCCGATTAATTAATTATTCATTACCCAGGGTACAACTGATTACGGTGGTCTTATTTGTACTCAAATTTTCGTAAAGGCTTTTCTTTTGAACCCCATAAGAAATGGCTAATTAACTTTTCATTAAAAATAATTTTACACACTGTTACTTTTAGACAATATTTCGAATCAGATTTGTATAGTAATAAGTATAGTTAATATGGAGTCTCTTTGTGAAAAGTAAATGAGTTTGTAATATCGGTCACAACTCATATATGAATGATAAGGACATAAACGGTTAAAATAAGTGCATAGAATTTTAACTAAATATATCGGCGCCATTGTTTAGGAGATGGATTTATCCCAGAGATTAAAGGTTAAATGTATATTCCAGGTTCTATCTACGTATTTTCATTACTAAAAAAGTATATTTATAATAAAGGCCTTAAGATATATTTAGATTCTATGGAAATTAGCAAATTAAAAAATACATACATAATTATTCTGAATGACAAAATTGAGACAAACAGTTGCCCCAAGTATTGTTTATATTGTAAAGGTTATCGTCATAGTATAGTCAGAACGCAACAAGGTTCTATTGGATTTTCTGCTTTTTGTCTCCTCATTCCTATTGAAAACTTAGCCACGTAAATAACGTTTTAAAAATATATATCAATATTTCTGTAGTGCCTTTCCCAAGATAACTTTTTTTAAGCCTACTTCGTTTGACTACATGTAATGGATTTGATAGTTCCCAACAGATAAGTATTGATCGTAGGTTGGATAGCAGTTGGTTGTACAGGCATGTGTTGATAAATATGATGGGGCGGTAGGTAGTCCCATTATTCCTAAATCTGACCATATGTTACCTCCCCTGTTGATTCGTGGACGTCCTAAGGGCATTTTTTCTCTCAGGGCATTCTCCCAGTTTAACTTGGCAATGCAGTTATTAGAAAGCCTTTGGATGTAGCCAGCGTAACTTTGGCGTTGAGATTTAGTCTCTTGTATGACGTTGCTATCTTTAAATATCTGTTAGACCTTGGCATTAGTTCCGGTTCGGTATTGGTTAGTATTCGGACCTTTGTAAGTTGGAAAATAGATCTGATGGCTTTTCTAGTAATCCTGATCTAATTAATACCTAAGTTTTACTTACATTGTTTTGTCAGCGTTCTCGTCACATTTTCAGTCAATAGCACTGGTTTAATCACTGTTTTGTATATCCTGATTTTAGGGATTTGTATTAGACTTCTGGATTTAAAAGTGTTATGTGGGTTATATTTACATCAGTTAGCTACCTGAATATATACCCTAATTTAATAATAAATATCTGGGAGCTTACATCAACAAAGAATTAGATTCAGACTAAGACTAAATGGCAAGGGCAGCGTTCTTAAAATTCAAGCAATTGTTCTGTGACAAAAATCTTAATACTGCGCTGAGACTGAGGTTTGTTGAATGTTACGTCTGGTCTCAACTATTGTACGGAGTAGGAATATGGACAGTAAAACCGCAAATAGTTAGGAAGCTTCAAGCCTTTGAATTTTAGATATACCTGGAACACATACTAAGGAATATAAAGTCTTCTGCAGGCCATCATGCAGGGTAGAGTCGATGGCAAAAAGGGAATAGGTAGAAAGAGGAAGTCATGGCTGCGAAATATTCGTGACTGGACAAACATGACTGTAGACGAATTATTCCACGTTGCAAAAGACAGAGATACTTTAAGAAATGTGGTCGCCAACCTCCGTTAATGGGGACGGCATAGGAAGAAAAATAATGATACGCTAAACAAAAAAAACAGAGATGAAGATAGGCGCCAAGAAACTCTGTGTTATAAAACAGTTGAATAAAATACAGATTCTCGATTCAAATATTCAAAAATTTAATGAACAGCTTACTAAAATAGAAATAACGTCTATTTAAAATGCAATTTATTAATGGCTCAAGGTACAAAGCAGTGATATTGATCTTATAAGAAACTCTCTCCGCAAACGACATCTTCAACAAAGTGAAGAGAGCACGAAAAATGTTTTACTTAAAATCAACAAAATAAAAACCAAATACAAGCGAATCAACAGAAGAAAGCAATTCAATACAGAGCATAATTCACTTAAGACCTATTTTAATACATGAATGCGAATCATGGACAATGACTAAAACAAATAAGGAAGAACTCCGAATATTTAAAAGAAAAATAATAAGAAAACTTTTTTAACCTCATTATCATATTGCTACAAATCCGTATAGAATAAGAACACATACTAAATAAAGAAAGCTCTTATAAATATATTGTTTAGGAAAATAAATCGCTTAAGGTAGATCAGACACATGCATAGACGCCAAGATGTCACACTTGGTTAAAAAACGTAAACTAATTTTTGAAACCAAATTCAGTATTTTGCTTTAATCTAAGCAAAAATCCTTAACGAATTGGTTTCTAGTACTCGTACAGAGTATATCGGAATAAAAGGAAAAAGACAGTTAAGCAAGAAGAAAAGTGCAAGCATTTACGTTTTAAGGGTGAAAGGATGTGCGCCCCATTTTTAGCTGACAAGCTTGCGGAGCATACTATTTCTGGTCCTTAGTTTGCCTTTTAGTTTTAAACAAGATTCTGTGATTGACAACGTGCGATATAAACTATCTACAAGGTATTTATAGGAAATTCAGAGTTCAAGGATTTCATCACACTATTGGATGTTCAGTTTTGTGAAAGCGCCTGTGTTGGGAAAATTGAAGGAGCGTTCCTAAGATTTTCGGGGTTTGGCTTAAAATTAAATCGTAGTTCATTTTTATTATATTTAAGGCATCTACTAGATTTTTTTCCACTCCAGCAACAAAAGTTTTTGGTTGTGCAATGTATGGTCTACATGAAAATCCTAGTATCTACTGGTATCTGTTGATCATTTGTGTAAATGTAATACAGTGTAGGTGCCATTACGCTACCCCAAGCGAGACCGTTTGTCTGCGTTCTCCATATTACCATTGAATGATACGAAAAATCTTCTGTTCTGTAGATATACGCGGATAAAACGATGTTTACAGTTTGTCATACAGTTTTTGGAGAAATGTCCTCTAATTTAATGTGTCGTAGGCGGCATTTAGATTGACAAATACCACCCCTGATACCTGATATCTTTCGTATCCGTTGTTGCTTTTTGCAACAACGGGTACGTTATTACGTACGTTATAAGTATTACGAATAAAAATAAATAAGCAAGAAGAATATAAGTGAACCATATTTAAAATAAGTGACAGAAAAAAGAATATTATATATACATTTACTTCTAAATTAAAAATAAAATACTCGTATGCCTGATAACGAAAGATACAAAATTTACAAGCGACAAAGTATTTTTTAAAACAACCGAACATATTATATGTAATAATTGTAATAGATATGTTGGCTATAATCAAATTACCATAAAGTCACCGAAATATTTTATCTGAGTAATGACTCACTACTGATTGCTACGTTACGTTATACGATACATTTATAGTTAAAAGCGAAATTAGGTGTTATGCCTCCTTATTATTTTAGTATCTGTTACAAGTGACATACTAAAGTATTATAGTAAGATATTGAATTCCCTACATTTAAAAATTGAAATATTGAAATTAGACAGTAAAAAATTATAATTTTAAGATTGATTTACAAATTATTATAATTTAAATTTTACTACTTTATGAAACAAATATTGTACATCATAAAACGTAGCAATCGAAACATCGGAACGTACATTTATATAATAAATTTTTCAGTGTCAATGCATTAAAAAAATACTAATACATAAAAATTGCCTTTTCCAAGCTTATAACAGACACTAAATTGAGTTTAAAAATAATTAAAGCAAGTAATATAAATTACCACCATAAAATATTTAACTACATTAACCAAGTATTTGTGAAATTTCGGGATGACTAAATTGATTGATATTTAAATAAATTTCAAGTTCCAAAACGTACCTGCTGTAAAATTTAAAAATCTACGACTAATCAAATTATTGGCAACATCGGAGGAGTTTAGTTGTGTACGGGGAAGAATACATACGGATCCCAAAAGTGTTTTACCCTATTACGGAGTTCATTTAATCCTACGTGATGGTCGGAGTCTACATAAAGCGCTACCCAGATAATAATATACACGGTGTATATTCTCCTGGAGTTAGTATAATACCGTTTTAGTACGGGGCCCACATTAACCGCTAGATCTATATATATATATATATATATATATATATATATATATATATATATATATATAGAAAAGGAGATAATGCTGGGAGATACCCTTTTATTCCCTGAGGAAGCAAAATAAAACTCGGGTGCTTCGATAGATGTGCTTTTTAATTAATAGTCTAAGCTTTCGTCGAGTTTTTTGCTATAATTTGTTTTTTATTATTTTTATACTTAGTTTCCACCTGTTCATTATTTGTTTCTCTTGTTTGTTTATAGTTTACTCTGATGATATCAATAATCATTAAAGAAAGCTTAGACTATTAATTAAAAAGCACATCTAACGAAGCACCCGAGTTTTATTTTGCTTCCTCAATGATAAAAGGGTATCTCTTAGCATTATCTTCTTTTCACTGAATATTACTAGTACGCGTTATCATCTTTTTGGTTACATGTATGTATATATATATATATATATATATATATATATATATATATATATATATATATATATAAGTATATACATAGAAGACACTTTTTTAATTCCTATGTTTGTCGGTCTGTTATAAATAAAACACTGTAATTACACTTCATTTTATGTCACTGTTATGCTTTTTAAATAAACCTTAAATCTACTCCTTATATGTTTATAAAGAATATTATTTTGTTAAAATATTCTTTTTTCTAATAAAATAATTCAATCCCAAAAAAGTAATGAAATAACGACGTCGATGAAATTCTGAAACTCACCAATTTATTGAGTCGTTCCTCGACTCAAAAGAGGTATCCTCTTCATGAAATTGTTAGACTTAGCACTCCCGATAAAATTAAAATGTATAAAGCTCGATTGTGATGATGTGAAAAATATGAGTCAACCACTAGATAATAAAAATACTCCACCAAAAATGATAATTCATTAAAAGCAAAAATAGTTGTGATTAGAAAATAGGAATAAACTTTAATACATCTTAACCCTTAAGTTTTTATACGAGAGACATTTAAAATTTGACAATTTATAACCATGATCCATTATTTAATGTGATAAAATTGAATTTGACAATTTTTTTCTCATAACCTTTTCAAATTTACTATAATGTTATGGCCCTGGGATAATAATACCTCTCTCTACAGTTGGAAACAGTGCTCAACTATAGTTTATTGATTTTAAAGCACGCATTTTACCACATACTTCTTGATCAATTGCAGTAAGGTACCAACTCGTATTTTCCGAGAATTACTGTAAGATAAGCGTGAGTAGGAGGTGGTGCAAGATGATATATCACGATTTTCTACTTAAACTCACATAAATCTCGTTACATACATCCTATTTGCGGTACACGAAAGACGATACGTTAGGAATGTTTGTCATTTTATGCTCGTGGGAAAACATTAATAATCTAATTTAAAGTAAAAAACTTTTTCATATTTTATTGATACAAAATGTTTGTGATTGATTGTAAATATAACTGACAATAAAAGGTACAAACGAGTTATTGCTGCATATTGTAATATGAAAATGTCATATCTTATTAAATACAAGTTTTTAAAAAAATATTTGTTACATTAAACATAAAGTAAGGAAAATTCGAATATCAAAAAGCAACAAGATTTTTATATTTTAAACTTTTTCTAAAAATTAACGTATGGACCATAAGCTGTATACCAAATTTAAAAGAAAAGTGTGTTTCAAAAGTTTAAAAACTTCAGAACTAAAAAAACGAAAGTTTTCAAAAAACATCAAAAAGGCAGCACATTAGGGCTCCGCAAAAAACACATTAAAATTAAAGCCGTGAAAACATATCCTAGATCACACGTGACCTCAGATCACAATCCACTTATCACCAAGATTACACTCACCCTTAAGAATATTAAAACACATCAAAGAATCCCTACAATAGATACAAGAAATCTTAAAGACCCTAACGTAAAAGAATGCCTCCAACATGAACTGCATGTGAACTGCAGCAAATTGAACACAAACACCAATGATCTACTGGGATCGACTAAAACATTGTCTATTGGAATTGTAAAAAAATACTAAAGACTTCTGCAAGAAAAAAAAAAGCATGGATGAATGACGAGATACTCAATACGATAAAACAACGAAGACAATATAAAAACAAAGACAACAATAAATACAGAGAGATAAACCACGAGGTCCGGAAGATGATAAAGCAGCAGAAGAAAAATACTTTGAAGAGAAATTCAAAAAGATCGAAGACCTTTTAAATAAATATGATCTGTTTAACCTACACAAGAAAGTTAAAGAACTGGGAGGACTAAGAAAACAAAATCCCACTGATGCATTTCTGGATAGACACGGGACTAGTATAACACAGACGGATGATAAAGTACAAAGATGGGCAGAATATATCGACTAACTGTTCGATGATGAAAGAGAATATCTGAAGTACATAGAACTTAGTTCAGTAGAAATAAGTCCATATATTACAAAAGAAGAAATAGTACGTGCATTAAAAACAATGAAGAGTGGGAAAAGCCCTGAACCTGACATACTTCCTATAGAAATCCTAAAAATTTTAGGTGAGAAGCACATTGATGTTTTAGTGACACTTTTGAACCAAATTTATAGTTCAGGCGTATTACCCAAAGAGTGGTTAACGTCAATTTTTATTTGGCTTCCCAAAAAGAAAAACGCAAGAGAATGCAGCGATTATTGCATCATGAGCTTAATGTTTCAGATACTAAGATTACTACTAAAAGTCATCCATAACCGAATATATTACAAACTGGACATTACAAAGGCCTAGGAACGCGTAAAGCTCTTTTTTCACTTAATATACTAATACAAAGATGCCTGGACGTCAATCAAGGTATATACGTATGTTTTATTGACTATAATAAAGCATTCGATAAACTACGACATGAACAATTAATGAATGTCCTGTATTCAAAGAAGATTGCCTACAACGACCACAGGATCATATCAAATTTATACTATAAACAGCGAGCAAAAGTACGTGTTAACGAACAGCTGTCAGTAGAAATTAAAATTAGACGTGGAGTGAGACAGGGATACGTATTGTCGATAATTCTTTTTAATACATACTTCGAAGAGATCCTAAAATAAGCTTTTGAGGGTAAAACAGCGAAAATAAAGGTAAATGAAGTTCCCATTAACAATATTGGATATGCGGACGACACTGTGATCTTAGCCGAAAATATTGAAGATCTTTAGATACTTGTGACCAGAATAGCGGAGTATGGAAAATAGTACGGTCTAACAATTAACGTCAAGAAGACGAAATTTATGAGAATATCGAAAAGTCAAAGAAATACCGAGAATCTTCTAATAAACGGAACCAACGTCGAACAATCGGACAAATATGCATATCTGGGAACAATGATTAACTCCACAAATGATTACATTTAGGAAATCAAAATCAGAACAGAAAAGGCTAGAGCAAATTTCAGCAAAATGAGAAGAGTGCTATGAACAAGAGATATAAAATTGGAACTAAGAGTTAGGTTGTCGAGGTGCTATCTTTTTTCGAATTTGTTTAATGGAATGGAATGTTGAACCTTGAATGCGACTGCGATCAATGAAAAAATTAGAATCGTTCGAGCTGTGGGTGTATATAAGGATTCTAAAAATATCTTGGACAGAACACGTCACAAACAAAGAGGTTCTGACAAGGATAAATAAAGAAATAGAAATTTTAAATACAATTAAAACAAGAAAATTGGAATAGCTCGGACATATTACACATGGAGAGAAATACACCTTGATCCAACTGATTATGCAGGGAAAGATCCAAGGAAAGAGAAGAGGGAGGTGTAGAATGTAATGGCTGCGCAACCTAAGAGAGTGGTCGGATGTACATCAAATGAACTTTTCAGAGCAGCCATCTCAAAAGTCCGAATAGCTATGATGATTGCCGACCTTCGCCGCGGATATGGCACTTGAAGAAGAAGGTATATTCCAACAAAACGAACAGGAAACTGGATTTTAAACAAAAGACTAAAAAGTATAATTCACTCAGTAGAAATGCAACAACAATAAGCGTTAAAATAACAGGCAAAATAAGAAATAGTGCAATAAAAGAAAGACTCAAAACTAAATATTTGCTACATACAATACAGGAAGAGAAATTCGCCTGGCTTAGATATTGATCGCGAATCGACGATAATAGGCAAATAACAATATTATGTAAAAGGCAAAACTAATATAGTGAAATAAAAGAGAAGACTTTGATAAAAGCCTTAAAACAGGATATGGCAGAAATACTCAAAATTCGGAGCAAATAGTAGAAGGAAACAAAAGAAATTGCAAAGAACAGAACAGACTACCAATATAATACAAGTGACGATACTCAAAGGAAAATTGAAAGATGAAAAAGTCCTCATTCAGAAAATTCCGATGATACCAACTGATGTGCCATTCGATTTTAAACAAATATAACTAAATCTAAAAATAATGATAATAACACATCTGAGGAAATAAAAAGGCGAATAATAATTGCAAACAGGTGTTATCATGGTCTATCAAAGTACTTAGCTAACAAACGTCTGTCTCAAAAAACTCGTATAAGGCTGTATAGAACACTGATAGTCCCCGTTCTCACATATGGATCAGAGGCATGGACGCTAACGAAAACAGATGAATCCGCTCTATCCATTTTTGAAAGAAAGGTGCTACGCAAGATATTCGAAGCGGTCTGTGAGAACGGAATATGGAGGCGTAGATATAACTTTGAACTGCAGAATATCTACAAGCATACGTTTGGTGGTAAAGATATTACCACTATAATTAAGCGAAACCGCCTGCAGTGGGCAGGACATGTAGCCCGGGCCCCTGAGTCAAACATGATAAAAAAGATTCTAACAGCGCAACCCGTGGGAATGAGAAGACGGGGTAGACCAAAGCTGAGGTGGATGGACGGGGTAACACAAGATGCCGAGAAGATCGGAGTCGGATAAACCTTCCACTTTGTTCGAGCGAGTGGTGTATTGTGTGACAGAAAAATTTTAATGAAGCCGAAGGAAAAATTATGGAAGACAAATATAACTAAATCTAAAAAATAATTGTTTCTCTCATGGGTAATTATTAGTAGTATGTTAACGTGTAGGTAAACCTTCCACTTTGTTGGAGCGAGTGGTGTATTGTGTCACAGAAAAATTTCAATGAAGCTGAAGAAAAAATTATGTAAGGAAGTGAATATTGGATCAATAAAAAGAAATAGGAATAAAGAATGCCTGTTTTGGAAATGAGAATAATAAGATGGATGAGTGGAGTGACAAAAAAGGGTAAACTTAAAATTAAGTGTATTAACGGAAAGCATAGGTTAGGATGGTTTTCTCATGTACAACGTCAATATATTATTCGCCCAATACGAATAATTTATTTACTCAGACTAATGAGAATAATAATTTAAAAAAATCATTTCAAACGTTCAAAATGCTCGTAGTTCACCTCCTGACAATATGCAAGCCTATAATTAAATTTATGAGTCACTCTTTCCAAGGCTGACGACTATGACATTTAGGGTTAGGGAATATTATATGTAAAATACTTAGTATTTATAAGGATTTCAAAAAGAAATATACATAATGATCTATTTGAAATATTAAAATTTTTAAATTTTTCGAAACAAAAACAAAAAATCTTAGCAAAATGTCAATAAGGTCATATTACACAACCCTCAGAAACCAAAATTTGTATAAATTGTGCAAGCCATTTTTAAAAAAATCGAAGCATACTGTACTTGAGTTTTAATCACTATAATACCTCCAAATACTCATTTTCATTAAATTCTCTTAACATAGCTTTTTTATTCATTTATCTTCTCCCATATATCCCTGTTCCAGCTACTATTTTTAAAAGAAAATATTTTTTCAAGGTTAAGAACTTTTTTCAGAAGAAAAGAAAAAAAAGAAGAAAAAATTCAAGAAGCAGCCGACTCAGCATTTTTACTAAACAGACAATTTAAACAAACGGATTGGTATGATGAGGATTGTAAGAAAGCCATTAGTGACCGAAATAAAGCTAGAATAAATAGCATAATAAGAAATAATGAAGAGAGTAAAAAAGCTTATGCCGCAAAAAGACGGGAAGCAAAAAAGATCTGTAGAAGGAAGAGCGATCAAGCTTAGAGCAGAAACTAGTTCGTATTGAAGAAGATTTTTTACATAAGCAAGTCAGGAATTTCTACCAAGAAATAAAACGAGACCGAACCCAGTACAAAACCACATCAAGATATTTTAAAGATGAAGAGGGGAATCTGCTAGGTGGAACAGATGAAAAATTAAGAAGGTGGGCCAATTATTTCGAGAACATATTATGTACGGACGACCAAGATGAAAGAGAACAAACGCAACTACAACATGAAGAAGTAAGGGACCCAGATGTAAATGAAGAAGTACCTACCAAGGAAGAAATTATAGAGATCAAAAAAAACTTAAAAAACAACAAAGCACCTGGTGAAAATGGTATCATTGCTGAGTTTCTAAAAGAAAGTGGCGAAATAGTGCAAGAAGAAATCGCTGAGTTAATACGCGAAGTGTGGATCAAAGAAAAAATACCCAATCAGTGGAAAGAAGCAATCTTATGTCCAGTGCATAAAAAAGGAGACGTTACAGAATGTAAGAATTACAGGGGAATAGCTCTACAAGATACAGTGTATAAGATTCTGGCCATATCAATTAGAAATAAAATTAAAACAAAAGTTGAAAATTGTCTAGGAGAATATCAAGCAGGTTTCAGAGCAAACAGACCGGTAATAGACCAAATTTTTACAATGAAACAAATTTTAGCTAGCTCATATGAATTCAACTTAACATTACACATGCTGTTTATTGATTTTAGGCAGGCATATGATGCTATAAAAAGAAATAAAGTATATGAAGCACTAGAATATTTTTAATTTCCACCAAAAATAGTAAGACTGACTAAATGCATACTCAATGATACTAAAAGTAAAGTCATGTTAGAAGGACGGGTTTCGGATAGCTTTATCACCAATAGAGGTCTGCGACAAGGTGACCCGTTATCAACAGATTTTTTCAATTTGATCTTAGAGATTCTATGTTCTATATGTTCTATATTCTAAGATTTTACGAGAATGTAACATCTACACTAGAGGTACAATATATCATCACAGGCATCAATGTGTAGCATATGCAGATGATGTTACCTTAATAACAAGGAGACTTGCAGAATTAAGAGAAATCTTTACTAGAATAGAGAGAATAGCCAGGGAATATGGTTTAGAAATAAACGAAGAAAAAACAAAATATATGGTGATGAGGGGAAACGAAAATCATCTAGGACAGTCCTTTAAGATACAAAGCCCAAGTAAAGAATATAACTTTGAAGTTGTTAGCCAATTCGATTACTTGGGAGTGACACTAACAAATAGGAATGAAGAGAACCAAGAAATCATAAAAAGAATGGCCAAAGGTAGTAAGAGTGGAGCCTGACTAAGATACTGAGGTCGAAGATAATATCCAGAACAGCAAAAAAACGAATATATACAACAGTTATTCGACCTACAGTACTCTATGCTAGCGAGACCTGGACACTAAATAAAGATATGGAAGTAAAATTAGATAGATGGGAACGAAAAATTCTTAGAAGGATATACGGAGGTGTAAAAGAGGGGAACATCTGGCGAAGAAAAACGAATGAAGAAATAATGCAAATATATGGGCAACCAAAAATAACAAGACTCGCCAAAATTCAAAGATTAAGATGGCTCGGACATATAGAAAGAATGAAGGAAGGAAGAGTTAGTTCCCAATGAATTAATAAACACGGAGGCTGGTACAAAAAGAAAAAGAGGCCGCCCCCGAAGAAAATGGCTGGAGTCGGCAAAAGAAGATCTGAAGTCGCTGCGGGTACAAGATTGGAAAAACTTAGAACAAGATAAAAAGAAATAGAAAAAAACCGTTGAAGCCTTAGGCCTTTGAGGCCTGTTGAGCTGAACTATATATATAAGAACTTTTTTTATCTCATGCAAACTACAATATTTTTTCCTATTAGATACAAAAGATATTAAAATTCTACACCTACACATTGCTGTTTTATTAATTCAATATCAAAATAAGTTTTAATTACTTTTTTTATATTTTAAATATTTCTGTTTTAATGGGTTGCTAATAATTATTTTGAATACTGAATAATTATATCATGGCTCTTTCTATTTAATATTTTTAATATAACTTAGAGAAGAAAAAAGTTTTTGGAAATAAACTCATTAATATTGACATATTTTTAATATTAGCTAATAATGTGTTTTATAATTTCCAAAAATAGACCGAACAACAACGTATCTCATTAGGAACTTTAGAATAATATTAAATATTTCTACTTACTATTGAACGTCTCATATTAAACCAAAAAAAGTACACAAATACAGCTAATACTAAAGACCTCACCTCCCCTTATATTGGTTTATATAGTGAAAATACTACTCCTTTACAGCGACGTGTACTTCTTCGTCCTTCAGCATTCCTTTTTTTTTTTTTCAACATAACAATTCCCATTGGCGTTGTAGACCGATGCGCTTACTGAAATCCATTTTACGTTTTTGTAGCCGATCGCTTCATGCTCTATGATCTTTTTAACATCGTGAAGTGTCTCTGAGATGAATCAGGTCAATTGGTCATTGCTGTTCGATTATGTTGATAGTACCTTGTGCATATAATTGGTAATTTGTTAGTTACATGGCTGATTGACGGAATAATAAACAGCTAAGTTATTTTCATTATTATATTTAAAGCTTTCGTATCAATAACGAAAATATTAACAGGGTGTCACAAAAAGATTGATCATAAGTTGTATCACGGTTTTTAGGGATTAACATAAGTCGATGCGGCCGGACTTACATAGATGCAAAAGTTACGAGGTGTTAAATTTAAAAAATGAAATGAGTTAAATATTTTAAAACACTTTCTCTACTCAGTGCAAAGAGTTAAATTGCATTTTTCACACATTCATCTAACTCACATGTGGCGTTCGCGACATCTTCGAGGGTTCATGGTACTTTTAGGAAAATGACCATCTGGAGTATCCAGTATACTCTTTGGCAGCAAACCAGATGGTTTGATAGATGTAGATCGTCTTTGTATGGCTTTGTTGATAGCTCTGCAGTAATGGCGGAATATTTATTTGTAATCCTATATAGTTTCCACGCATTTTTAGCACCATTTTTTTCATGTATGCCGATTCTGTAATTATTTACCCCTTGATAGAGTAAGTCCACACTCCCCATTGATAAATTGTAAGATTTGAATAACTGAGGTTGTGACACTGCTACTTTTTCTTTTTGTTTTGCACACCAACGCTTCACTTGTGCAAGGGGCTCTATGGTATCGTAATTGGTAGCTATGGCTACAGCACTGCTGTCGTTCCATCTTACAAATAATAAAGCACTTTATTCATCGTAGCAATGATCATAACATCCACGATATTTTCTCTCTATCTCTGTGTCTTGTATAAAAGGACATTTTTTGATACGATTATCACGAACTGTGACCATCGCTTTGAAACTTTTTTGTTTCGATGTCACTAAAAGTTTATAACTCGCAAAATAGTTATCGAAAAATATGTGAACAGTTGGATCTGTAATAATAATCAGGAGGTCTAAAACAACTTGTGATCCTAGTCGCAGTTTAGACTTTTTCGGCGTCATCTGTTCTTCGTTATCTAAAGGCTTAGCTCCGCAGTACGTATCAAAAGCATAACAGTAGCCAGTAGAACTGCACAACATCCAATCCTTGTAGCCAAAACGTAAGGGCTTTGATTTAATGAATTGCTTCGCCGAATGGTGGCCAAAGTACATCCTTTCACGGGGTAATTTATTACAAAAATTTTGATCCCATCTTATAAAATGATGATTATTGGAGGCTATTGCGTACAGATCAGTTTGCTCTACAATATGATTTACAACTTCATCATCAAATAACTTTTCAAAAACTTGTAACGTAGTTAGTTCTGCAAGCTCAGCTTTTACTTTTTCCATTCGTTTATAGACTCCCTTGGTACCATTCGTGCTCGTATTTTCTGTTTTACGACGCCATTTGGAATCTCCAGGCTTCTTTAGTAAGTTGTTTTTTGGAAGCTGTCAGTTCTCTCTTTGATGATTTTATTCGTTTGGACAATGGAATGTTATCATCTGTTTCATCCGGGCCATCTCTATTATCAAAATCATCGTAGTTAAGATCATTCACCGTTCTATAGTCATCCTAATCTTCGGACTCGTCAATAATAACTTCAAGTTAATCAGGATCATCGTTAGGAATTTAGGTTGTTATCAAATCATCTTCATCAAACTCCTCCTCATCCATTTGGTGGTCAAATTTTGGTGGAATTATATCTATTTCAGCACTATTGGTAATCCCTACATTTTCAATATAATTTACAGCTACTGCAAGCATTTGATACCTTTTTCTATAAAATGAAGACGTGGTTATTTCAGGAAGACTCTTCGTAGAATTTCAGACCTAAAAAAATATATATTATATTGTATACCCTTTTGCAAAATGTACCCAAGCAGGTACAAAGAAGTTTAGGTTGTTAAATCTACGAGGTAAAACAAATATGTGATAAAATTATATTCACTTAACATTCTTACACATATAATAAAACAAATTTCGGGCATGCAACAAAATAAATTCATGAATACAGAACGTTATTGATAAAAATTTTTACGTACCATAATTTAACCTCAACTCACAACTGCAATGGCTTTTTCAAAGTGTTATATCTTAAAACCACGCGAAAAAATATAGTTACACCATCTGAGAGATAAAGCTATGCAGAAGCGTCTTGTGACCCAGATATTGAGATTTTCAACTATAGATGGCGTCAGTAGAAAATTATATTTGCCGTACCCGTGCAGGTACACTGAACGTTAATGGGTTAATATTTTCCCAAAACCGTTCAAAACTTTTTTTTGCAAATTTTTATCTGTTAGCATGCCATGGCCAATAATACTAAAGCACGCCTGTTTTTACAATTGAAATAAATCGTGGCATAAGGCAGGACGATACAATATCCCTAAAATATTTACAACAGCACTGAGGGACTTTTCTCAATGAAAAGTATTTGAATCATCTTAGATGCGCTTAAGATCTAGTTATAGTAGCCTTCAACTAACTTAGACAGAAAGATGGAATATAAAATCCTAACATAAAGGATTTAAAATGAACTGAAACACCGAAAATCAAATTAATAAAAGGCACCTCAAGTCAAACAAAGATGACAGACCGTTAATAATAGTCCAAAAACCCGTCGTTCAACATGAAGATGAATACATCTATCTGGGTTAAAATGTCAAACTAAATAAAAAAAACCAAACAACAAAAATAACTGCTTTTGGAAAGCTATCTATGTAGTGAAAAATAAAAAAACACCTCAGAAACTTACAACCAAAACATTCAATTCTTATATTTTCCTTATCCGAGTTTAGACAAGAGGCAGACAAACAGAAGTAATCCCAGTCGGAAGAAGAAGAAGAAGAAGAAGAAGAAGAAGAAGAAGAAGAAGAAGAAGAAGAAGAAGAAGAAGAAGAAGAAGAAGAAATAGAAATAGAAGAAAAAGAAGAAGAAAAAGAAGAAGAAGAAGAAGACGAAGAAAAAGAAGAAGAAGGAGAAGAAGAAGAAGAAGAAGAAGAAGAAGGAGAAAAAGAAGAAGAAGAAAAAGAAGAAGAAGAAGAAGAAGAAGAAGAAGAAGAAGAAGAAGAAGAAGAAGAAGAAGAAGACGAAGAAGAAGAAGAAGAAGAAGAAGAAGAAGAAGAGTTTAGACTTGGACTTTCACCAAAGCAAATTTGACAACGTTGTGGAAAACTCAAAGAGCAATTAAAGATAAAACAAAAGTAAAATATGTTGTTGAACAAGCAGCTCAATTGAAATGGAAGATGACTGGATACAACTAACACCTCGAGAATGGTAGACTAAAAAGAGAAATAGGGACTTGAAGAACCTATAGAGCGAAAAAATCACGAGGAAGATCTCAAATGCAGTGGAGCGATGGTAGTAAACGTGTTGCAGGATTAACATGAAGACATCTGGCAAGGGACACAGAAACATGTAAGAAAATGGAAAAGGTCTACATTTAAACTATTTGAGGGTGGTGTTTTTACTCTAAAAATATCAAATTCTGACTGCTTTTGTGTGTTTCATTTTATATGTGTGTGTAAAAAAATTATATCATAGTTGTGGCTGTGTAACATAAATTGAGCAAAAAAAAATGATTTATTTATACCATGAATGTGTTGCTTGTGTGAGTCCATTTTAAAAGAGATAAAAAAATAAATTAGACTTACTCACAATCAGTTTAATTTTACTACCTAAGATGACCGGTTTCGCTTTCTAAAATTTGCAAAGCATCTCAGGTCAGTGGTGATAACCACCTGATGACTACCATGGCAAACACTTTGACGTCAGAGGTTTGTTAGTTTTCTAGCAGGATATACCAGATGATTATGATTTAGATCATCATACGAGCAGGTGAGGTTGACATTTGAGTATAAGTGGCTATTATTGCTAAATAATATCAAAGCAGGAGTTACCGTTAACGGACAACTATAAATAAAAAAAAGAAAGTATATGCTATAACGTTTCTATCAATCAATTGAACGTGATACCAAGCTCTGCTTGGTACTTGTCCCGCGTAATCATCATCAATCAGCCCTGAGTTGTCCATTGTTGAACATAGGTCTCCTCTAGACTTTTCCATCTGCTTCTGTTCTGCGCCTCTGCTATCCAATTGGTCACGATTCTTTTGAGGTCGTCGGTCCATCGCGTTGGGGTCTTCCTCGGCTTCGCTTGTCAGCCCGTGGTCTCTACTCAAGCAATTTTTTTGTCCAACTGTCGTCTTTCATTCTTGCAACATGTCCTGCCCATCTCCATTTTTGCCTTGTAATATGTTCGATAATGTCTTCCACTCCGGTTCGTCTACGAACTTCCTCGTTTCTTATTCTATTTCTTAACCTTGCTTCAAGCATTGATCTCTCCATCTTTCGTTGTGTCCTTCTTAGTTTTTCGGCTGATGTTTTTGTGAGAGTTAAGGTTTCTGCTCCGTATGTGAGGACTGGTAGAACGCACTGGTTAAAAGCTCTGGCTTTTAACCAGTCCCGCGTACTATATTATTGAAAATATATAAATATTTTTAGTAACTGTTCCATTCTATATAAGCCGATACAAATTTTTATTCTCCTTTTTTTCAATCACTACTACAATCATTCTACAATGAAACTTTAGTCACACAAATTGGTTAGTGTTTTAGCGTATACACGGGTCTTTTTCTAGATTAAGGCCTCTGTTTTACTTGTTTTCTTTTGCATAGCAGATACTTTCTTTCTTAAAATAAAGAAAACATTTTAACTTTTATGTACTTATATTACCTTATTTTCTTTAATATCTTATTAATAAAATCTTTTTCTATAAATTTATTTTTATTAATGCCACGCTGTGATCAAAGATTTTGCTGAGATCGTTTTTCTCTAAATACTCAGCTTTATTTCTAATCGGATTTTTCTTTTGGTGGTAAACTGATCTTTATATGAATTTTCTAGCCACTACCATGGGGAGCAAGCAATAACCAACCACAATACCTTGGGAAGCAAACAACAGCGAACCACACTACCTTGGGGAAACAATCAGCAACCACCCATACTACCTTAAGTCCACTGATGCATCAGAATATAATTTGAAACCCATTTACCAACATGGGGACAAAAAAGATTGCTATAATCTAGAGCTAGACCAACAACCCCTCTTAGCCCAACCAACAACCACCGACAGCGGCTAACTTCCACAAAGATCGGAACCCTTCCTGGAGAACTGAACGACTCCTTCAGATCGAACTAAGTAAGTTTTTATACTTAAATTATTTTATACCGGCAACCAGCAGAATCTTTGAGTCTCAGTTTAAAAATTTATTTTTGTTTCACCTTCATAATAATATGAATTCTGTTTATTATTATTTAATAAACATATATACCTTTACTATGACTTCGTTAGTTTTTTTTTTAATTCCTGTACCTTTCTGGGATTGGTGTGGGGAGAGAATGAACAGGGAACGAACCCAGGACTGAGCAGTCGGCAGAGCACCATTCTGATGGATGGATCGATGGGCGTTTTTCTCTTGAATATCCTTAGGGTATTCGAAGAATTCCAACAGTGTGGTATTGCTTAACGCCCTGGTCTTAATACGAATAGACGTTACAATGCTAATTACAATATACATATCAGTAGGTACTTGGAAACTTTGGTCAATGAAACCAATGATCATACTGCATTCCTAACGTGCAGAAATCTTAATTTATTTGTCATATTTTTAATATTATTATATAAAGCTGAGATTTAGACATTAAAAAATCCAATTTAAAAAGAATCGAGGATTTTGAACTCTGATTATACCGTAGAGTATTAAAAAAATTTCATGGACTGACAGAATTATAAATAAAGAAGTACTGGCTAGGGTTGGTGAAAAAATAGATCTAATCACCACTATACAAACAAGAAAACTATAATAACTAGGCCACGCGATGAGAGGAACAAAATATAAAATTTTGAGACTCCTACAATAAGGAAAGATTTAAGGAAGATGATCTGTCGGCCAAAGGCAGAATTTTTAGTTAAAGAATCTTGATTTTTATCAATGCCGATCGCTTAATGTTTAAGTTACAAGATCAAAAATAAAAATAGCCATTATGATTGCCAACCTTCGTAGGAAGACGGCACTCTAACGAGAAAAAGAATAAGACGTGCTTGCTACCAAAATTTGAGAACGATGCTCTAAATTAAGAAGTCTTTGATCCATTATGTCCCACACGCTTTCAATTGGGAATATATCTGGGGATCTCGAGGCCAGGGTAGATGATTAACTGCAGCCTATTCAAAGAAGTCCATGTTCACTCTCGCCATATGTGACTTTGTGTTATTCTGCTGAAAAATTTGATGTTATTACATCTGAAGGTAAGGTATGAAATGAGGTTTCAGAATTTCTCATACGTCTTGCTGATGGGTCATGTTCCCTTTGACAAAAATTAGAGGTGATCTTGAACCATAAGCGATGACACTTCACAACAATAGCTCAAAAATGCGGTTAACATGACATTCGGTAAAAAACTGTTGATTTCATCTTTTACCAAATCGTTTTATAACCTTGATTCGGCCATCATGCATCCCTAAACTTAATCTAGATTGATCATTAAAGAGAAACTTATTTCATTAATTATCCCAATTAAATTGATCTTCCATTTTCTGTGAACCATTAATTAGCAGTTGACCTAGTAGTGGAGAAGCGGTCTCTTAGAGCCATCAAGTTTGTCTTTGTGATCGGTCTCCTTAACGCTGTGCATGGTAACATGTTAACACAGTATCTAAACTCTCTAAATCCTATTTGCAATGTCCCATGAAAAATTCTCTTAAAACAACTATCTACTCTGGCGATTATCTTGTAAACGACTTTATAAAAAACTAATAATCACACACTGCTAAATTTTCATCGGTACTAAACTTAAAAGTTAAAATTTTTATTTCTAAGCAAATTTTGGAAATAAAAAATTAATAAAAAACTAAAAGCTACAATAAACGATCTACAACATTTAAAGTTTTTTTTTTCAATTACACTAGTAACTTTTTTAAAAGAACAGACCTTCTGCAATAAACTACACTTAAAACCGTCTTCTTAAATCCATTTCCCGTGGCGTATGATCGTTTATAATGTAAAATGCTAAATTCTGCGTTTTTTAATTCATAATTCAATTGCCTCATATTTGTTACCACAACTGAAAATTTAAATTTCATATCATAGGTTTTAAAGAATGATCTCTAAAAATGAAAATTTTACTACAACTGGTCAATCATAGCGATCAATTTTATTGATCTCACGAGAATCGTAAAAAATGCCAAAAATCGCGCCTAGTTAATTTATTTATCACCTTTATAAAAATTGAGTTTATTCTCAGCAAAATAAGAAAACTGCATATGAAAGTTGCACTATTTGCTTTCAAAACGCATCTTGATTTTTGTCGATAGGATATTTGGATCAAAAGATATCGAATTTTTACCGTCGAGCTGATACAAATTTTATTGAACTTTGATTTTGCGCGCCTAACTGACATGCAAAATCGACGGTCGCTTCAAGCGTTGTTTGTAAGAGAATAGTTCATTCTACACAAAAAATGCTTATAATCATTTTTGTTTAAAATTATCTCAGCTACAGTTTTTATTTAAAAATATTTTTTACTTATTCCAGTACTTATCCCAATTCAATTGATCTTAAATGTTCTGTGAACCATTAATTAGCAGTAGTGAAGAAGCGGTCTCTTAGAGCCATCAAGTTTGGTCTTTGTGAATCGTCTCCTTAACGCTGTGAATGGTAACATGTTAACACAGTATCTAAACTCTCTGAATCCTATTTGCAATTTCCCATGAAAACTTCTCTTAGAACAACTGTCTACTCTGGCGATTATCTTGTAAACGGCATTATAACAAACTAAAAATTACACACACCGTTATATTTCATCGGTACTAAACTTAAAAGTTAAAATTTTTATTTGTAAGAAAAATTTGTTTAAGAAAAAACTAAAACCTAAACTGATATAAATATATAATAATTTATTGCTTAATACTCCAGTCGTCAGAGACGAAAATGCCACTAAACCTCTAAAAATCAGATTCTTGGTAACTCGATTTTTTTGCGTTTTTACCCCCGTGCGAGAGAGATATTAGGGGGAAGCCCGGGGGTAAAAGTGGTAAACTTTTTTGCAACTTTTTTGGGGTCCCAAAATTAATGTTCTCTGCAAAATTTAGCTTGTTCGTATGACTTTTAGGGGCCAACTCTCTGACGACTGGACTATAAATAGATAAACTAAGATAAGCCTATATACAAAATTTTATTAAAATACACTAAATTATAATGTTATAATGGGTGTTTTGATTTCTATCTCATTTAGTCTAGATAAAAATCTAATAAGGGGTAGCAGAGCACAATGGTCATTAAACATACTATTAAAAGAAAACATATTTTACCGTATATTCCAGGGAAATAAAAGCCAAACATATGAAACAATAGTTTAACCAACAGTACTATACACATTTATGAAACATGTATCATCACGAACCAGAAAAACGAAAGAAATATCGAGTTTAAGAGAGAAAATTCTATGGAAAATATTTGGAGGTATACAAGTAGCGAAATGACACTACAAGAGACGAAGCAACATGGAGTCAAAATTTAAAAAATGCCTTAATAATAAAAGAGTTAAGTTGAGATAAACAGCAAAAACAGAGCATGTCAGTGATGTAAATAAAATTAAAATGTTGGAAGTATTTTGCATCAAACTTAAGAAAAACAAAATAACTTGTTTATTTTTTAAATACTTATTTTGAATACTGTATTTTGAAAACTTTAATGTCGTTAAGTAAATAAGCCGTAAGTACATTGCCGTTCACTATTTTGAGGAAATTAGATGTAATAGTGAATGTTAGGTACATGATATAGGTATTTCAAATAAATCCACCTTTAAGATCAGAAGATAGTTTTCTCACGAGTTTTACAAATTGGATAAAATACTATGTAACTTATTCCAATTAGGTACTTCGACGATTTTGTTCAATGGATTATTTAAATCAGACCAGGGCAATTTTAATCAGTTTTAAATTGGGCTATTTTGAATAACGGCAATGTTGGCCGTAATAAAAATTAGTACTTTACAAATATTACCAAAATTTAAGGTAAAGAAGAGAAAGTTAAGGTTTTAATGAAGTATTTACATCCTTCCGATGTCTTTTCTAAGCAGGTTTAAATTAAAAATGACATAAAAAAAATTTGTCAAAATACAGACATTAAATAAGAAAAAATTAAAGTAGGGGAGAGTAACATAAGATGGGACACTTTTTTTGTTCCAACGAATTTTAAACAATCATTAAGGCAAATGAAAAAACAAAATATGGAAAC
The DNA here is from genome assembly GCF_040954645.1 of Diabrotica undecimpunctata. NCBI lineage: Eukaryota > Metazoa > Arthropoda > Insecta > Coleoptera > Chrysomelidae > Diabrotica > Diabrotica undecimpunctata. The sequence continues at coordinate 114,549,167 of NC_092810.1, forward strand.
AGAAACTTTATAACATTGACAAGAAACATTTTCATAGATAATATGTAAAAAAACAAAACTTTTTTTTCTAATTTAAAATGCAAAAAACTTTGCAAATGTCCCATTTTAGGCAACCTATATCCTAAAATGGGACATGGGGTTACTCAAAAAGGGACACTAAGTACAACAGTTGATACATGTGAAATAAAGTTCATCTAAAATTCCACAAGTTTCATTTGCCCAAAGGCAACAGTTTTTGCACTGATACCAGTCCTCTTTGCTAGATGCGTAAATACATTTACACACTGCACACAACTCCTTTTCTTCGCGCTCTTTTTTTTGTTCTGAGTCTAGCTTTCTTTTGCCTTTTCCACTTTTATTTTTTGTATTTTCATTCGCTTCAAGTTCATTTTTATACGGAGACTCAGTAAGAATGGTTGATGGTAGGGACCTATTAGAATTCATTTTCTTTTTTCTGCTCCGGGCTACTGGAACAGGACTTATCTGCAATATGCTGATATGCTTTTTCTGAGATTTTTCACTTTCGTCCTGGATTTTTGATGTTGAAGGTTGTGGATTATTTAAGATTCCGGCGTTTTCCTTTGATTTTTTCTTATTCGGGATATTTAGTGACTGATCTTTACCCAGAATGGACACTTCATTGGTGTTACTTTCAATAACTAGAGGGGGAGGGGCTTCAGTTCTGTCGTTTTCTTCCAAAGGTAATTCTGTCGTTTTACTTGGGGCAAATTCGTATTCCTGAAATATGTCGGGGTTGTATGGCCATATGCCAGCTGCTCTAAAACCATTCATAGCAGTTTTAACAGAGGCTGCCTGTGAAAAAGCATCAGTTACCGCTGCAGCAACCTGATATATGCCAAAAGTACGTCCAGGGTGGTTTTTCATCCATCTATTTAGCCCAGCGTCGTAGAATGTCATAAAAGGTTTAAAAAATGACACATCTAATGGCTGCATTTTGTGCGTGCAATGAGGAGGCAAGCTTAAAAGGATAAGATGGTTTTCTCTTGCAAAATTGATTACGTCTAAGCTTTTGGTGTGCGAGACATGACCGTCTAATATTAATAGGACTGGTTTTTCGGCAGTAGGTCTTACATTATCCACAAAATATTTCAAATATTTCAAAAAAACGTCGCGGTCCATCCAGCCCTTATCTTGAGCAAATGCTACACTTCCATTGGGAGCATTATCCATAAGCTCAGGTTTTATCCTCTTACGAGCAAAAATAAATGCTGGTGCTAGAAAATTTCCCGTCGCACTCATTGCACAGACGAGTGTGGTGTTCACTCCTCGTTCGGCACTTGTTAGCCCTCCTACCTGTCGTTTACCTTTCTGAGCTAGTACTTTAGACAGCTTTTGTACTGTTGTTACTCCTGTCTCATCCACATTCCATATTCGATCAGGAGACAAATCATACTTGGCAAAGATGGCTTCTAAATTTTTGAAAAATGTCGAGACAGCATTTTTGTTGAAGCCCGTCGCCCTTGCGTAGGACGTTGCTTCTGGTTTTCTAAGAGAAATGTTCGAATGACGGGACAGGAAACAATAGAGCCATTTTTTGGAAGCCATTCTTGTCACTTGGTTGAAGTTGTTGGGGATGCCGTTAATTGCAGCGAAATCGAAGGCTAATCGACGAAGTTCTTTATAGGAAACTCCAAAGAATCTTGATTCCATTTCCAAAACGTATGCTATAATTTCCTGTTCTTGCTGTTCATTGAAAACGCTACGAAATCTGCCCAGATGTTTTTCGCTGTTCTGTACCGTTTTATTTTTATTTCCCGTTCTTCTTGCGAGGGTACTTTTTGGCACATTGTAACGTTCTGCCGCGTCTCTGATGGAAAGCTCTCCTTTATGGACCTTGACAATCGCCTGCGACATATCTGTTTGAGACCACTTGCCGCGATTGGTTTTTCTAACATATTTGTATTTTTCTAAGTTGGGCATCTAGAAACAAGAAAAAATGCTGTTTACTATTCACATAGTAACTCTTTAAATAACCCTACTAACCGATAACACTTTATAAAAATATGTTTTATTTTTATTGTAATGCATACCAAATATAAGAGAAGAAAATAGAATAAGTTACCTAAGATGGGACGTCTCGACTTAGGAAACTTCTTTCTGTCCCATCTTAGGAATAATGAATATACAAAAAAATTTCATAACCCTACTTATCAGCAGTCGAAAATAAAATCATGCAACCATAGCAATATGTACAGTATAAAGTACCTAATGTTATGCCAAATAAAGAAATAAAACGCACTTACATTTTCCGAGTAAAAACACGCCTCGAATAAACCAGAATATTTTAACGAATGGCACGATAACAAGCAACGGCTTCTCACAGGACACTGCGAGATCGATGATGGCCGATATTCGTAAAACTTGTTCATACTGAAGGAAGGTTTCCGCACGGGACGGTAGATGTCAGTAGCCTCACAGAATAGACGGGCAAATTACGTGTCTCATCTTAGGTTACCGTCCCGTTTTAGGTTACTCTCCCCTATATCTCTCAATAAAAGATAGTAAAACAAACAAAAAATTCGAAACGATTCTCGAACGTGAAGATTCATCATAAATGTTTATACATGTCAAAAGTCATAACTGTTATACCATCCAATTAATAAAAATATAAAATCGTCTGTTTAATAACCATTTAATAAAGCCCAATATCATAACATTAAATAAATTAAAAGTTCACTTTAAGTGTAAATTTCAGTTTTCTTTAAGTTAGAATTAATCCAAAAATGAATTTATAATATGTTAGCCACACAAAATTTTACAGAGAAAGAATAAATTGTTTAGAATAATGTGATGAATTATATTTCTTTAAAAGGTTTCCTTTGACACAAGATACATTTATCTTTTTATTTAAACACATCGAACCTTTAACAAGAATTTATAGCAAAGAGGTAAGTAAGACATTAAGATATAGTAAAATTTGTCATCACATTATTATTGGGGAATAAAAAATCATGAAAAAGTCAAACCTTTTTCTTGTAGTGTCTATCTGTTTCGGATGTTGGCAACCATCAGGGCAATCTGTATTTTGCAAACTGCTGCTCTGAAAAGATTTGTGGTTGTTGTGTTTAACCACGTACGTAGATTTTTCAGCCAGGCAATTCTTCGCCTTCCTGGTCCCTGTTTTCCTTCTACTTTTCCTTGTAGAAATAATTGCAGTAACCCATATCTTTTGCTGTTTTTCATAATGTGATTTTCATAAAGTATATAGAGAAAATACTGTAATTAGCACATTTTTGTAGGGGATAAGCCGTTACACCAGTCCAATAGTTATTTTTAACATAAATATTGTTTGCTTCTGGAAAAATGCAAATATCAGTAGCTGACTATATGTGTATCTCAAAGAAAACTGCTTCACGAATTGAAAATATACCAAACAAATGATGAAATGGTCCTATGGAGAACAGTTTTATGTCATTCCACGGATTCCAAGATACATAGATGCAGTTATTTGTACTTTAATACGAATTGACTCTTATGGCGGTGGAAATGCAGAAATACATCTTTTAGAAAAAGAATTTATGCATTAAATGTCAAAAAATCAGTGACTAGTTTAAAAATTAGAAATATTGTTGCAAAATAGCTGGGTTCTGGGATATTTCATAAAATCAAATAGAAAATGGAGTCTTGTTTCCTGTAGATCATAATCTAGATCAACAAGAAAACCATTTAAGTAAATCTATAAAAAGAATAAAAAAAGGAAACAGTTTCGCTCAATTTCAAAATAAAATTGGGGAAACATTATTGTGAATTATATATTGGACAACTTTTTGCAGAACTCGATTTACAATTTCGAAAAAAATATTTTTTATTAAACTAATAGTAAGTTTTAAACTTACTTTCACCTTTATTAAGATAAATTTTTTAGTATATGATGATGCTTATATTTCAGTAATTTGTATGTTTATAATTGTACATATATTAATCATAGACATATTAGATCAACAATTTCTGTATTGTTTTCTTAAAATTTGTGTATAGTTTAAATTTACTTATTTAATATAACTGACATTAAAAGAATACTTTTTCTACAGTATATTTATTATAACTTTTCTTGAGCATACTTTTGTTTTAATTATAATTTAATTTATAATATTTTGAATTTTAATATATAGTTCCTTAATATCTTTCATAATTGGCCTTTCTCTCTCTTTTTTGTCATCTAATCGATCATTTTATTCATTTAAAACTTCCATTTTTCATTTATTTTTTCTTGGTTTATACATATATATATATATATATATATATATTATAAACCCATTTACCCTAAGGTGTCGGGTGTAATGTCTTTAGTTAGTGGCATGTACAATATTTCTCCATTGCTTCTTATTCTTTGCTTGGTTTCTTGCTTGTTCTTTGCTGATTCCTCGTGTCTCTAGGATTGAGATTACATTATCATCCCATGTCTTCATGGGCCTGCCCCTTGGTCTCTTGGTTTGTCTTCTGACTTCCCATACTTTTTTAACTGGGCTTTCTTGATTCATTCTAACCAAGTGTCCATACCATCTCAGTTGGGCCTCTTCAATTTTCTTAACAATTGGTTGGACCTTAAGATGTTCTGTGACTGCCTCATTTCTAATCCTGTCTAACCTGGTTATACCCATTATTCTTCTAAGAAACTTCATTTCTATGCTCTGTATTTTCGATTTTAATTTATCAGTAAGCGTCCAACTTTCACTACCAAAAGTTAAAATCGGCACAAACACCGTCTTTTATATGCTCACTTTGGCTTTTTGGGATACTTCTTTTTTCGACAAAAACGTACTTTTAATTGCTTGGTACATCCAAACAGCACTTTCTATTCTGGAACTTATTTCAGTTTCTTCAGTTCCTCTGTTCTCTATTTGTACTTCCAAGTATTTGTAAGTATCGACTTGTTCAAGTGTATTTCCGTTGAGTGTTATCTTCGTTTGTTTTCTATTTTTTCTACATACCATCACTTTCGTCTTCTCATTATTGATCCACAAATTTCGTTTAATTAGTGCAGCGTTCAATACTTGTAAATTTCGATTGAGTGCTTCTTTATTTATCCCAAATATCACTAGATCGTCTGCGTATGCACACTCTGAGATCAGCACTGCTCCTAGTTTTCTATGTCCGGCATATAATTTTAATGTTTGTGCTCTAGTTTCTTTAATTATGTCATCCAAGACAATGTAAACTAAATGTAAATTAAACAGTATGGGGCCTAGGTCTTCTCCTTGACGTAGACCCTCATTTACTATGAACTCTTTGGATTCCATATTATCGGTTTTGATTATGTTCCTTATATGTCTATATATATACTCATAATGGTTTGCCTGAGTTTGATTTTCACACCTTTCTTTTTTAAAAACATGTCAATCACTTTCTTTTGAGTACTATCAAATGCCTTTTTTTATAAAGGCTTGGTTTAACTCAGTGCTTGAGTTCTGTGCGTTTTGTATTAGTTTCTTGATAGTAAAAATGTGATCTTGGATACTTCTGCCTTTTCTAAATCCACTCTGTGATTGTTCCATATTAGAATAAACTTCTTGTAAAAGACGTTATTCTAGTATTCTCCCATATAATTACTATTTGGCCACAATTAAAGGTTAAAGTACGTTTATTGACGTCTCAATTTCCACTTTGGAAATCGTTCTCAAAATACAAATATTTTGTTTAATAATGTTTGTATTTTGAGAACGATTTCCGAAGTGGAAATTGAAACGTCAATAAACGTACTTCAACCTTTAATTGTGGCTCATTCCCATTTATAGTAATAGTAATTACTTTAAATAGTAATTACTTTAAAGTACCACAAGAAAATAGTTTCTCTCATATACTTTGGATGAGATGCTCAGTAGTGTTATTCCTCTGTAGTTACTACATTCGCCCCTGTCTCCCTTTTTGAAAATGTATAGAATAACTCCCACTTCCCAATCTTTTGGTATTTGGCTCTCACTCCATACCCTATTACATACTTTTGTTAGAAGTTCAATGCCCTTGTCGTCCATGTTTTTAAGCATTTCTGCTGTGATTTTATCAAATCCAGCCGCCTTACCTTTCTTAAGCTTTTGTATGATTTCTTTTGTTTCTGCTATAGTTATTTCGTCTTGAATTTGGTCGTCTTGCTGTACCTCTTCTGGTTCTTCTGTGATAATGTCTACATCGTTTTGGATATTCAGTAGATCCTCAAAATATTTCTTCCATCTATCTAGGATGTGGTCATTGTGATGCAGTAAGTGTCCTTCTTTGTCCCTTATTTGCTTTGGTGTTTGTGGAGCCTTTTAGGTTCTTAAATTCTTCAGGGTCTTAAAGAATAACTTTTTGTTAGAGTGGTAGTCTTCTTCCATCTTGTTTCCGAATTCTTCCCAACTTTTTCATTTCGCTGCTAGTACCATATCTTTGACTTTGATTCTTTGCAGTTTGTATATTTGGTAGTTGTCTGCGGTTTCGTTCCTTAAATAATTTTTCCAAGCTATCTTCTTGGACTTAACTTCTGCTTTCATTTCATTGTTCCACCAGTTTGTACACTTTTTACTTCTGTTTACCACCGTTTAGAAGTGCTTCTTTTAGTATTTGCAAATTTAGGTCTAAGCCACAGTCATGTTCAGCGTGCTCTGTTAGGTAGTTTTTAACGTAGTTTTCAAACTTGCTTGCTGTCTCATTGTCCGCTAGCTTATGTGATCTGATTACTTCTATAGTGGGTGTATAATCAGCTTTACTTGTTTTCTTAGTCTCTTTCGTTATTAATTCTTGTCGCACTCCCAAGCTGGTCCTGGCTACAACTAGAGAGTGGTCACTATATATTTCAGCTCCTCGTTTTACTCTTACGTGTTTAATACATTGCCTCGATGATCTATTTACTAACACATAGTCTATGATAGATCTTTGTCCTCTACTTTTGACTTCTATGGTATATTTATGTACATATTTGTGTTTAAAAAATGTGTTCATTATTATTAAATTAATTTCTCCGCATATATCATTCTGAAGCTATTTTCTTGTGGCATGTTAAAATAATTACTATTTAAATGGGAATAAGCCGCAATTAAAGGTTAAAGTACGTTTATTGACGTTTAAATTTCCAAGTGGAAATTGATAAGTCTACAATCTTTTATTTTTAGGTACATTTTTTTACAGGATTATTTTTCGTTGTAGTCTGTTTGTACAAAAATTGTACTGATCCCTGTTTTAGGATATTTAAATTGTACTTTTTGAATACATTCTGCTCTAATGTAAAAACTAAATAAATAGTACGTAGGTATGTCTTTACATTAAATTTTTATTATAATATATTTATACTGTATTTTTATTGTTTATTATTGATGCAATTCCGGATTTAAAGAAATCCTTGATATGAAGATATCAAAGTAACTGTTTTAAATATCTAAGGAATATGAAGATATGATTAATAAGTGAATTGCAGTTTTGTTTCCATTAAGTAATTATTAGTTGTTATTTCAATAATCCTTGAAAGAGCTTCGATGTGCGTATTAAGTGAATTTATGTTTTAAAAATTTTATTTCTTGATTTAAAACGATTCGAGGTTATTTTTGAAAATAAAAATCATAAAGTTTATACAAAAGTAGAATTTAGTAGAAGTTTTTAAGAATAAAAGAATATTTTAAGGATAAAATAATGTTACACTTAATTATAAAAACTTTTATTGAATTAGCAAATAATATTACAATAACTGATAACAACTTAACTCAATGACAAAACAATTCAAAAAATCAATTACTACTACCAGTTGAACTGAATATATATATATATATATATATATATATATATATATATATATATATATATATATATATATATATATATATATAACTGTTTTGGATGGGTTGGAGTCAATAATAGGGCTATTGGTTAACTATTTTTTTTTATTCTCGAGCTTTCAATTGTGTTTACAATTATTATGAAGAGCTAAAAAAGACAAAATACTTACAAGGTTGAACTAAAAAGAAAAAACAATTTTTGTTAACTTACCAAATAAAAATTAGTTTGGTAAGTAAAAATCACTGCTTACATGTTCAAAATATTTAATACAAAAATGTTTTTATCTAATAAATGTTTCTCTGAAAAATTTTTATAATTTTGAAAACATTTTTTTTTTTTTAATATAAGAATAATTGAATTTATAAATAAGTTCAAATGCTATTTGAACTTATTTATAAATTCAATTATTCTTATATTAAAAAAAAATAAAAAAAAATAAAAAAAAAAAAAATAAATAAAAAAAAAAAAAAAAATGTTTTCAAAATTATAAAAATTTTTCAGAGAAACATTTATTAGATAAAAACATTTTTGTATTAAATATTTTGAACATGTAAGCAGTGATTTTTACTTACCAAACTAATTTTTATTTGGTAAGTTAACAAAAATTGTTTTTTCTTTTTAGTTCAACCTTGTAAGTATTTTGTCTTTTTTAGCTCTTGATAATAATTGTAAACAAAATTGAAAGCTCGAGAATAAAAAAAACATAGTTAACCAATAGCCCTATTATTGACTCCAACCCATCCAAAACAGTTATATATTTGTTCCAAACGAGTCACAAGTACTTCTTTTTTCTTATATATATATATATATATATATATATATATATATATATATATATATATATATATATATATATATATATATATATATATATTGTATGTATGTATATATATATTTATTTATAGATATACATATATTTATTTATATATATATATATATATATATATATATATATATATATATATATATATATATATATATACATATGGGTGGTCCAATAAGGCGATCTCTCGGCTATATATCAGAAACTATTCATGTTATAACTTTAGGAGAAATATGCCCAATTATACCAAGTGTTAAATAAGTACACTAGAAAGAGGTCTAAATTCCCCACAAAGTTGTTCAAGTACTTTTTTTTATTTTTTAAAATAAAGGGTGGGGAAGAGTGGGAAAGTATTTGTGGATAAATACCCATAACTTTGGTTTGGATCAACCGATTTTAACCAAATTAGTGTCACTAGAAAGAGTGTGGATGATTTAATTTACATCTACTATAAAAAAATTGCATTTAGTTTTAATTGTCTTGAGTAGAGGGTACTTTAAAATAGAAAAAATTAAAATTTGTTTTTCTTCAAAATGTTTAATGAAAACACCTATTTATTGTAAATTATAATGAAACTGGATTAAATTTATAACAAAATGGCGCAAACCGCATGTTGATAGCTTTTATCTAATTCGAGATATGAATAAAAACGCATAAACATAAGTAAGTACAGTATTGACTCACCCTTTATTAAAAAGACTTAAAATTAAATATGTGAAAGATCATACAAATATCTCGATCATTAAAAGTTAATGTCCAATTCAATGTTCACATTGTTTTCAATCGATGTTCACACAAAGATGTAATCTTTCGCGCGAAGACATAATATGTAAAGCTTGGTGGAGAACTACATGATAAGGATGCAGTCTAAAAAACAGAACAACAAATATTGGTGAAAAAAAAACCACTATATTTACTAAAACTCAAAAAATCTTGAAAAATCCACAATTGTTTCACAACATAAATCGTGCATAAGTATTTTTAAGAAACGGATAAAAGGATAAAAGCGCCGTGTTGCCGTTTTTATCGGAATATTAAAATAACAGTTGAATCTAAAGTTTAAAGGGAATTCCAAGCTTCTGACCTAAACGTTCACTTTATAATATGAAAAACCAACCTGTGATGTTTTAAAATCCTTAGAACAGTAGTTTTGGGTATATTTAATTCTATAGAGATTTGCCGATTACTTATATGTGGATTCTGTTGAATTAAAGCAAGAACATTGATTGAATTATCTTCGGTCATACCTCTACTATGTCGTTTAAAACAAGGATGATGAAAACTACCAGTTTCTCTTAATCTTCTTGACTTTCTTTCAAATACTTCTTTGCCATAATGTCTCCTGTCAGGATATCTTACAGAATATATACGTGAGGCAATAGTGACATTTTGGTGACATTCGAAATAAACTCCAATCATATCATACTATTCTTCATTTGATATACTAATCACCAATTATTAGTACTGATAATTAATTACTAATATTACCAATAATAATATCTGTTGAATAAAGTGCAATCTTCAATTCGTATTATAATATAATACTTCTTAACAATGTTTTGACTGCTGTCAATAAATAAACAATATGAACTACCCGCCAAATTCATTGTCGTAGCCTACTTAGTTTCGAAAAAACTATTTTTATTCATATGATTTAACAATGGTCAAAATATGTATCAACATTAAGATTCTTCTGCTATAAAAAAATTTGAAAGTATCTACTGACTTATTGTTTAATTTAATTTATAATACAGGGTGAGCCAATCCTATACTTACTTATGTTTATGCGTTTTTATTCATATCTCGAGTTCGACAAAAGCTAGTAACATGCGGTTTGCGCCATTTTGTTACGAATTTAATCCAGTTCCATTATAATTTACAATAAATAGGTGTTTCGATTTAACATTTTGAAGAAAAACAAATTTTAATTTTTTCTATTTGAAAGTACCCTCTACCTATGACAATTAAAACTAAATGCACTTACTTTATAGTAGATGTAAATTAATTCATCCACACTCTTTCTAATGACACTAATTTCGTTAAAATCGGTTGATCCAAACCAAAGTTATAGGTATTTATCCACAAATAGTTTCCCACTCTCCCCCACCCTTTATTTAAAAAAATAAAAAAAAAATATTTGAACAACTTTGTGCAGAATTTAGGCCTCCTTCTAGTTTACTTATTTAACACTTGGTATAATTGGGCATATTTCCCAAAAAACTGGTTTTCAAAGTTTTTTTCACAGGTTACGCCCCCTAGCGGTTAACTCAGAAACTTGAAAGTTATTTCCGGCGATTTCTCTTGGCCACTTTTACTAAGGAATTTTTTCTCCTAAAGTTATAACATGAATGGTTTCTGATATATAGCCGAGAGATCGGCTTATTGGACCACCCGGTATATATAATTATCTAGCTAGGGACAGCTCGAAACTGAAGTGGAAAATCAAATGAATAGAGCAAATAGAGCGGCAGGCTGCCTGAATGAGACAATATGGAGAAATAAAAATATTGGGAAAGAAACGAACGAACAGCAGAATTTACAAAACAGTCATCACACCAATAATGACATACCCGGCAGAAACAAGACCTGACACAGAATGGACAAAAGGGAGGTTAGAAACAGCAGAGATGAAAACACTTAGAAAAATTGATGGTGTAAGACTCTATGGATCAATATTAGAGATCAATACTACTTAGTAATAGATTTAGGATAAGGTTGTATAAGAAACAATGACTAATGAAAAAATGAGTAAAAATTGGAAGATTGGCGAATGGATTTAGTGCCCGCAATCATATAAACTCTAACAAACAACAACATCAAGACTCTATGGGACAGAGCTAGAAGTACAGATATACGACGTAGATGCAAGGTGGAGAACATCAAAACTGGGTAAGAAATAGAAGAGTAGAATGAAATAATCAAATAAGCCAAGTGACAACAAATAGAGTAGTAAAGACGGCAAGAGACGGTTCCCCAATAGAAAGACGATCAGTAGGAAGACCACAAAAATGATGGAACGACAACTTACTGGAAGCACATTAAAAAACAGACTGAGTTATGTTTATATGAAAAGAAGAAAAAGAAGAAGACTTGAACTGTCAACTTCCTGTTTTTATATATTTTCTGAAGTTCTAAACCTTACGAGATATTTCCGGATATTTCGATGATATCTTTAACATTTTAGGTTTTTATTACGTCTTCTTTTTCGTAAGGGACTTGTTCTATATGGAATAAATCTTACAGATACTTATCGTAATACTGCTTCATCTTTTATAGTTATTCGTCTCGAATAACTTGTCTACCAGAGACCGACTGAAGCCAGTAGTCAGACAGGGTGCATCAGTTTCATGGTATGACGCTTATCTATTGATATAAATTTATTCTAGATGAAAACTTCCAGTTTGGTTGAAGTTTTGGACAAAGTCTTTTCTGATGTTCGGGATTATATAACCATACTAGATCACTTCTTTCAAATGGTATCCCTGTAATATGCATGTCGAGCCTGACCTTGGCTTTATAATAAACTTTTACGAGCATATTCGCAGACTTTTTTTAATTTTTCTTAAAAATGTTCGATAAACATTCTTCTTTGCAGGGAGGTATTATTCCAAATAGCTGATAGCTAGAATAAACGTGAAACTCAAAAAAATTTTAATAGAAATTACAACCAAAATTAAGAAAAAGAAAAATACATCACAAAGTGATCCAACAAGTCAACTCAAATCTAAGAAAAGAAGGACAAGAAATCTTAACATTAGAAGATGTCAATGAAAAGTGGAGCAATATTTAGAAGGCATTACTAAAGGCTGTAGAAGAAAATTTAAAGCCTGAAAAACAGAAGTGGATAACTTCAGAAATTCTAGCAATAATGAAAGAGAGGATAAAAGCCAAAGGGAGAAATGAGCTAAAATATCATGAACTACAAAGAAGAAAAAAAGTAGAGATAAAAAGGCCAAGGAAAAGTGGTTAACAGATCAATACATAGAAATAGAAGAGTATGGCAGAAAATACGACAGCTTTTATATGCATAAAAAAATAAAAGAACTAACAAATAGAAAAAGCGAGCACACTATAGGATACTCAAAGATGATAATGGTAAATTCATTGCAGATATCAAAGATAAACTAAGATTTTGGCAAGAATACATAATGAAACTATTCGTCAATGATCGAATGATACAAGAAGAATGCGCGAATTAGAACAGGCAATTAGAAATGCAAAGACCGCAAAATCAGTAGACCCAGATCACATACCTACTAAGCTAATTAAATGTATTGACGAAAAAACACTGTAGATACTTTTAGACCTGTTTAACAAAGTATATACAACAGGAGTAATACCCGTAGATTGGTTGCTGTCCACGTTTGTAACACTACCAAAGTCAGTACATGCGACAGAATGCTCCCAGTACATAACATTTTCCTTAATAAGCCACACACTTAAGGTATTCCTCAAAATAATACATGGAAAACTATACCTTAAAATAAAAAATAGAAGATATAGATGACACCCAGTTTGGATTGGGAGGAGGACTAGGAACGAGAGAGCCTCTGTTCGCTTTTAACGTTCTCGCGCAAAGACGACTAGATATGAAATAGGATCTTTATGTCTGCTTTATAGATTATCAAAAGGCTTTTGATAAAGTAAAACATCAGAAACTCGTAAAACTGTTAAAAGAAAAGAATGTGGATAATCGAGATATACGGGTTATTGTCAATCTGTACTCGAATTAAAAAGTAAAGGTTAGAATCAAAAATGTCGATACAGAAACTATGGAAATCAAAAGAGGTATTAGGTTACGTGCTGTCCCCATTGTTATTCAATTTGTACAGCGAAGCTATTTTTAAGGAAGCAATATCAGAGGAACAACAGGGAATACTAATAAACGGAAAAATGTTGAACAATATAAGATTCGCAGAAAACACCGCTGTTTTTGCAGACAGTCTAGAAGCAGTGCAACGCTTAGTAAATAAATTACATGAAGTTAGTATAAAAAATGCACTACAAATAAACGTTAAGACAACCAAGCGCATGATTATTTCTAAACAACATATAGTGGGAAGGCTAGATATCGACGGAAAACAAGTAGAAATAGTAAATAACTACAAATATCTGGGAACCTGGGTAAATGAAGACAATGACCAAGGTAGTAAAATAAAGACACACATTGAAATTGCAAGACAAGCGTTTATAAAATGAAAAACAATGTTTGTTAATCGAGACCTTCCTCTGGAGCTGAGGATAAGAGCGTTAAGATGCTACGTGTTCTCGACTTTGTTGTATGGAATGTAAAGCACTAAAAGTGGATAATAGAAAGAAGTTGGAATCATTTGAGATGTGGTGTTATACAAGGATTTTGAAAATACCTTAGAGACAACAAGTTACAAATGCAGAAGGGTTAAAAAAGCTACAAAAGGATTGCGACCTCAGTAGATCTTTTCAGAGCAGCCGCCAATAAGGTACGGATAGCTGTGACGATAGCCAACCTTCGATAGGAGAAGCAACTACAAGAAGAAGATTATTCCAAAATAAGATCTTGAGAAAGCTCCCATTATTTTTTGGTGATTATTATCGATGGAGAATAACAGGATCTATAGGCTAGCAGGAATAGGAGAATAAGGAACTAAAATAATCCAATACTTTTGATTATTAGCTACAAACATTAAAAAGTATTGACAAACAGTTTTATTATATTCTCTTGATCGTTCCGTCTAATTGCGGATAAACAGGCGTAGAGGGAATTTTCTTAATGAATGAGATTTTCATTAATTCTTGCCATAATTCTTATTCAAAATTTCGTCCTTTATTAGAATTTACACTAAAAAAAATACATATGTCTTTATATGACGTGTGAATGCTTCTATCACTGTAATCACTTCTTGATTAGAAAGGAGTACAATTTCAGGCCATTTGCATCCATAGTATGTCCTCTCTATATCATCGGAAGTGGATTAAGAATATTTACTGCAAGTCATTAAAATACTTTCTGGGTCCCTCCTAGGAGTCTATTGTATTCGATAGACTTTTTAACTAGAGTTTAAAGGCACTGCAGATTGTAATTTGATCCGTGGCCTGCCCAAATCCCTGCGTCATTCACGTCGTACCGAAAATGTTCTTCTTTACCGTGCCTACCATTGTGAAATTCAACCTTATCTCTGGGTAGCGATCCGTGGTATAGCTTACATAATCCCAGTTTAAATTTAGTCACTTTGACATACCGAAGTGATAGATGCCCACCCTTGCTTCGTGGATGCGCCAGATTGAAGCACCAAAAAAGTTACTTGTTTAGATAAGTTTAGATACGTATAATTTGTGAAGAATTACTCTTAACAAAACGTGAATTCAATTAGCTTGTCTTGCTCTAATGTCTGAGTCTACTCATCAAGATCTATCGGGTATATTCTAAAGTTGTGGCTTGGTAATCAATTGAGCCTAAACAACTAGGATTGATATTTAATCAAACCATTTTAATCGTTGTGTTGTTAAAAAGATAATGAGAACGATCGATTTCATCACATAACCTATCGTTTGGCTGTAAAACGCAAAAAACCGATATTTGCGACCTTTTACCTTGAATAATTTTTGTGCAGTTGTGAAGTGAATGGAAACTTTTTACATTTGATTATTATAAATTTTTAACTTTATGCGAATTTTTGTAACTTTTAATGTATATCTATCTCTATAAGGTTATTAATACGAGTATAATTTGCTTAAAGATGCCAAAGCCAATTTTATTTACCTATATGCCCTATATTAATATTAACCGCATCCCATTTAATAATGCCCGAGATAGTGCCAGGCAAAACTAAAGAAAGAACAAGGTCTAAAAACCCGAAAAAATAATATCAGGTTAAAAAAGATGCAAAACATACTAAATGGAGATTAAGACAAACCACCACTAAAGGAAAACTTGAACAGTCTGCAAACAATTTAACTGTGAAGTGGTGTCGACTGAAAAGCCAACCTATTGGCCAACCAATCAAAATAAAATCTCTGATCTGATTGATTTTCATAATCAAAAATATTGTTTCTTGAGCGTTAAGAAGGCCTGGGATATAAATTCGGATCATTTCCTCATTCTCCTTACATTTAGTGACGAAATTATATGGAAACCCTGTTGCGTCACAATTTCTCAAGCGAAAAAGATAATGCATCAAAAATGAATCCATTGGTACCTACTTTAGCAAGTTAACAGCTGAAAAAAGTAGTTTATATTCTGTGTGAAAGGCCACCAAATGGCCCAAAGAACCTATACCACATAATCCATTAATCAGAAATATTGATAAAAGCTGGGCTCGCACCAATGCTTAAAAAGCTAGTCGATTTGCACAGAATCTCGAAAATATCTTCCAGCCAAACAAAGATTAGAACTTTGTCAACACAAATAGTTTTAAACCAGATTTCTTGAAAATTAAATCTGCTAATACCAACGCAATTGCGACAGTGGTATAAGAGAATATGGTCCATAAAAAAGCTTTAGGGTTCAATCTAATAATAGGCAAAATAGTAAAACAATTATCAAAGAAAACCACTACTAAGCTTTCATATCCATTTAATGCATCATTAAGACTAAAGTATGTTCCCAAAATGTGGAAAGTGGCAGAAGTCATAATGACTAAAAAAAAAAAATTTTCCTATTTCATTTTTGCCTTTCAAAATTATATGAAAAGATCCTAATGAAAAGAATAAACATCATCATCAAAGAAGAGGGACTTATAACAATACATCAGTTTGGCTTTAGTGATAATCATTCATTGATAGATCAGGTACATAGAATCACCAACATCATTAAATAGGTGCTAGAGGGAAAACAAATATGTTCAACAATCTTCCTGGAGGTGGTCCAACAATTCGATAAGGTATAGCCTGAAACCCTCATCCATAAATTAAATATAGCACTTCGAAGGCAGTATTCACAAAAGTCGGGAATTGGAGTCGTATTAAACTGAAAGACACTTCAGAATACAACAAGAGGATACCTATACAAAATTAAAAGAGATAAGGGCGGGAGTCACGCAAGCAAGTGTACTCGGACCAGTTCACTACTTATACACTAGACGATATCCCTGAACTCGAAAATGGAATAATCGCAACATTTGCGAATGATGGAGCTAATCTGGCAGTGGAAAATAATCATGAAGAAGTTGAAAAAAAATTACAATCTTAAGCGAACAAGATCGATGATTGGACCAAAAAATAGAAAATAAAATTGAATAAGACCAAATCAGTACATGTTGATTTCACTAATAAAAAAAAGCAATATGTGCCAATTGAAATTAATAACACCCATTTCCCTGTTGTAGATACTGCAAAGTACCTGGGTATGCATCTTAATGAGAGACTTTGTTGGAAGGTTCATATAAAGAAAAACGAGAGAAACTTGAACTGAAATACCAAAAATTATACTGGTTACTTGAAAGAAACTTAAAGTTCTCAGTAGATAATAAACTTTTAATCTATTAACAAATTCTCAGACCGGTATGGTCATACGGTGCACAGCTCTGTGGCTGTGTCAGCAAGAACAATATAGTATTAAGGAGCAGCATCGAAGCCCCTTAATACGTTAAAAATAGTTACATTAACTGAGACTTGAAAATGGAGACTGTTAGAGAGATAATAAAGAATTATACCAAATGAATAAAGGAGAAGAAATAAAAAATACGCTACTGAGGCTTTATATACCTATTCTTAGATATAAATCTAAGACTACCAAAAGTATAATAATAAAACGCAGATATTTTATACTATTTTTTAATAACAAAATATGCCAAAAGTTATATAAAAAGATAATGAAATACTTCTTTGTAATATAAATATTAAACTACAATAAAAAATACAAAAATACTGTTACAAGTTTAACTTCTATTTCAACTTCGAACCATTTTCGGAGCGTAAAATATAAGTTTATTATAAATAACTTAAATACAGGATATGTTACAACATTCAGTACTCTATCATTAAAATTATGGAAGAAATCATATATGCTTTCAGTAAAAATTGAGTGGATATTATCAAATTTTAAATACGAATGGTAAAGATTAAATATATTTAAGATGTAAAAAATGCATTTAAAAGCTTTTCAAAAATGTTAAAACTACTATAAAACAATATAGTATTAGGTAATAACGATCATTTCTCTTAGAAACAGCAATTATCAGTTTCTCCAATAATTTTAGAAGATACTACTTTAATCTTTGAGTTCGCTTATTTACAAACCATTACGTCCTAAAACATATTTTAATACCTAATGATGCTCTTCTTCTTGGTATTGACTACCATCTTCACCTTCCAGATGTCCTTCATCGACATCTTCTTCCAACGCTTGTTGCTGTTCCAGTTGGTGATACTGCGATAAACCATGATCTTCTTCCAGATGATGCTGAGGTACATGTTGCTCTTCAACGGGTTGGTGTTCCAGATGCCTTCCTTCTATGTGTTTTGTGGGACCTGATTTGCGGACAACTGCGTTGAATCCACTGTGTTTGTCAGCTGTGTAGTCCACAGTTCTGATAGATCCATCGGGTTCTACAAGAGTGTATTGGCCTTTGACGGTATCTCCGTCTCTGGATTCGTGTTGGCTCTTGATATCACCAGTGTGGTAGTCGTTGACTCCATACTTGAAGGAATACTTGGCCGGTGCCTAAAAATACAGAATAAAATGTAAATATATTTTGTTAGCAAAAGATTCATGAAATATGAAAATATATTTGTACAAAGAAGAGTATAAAATTATCTAAATTTTACTCTATAAATGAGCACTAATAAATATTTTTAACTGTAATACTATTAAACCAGAACAAAACTGAAGTTTATACCGCTCTCGCTAATTACTACTTTTGCTTGTTTTGCACTATTATGGAGTTATTCTAGGTAGTGCAGTTGATCAAGGTAATTATTAATTTCGACCCCTAAAGGTAAGTGAGTCCCTTTATTAAGATTTTGTTATATCGGTTCTTTTTCATTTTGTTAATCTTTGTTATGTCACTAAATTATGAATTACAATTGATAAAAAGCTACAAGCACTTCATATACTAAAAGAGATGTGCTAAATAATGGTAAATGGATCAAAACGTAATTTTCAAAGTTTGAAGGATTCTAAGAAATATTGCGAAAAATACTCTTTCTGTTTTCTACCGATACCAAATAATTATTTAATGTCAAGTTCTCTTTTAAGCTAATTTAAAGACATTTAAAGACATAAGTCCAGTAAGACCAGTTTCTTATATCTCTGAACCATGAATCTTACTTACTATTAGGTCCTTCTTGACCTTAAATTTTGCCCATCATAGTGTATTTATTATCTGCTTCTTGTAGTGCCTCTCCGTTTCTGATGTTGGCGACTATCATGGCAATCTGTATTTTGCAAACTGCTGCTCTGAAAAGACTTGTAGTTGTTGTGTAAAACCACGTACGTAAATTTTTCAGCCAGGAAATCTTTTGTCTTCCTGGTCTTCGTTTAACTTTTACTTTTTCTTGTAGAATTAATTGCAACAACCCGTATGACCCATATCTTTCATTCTGTCCCGTAGAATAAATATTCGCCCTTTCTCTTTCTGTCCGGTACACTAAATATTCTGTTCTATGTTGACAGAAAGGCTAATTCCATCATATATTTAAGGAACATTCTATTACATCTGTGCTAACTCCATGCAGTCCCTTCCTACTTTCTCTCAATCACCTTTAATGATGGGATTATTTTTTGTTTATAATTAAAATTTATAAAAGAAGTTAGGAATTATAATAAGCTTCATTTTATGGTCTGCAACATTCTCATGGGGTGAGTACTTTCATTGTAATCTTAATTCTATAATTCTAAGAGCATTTTCAATATTCGTAACCTCACTTCTTTTGAAACTACGTTTTTTGATTATATACATATAGGAATCTTAACAAAGAATTTAACTAAGTAATAATAATTATATTTCATTTTGTCCTTGCCATCTGCTATTTGTTTCATTGTAATTTTGAAAAATGGCAAGGAAATTAAACCCTTTTTGATGTGTCTCTAATACAAGCTGTTTCTGATATTTTAGTTTATTGGCTGTATTTAATGGCCGAATTTAAGATTTATTGGCTGTATTTATTGGCCGAATTCAAGTTTTATTGGTTGTATAGAAGACTATTGGAGATTTTTTGGGAAATTTCACAGTATAATATGGAACAACTGTTACAGTGTACAACATACTCTGGAAGACCTAAACGTCTAATCGGGAGGCCACACAAGCAGCCCATTGATGTCATCGATGTCATAAGTATCATCCACCTTATATTCATTGTAAAGCATTGGCAGGGTTGACTATTTCTTATTTTTAATAAATATGATTAGTTAAAAATTGTTTTATATGCTATCAGCTAAGGGTTTACGGTTTGATTTCTAGTTTAAGACAAGACGAACTCACACTTGAGATACTGAGCTAGACGAAGCATAGACGATAAACTCCCATGGTTGCTTGAGGTATTATTTTAATAATATTTCAATTTCTTTAATAATATTTCTTTCAAAGAAAATAAAGTGTCCATTAAAATGGGAACAAGAATCATAGGAGACTTCACCACAACAAAAGGGCTCCTGAAGGGTTGTTCCACATCTCCAACCCTATTCAAAATATACTTAGAGAAAGCATTGACTACATGGAAAAGAAAATGCGAAGGCATGGGAGTACCGGTACGGAACGAATACCTATATACATTAAGTTTTGCAGACGATCAAGTAGTGATTGCACAAGACCAAGACGACCTCAGCTACATGATGAAGAAACTACAAGAAGAATATACCAAGGCTGGCCTAGATATTAACCTCGCGAAAACAGAGTACCTATCTACAAGCGAAGAAGACGTAGAAGATCTACAGATTGATGACAACGTAACAATCAAAGAAAAGGATAAATTCAAATACCTAGGGTTTATAATCACGAAAAAGGCAACAACAGAGGAAGATATTACACAAAGATTAGGACAAACAAGAACAGCAATCCGACAACTTAACTCAGTATGGTGAGATAGACACCTAAATATGAAGACAAAAACGCAGATTTATAAAACATTAGTGCGAATTATTATGACATATGGGGCTGAAAATTGGATCATAAACCAGAAAAACAGCAGTAAGATAGTAGCAACAGAGATGGAATGCCTGCGAAGATGCTGCAGAGTAACAAGAATGTATAGGAGAAGTAATGACGAAATAAAGCAAAGAACATCAATAGAAACAGACATACTAACATATATAGAACAAAAAAGACTAAAGTGGTATGGACATGTAAGAAGAACTAGCGACAGCAGATGGATAAAGAGAATAACCGAATGGAGCCCCATAGGAAGAAGGAAAAGAGGACGACCCCGAAAATCCTGGAGGAACGAAGTAGACGACGCCATGAGTAAGAGAGGCCTAAACGATGGAGAATGGAACAACACAGAGAGATGGAAACGGTTGAGCGAGGAAAGGCAGTGAATACTGTAGAATCCCTAAATATATATATATATATATATATATATATATATATATATATATATATATATATATATATATATATATATATCAATTCTCTTTGGTAGTCTTATCGGTCTCTTAAGGTATAGGAAAGATATACCGTCGTAGTAACCTGATTTTTGTGGGTACTGATAAATCATGGTATTTCAATAGTTTGGCCATTCTTTAAAATGCAGATCTTGCTTAGATATGTTTATGTTTTTACTCTTTCTATTGGTTGACCATTCACAATGATTCTTTCAATTTGCTGTTACTTCTTAGAGATCATCATAAATGTTGTTTTTTTAATGTTCAGTGAATGTACATATATCTGACTCATTTCTGTGATTCTATTAATTAACTCCTGGGGTCTTCATAACTGTCAGCTAATACCACCGATTCATCCACATATCTGATGTTATTAATACATTCGAATTCGGAATTTGAATTTAGGCTTCAACATCCTTTACTGTTCAGTACAGTTCTTCGATATTTAGTGTCTCGCTTAATAGAATCTCAGACAATCTAAGGTACGATGGAAACAATTACCTTTTAATATTTATACCTAACAACAAAAGACGTCGCTGTGCAGGAGAGGGGTGTAGCAGTAGTACTCGAACAATCTTTAGCAAATGTGATGTCGGCATCTGTATTGACTGCAATTATACTTTTTATATAAAGACATTCTAGTTATAATATAAACTAGCGGACCAACTCGACATCGAGTTTTTTAAATGAAATTTTTATTTTGCGAGAAAAATTAAGAGATCAATACAAACAATATAAGCAAGAATATACATAACATTCATTAATAATAATGCAAGTAAAAAGTGTATTCAATATCACGAAATATTTCGTCGAAAACATTTCCGGTGTCGGACCGCAACCGGAAGTATCGAGACCTTTCGATCCATATATACATTGTGGGGTCTAAAACTTAAAGTAAATTTTAACTTCCGGTCATCTCAAAACCGGAAGTGAATTTTTGTACCAAAAGTATATCTTGACAATCTCATACGTAATACTAATAATATTCCGAAAAAATTTTTAATTATCTAATATGGTTTTTGAGTAAAGTGGTGGACAAGAAAAGGGCTTGGCGTTTTAGTATATTAGATTTCATTGTGTTTCTTAAGAATTTATTGTATTTTAGTTACGGTACCGTAATGACCTAGCGTTACATTTATGTAACACATATTTTTTGTTAGTCAATAAATTTTTAGGTTAAAAAATTGGTAATGTGTCTATTATTATACATTTTTATTAAAAATATATTTGTTTCTTTAATAAATTACAAAAAAAAATAACTCGGGTCGTAATGAGTTAAATAAATTCATATCCGAATTCATTAACCGAAATCTTATGTAAAGTAAAAATAAAGTATTAAATGCAATAATTATAAATCTGCTTGGAATAAATTAAGAATAACAATGTATTTAAGTATTTAAAAAACAAATAAAACTTTAACACGTTTTATATCAACTGGTGCATGACTGTATGAGCAAACGGATGTACGCATTTTAATTTGGCAATTATCGAAAGTTGCCAAATAAATTAATGGGCGACTAATCCAATTAGAAAAGGAGAAATTAAACAATAAGTTATTACAAAATTGTGCTCATCGAAGAAAGTAAATGACTTAAGTATATATTGCGATAATAATGGAATTTAATAAACGGACTGTGACCATGTGTTGTCCGGGCAGAGAAAACGGAGATACATTTAGCACATGTTCGATCTGTCAATTGGGATATTGCAAAAACCAATTACCGGCTTTTACTTCTCACAGAAAATGATACAAGTGCAAGATATTGTGTGAAATTATTTACACTTGTAATAGATATAAATGTCAATATCAAATACTTTCTTGATATATGGCCTCTTTAATTATCAGGTGACGTAACTAAGCACAGTTTGTATTTCGCTACGAAATTTGGATTGAATAATACTTCCTTATATTATTACCTACAAAATTACTGAAATATTTTTATAAAATAGTTTCTATCTGGTTATCTATCTACTGCAAATTATTAAATTTTTATATCTCTTGACATTAGACAATTCAATGTAACTTTTACCCTATATGAACTAAAATTAGCCTTATCATCTTAAAAAAGCAATGCAGCAGGCCGTTATAACATCCCATACATTGTTCTAAAAAATGTCTTCGATGTCTTCCTTCCTTACAGTAAAATGGTGTGATTCCTACTATTTTTCCAAAAAGGAAGAAAGATCCACCCTCCTTATTACCAAAGTCTCATCATCCTATTTCTCTTACTAACACTATTTGTAAACTTTTTTAGAAGATAAATAATAAAATACTTCTATGGTATTTGGAAAAATACAATCAAATTCCAAATTTTCAATCCGGGTTTCGATGTAATCGATCCACTCGAGACCACGTTCCCTTCTAGACGTCTACATTTTAACAGCACTTAACGGCCAACAAGGAATAATCACAGTTTTTGTGGGATTTAAAATACCTATGACACAATTTCTAGAAAATCAGAATTAAATAAACTACGTCATTGCAACCTTAACGAAAATATTTTTTACTTCATAGAAAAGTTCCTGGAACCCAGCTCCTTTCAAGTATCTGCAAATGGAAAATCCTTTAGAATCTGTATTCAGAGTCATAGATTACCTTAAGGCTCTTTTATTAGTCTTACTCTTTCATTCTTGCTATAAATGACATGTGCATAAACTTCCCCAATCCGATTTGATACGTTCAATATGCATATGACCTTATTATCTATTGTCATAAGAAAAAACATTAACACTTCCTGCCAACTCTTACTGGTTAGATCTTATTAGCTTTTACTATACAGTAAATTTCCTTTAAAATAAAATTCAAAACCTAGGTTGATCCTTATCACCAAAGAAATCTAAAGTTATTAAATCCAGCAGAAAAGTCACCTCCCTCACCTCACTAATCTCAATCAATAACGAACCCTACCTAGTGTAGTGAATAATTGTAAAATTTTTGCAATGATTTTTAGCTAAACTGGAAATATCACATCAATCTTATCAAAGGTTATTAGACAAAGACCTTAAGTAACTCAACCTAATAAAAGCTCTTTTCCACTTTTGTTAGGGTGCTGATAAAAATTTACTTCTTACAGTCTATAGAGCTCTGATACAATCCCAAATAGATTATGGCTGCTTTATTTAAATGTCCGCATTCGACATAAAATTATTGGATTATGTCCAAAATACTGCTCTTCGTTTATGCCTCGGGGCTTTTTGTTCCAGCCCACAGGAAAGTTTTTACTGCTAAAATAACGAGCCACCTCTATCCCTTAGAAGACAAAATATACTTCTATCATATCCTACTACTATATCAAGTAATCCTTTTAACAACATTTACCATCTTACTACCTCTACACCCGATTATTCCATTAGCAACCCCTCTTGCACAGTTATGGAGCAATTCCCGCAATTACTCGCCCGTCTATTAAAGAACACTGATCTATCCCTCATCCTGGATATCCTTTCTCCATTCACCCCTCCCTTGAACACCTTCCTTTATTTAACACCTCCCTCACCATTTAAAACAACCCCTACATGATACACCCTACTCGTTTACAGAAAGCATTCCTAGAAATAATAGACAAAACAACTTCAAAAAAAACTTCAACTTCCAAAAATTTTTGCAAAGTAGGATACACAGTTACTACTTAAAAAAAAAAGAGGTTCCTTCACTTTTTACCCTCATACAGCATTCAAACAGGAGAGCTGTTTAGCATCCTCCAAGCCTTTAAATTCATTTCCACCTCATTCAAAAATGTAACGATTTGCACCGATTTCCTTTGCTCCATATAAATTATAGCACCGAAAGTTAACACCGATATTGGTAGTAAGCCGGAATGCAAATCAGCCAGTAGATGGTGGACAGATAGCTAAAGTCTTTAAGATTAAATATCTCAAATTGACATGACCAACGTAAATTTTTAAAAATATGAAATATCTTAAGGTATATGTCACTCAATATACAAATTAGTTACAACTTTGTAAAGTGCTAAATTGTAACATGTAGAGAGTTGACGTATGTACATTAAAGGTTAACAGAATCAATACACTGTAAGTATGTAGAATATGGTTGCGTGAATAAGTGTTACGAATATCTTGTACTACCACAGCATTAGTTTAAGCCTTGTATAAACTTATAAAAATTAAAAAACAGCATATCTTAGCCATTTAATAAACACTCTATGCAAACTTTATAGCATAATAGAAGATTGGAGAGAGACAATGCTTCTGCTAAAGAACATCCGAGATTAAAATATGCTTTGTATCAAATGCTTTGTCGAAGGAACTCCGAAGGAAGATGAAAGTAACTTTAGTTTGTATACAATATGGACTGTAAAAGTATCATAGAAACAAATAGGTACACTTCTCAAACAAACTGCATATATGTTTACCAATCATGACAGTATGATTAGTTATTATTTAATTAAATTTGTTTATAAAATCATTCTACGTACATAATAATCGATGTGTTCCTCTTTGTGCAAACCGTGACTTTGTTCTTCGGGAAGTTGGACGGGTTGGTGAAAATGTGCTGTTGTGGCAGACTCTTCCTGACCATAATAATTGGTGTATTGAACTTGTTGCCCTTCGTGATTATCTTCTTGGTGATGGTCATATATTATTCTGGATGTAACCAATAGGGACATTTCTATAAGGACTAGAGGGACTAGAATTTTCTGAAACCAAAAATATATATAAGGATATAATAAAAAGTTTGTGGATTTAAAAATTTATATACCTAAATTTTTATTTGTATGTATTTATATATATGTATATATATATATATATATATATATATATATATATATATATATATATATATATACAGGGTGAGTCACGCTCAACGGGACGGAGCCTACCGGGGAAACGGCTAAAGATATTAAAAATTTCTTTTGCAGGAATACGTAGGTTAGTACCGGCTACAAACTAAAATTTGTGAGATATATACAGGGTGTCCCAATTTGGCGTAATGATATAAACTTATACTTGTTTAAATGGAACAACATGTATTTCACTTTAATTTTAAATTCTACTAAACAAAATAATGTTACTTTATTCAACATTCCCTATACCTATTTTTGACCGGTTTCGATTTATTTGGGTTTTTCTGAAAATGTACTATTCGCGAAATTAATTAATTACACAATATCGCATGAATTTTAATTAACGCCTTTTTGTCAGTTAATTGTCAAGTGTCCATGCTTTACATCAGAATAATTACCATTTGAAACTAATCTACAGAGTGTTCGCAATCTGAAGTGTCAATGCTGTACCATATTTTGTATAATTACTTTCTTAACTTAAATGGGACAACCTGTATTTTACTTTAATTTTGAATTCTAATTAACAAAATAATATTACTTTATTAAACAATTCCTATACCTATCTTTGAGAATTTTTGATTTATTTGCGTTTTTTTGAAAATGCAGTATGTATTCTTGAAATTAATTAATTTTTATCACTTTATTACATAAAGTTCTACTCTAACTTAAACAAAAACCCTGTATTTGAATGTTGTAACAATTATTATAATCAAACTATTATAAAATTTTATATTAATATCTAGTATCTTTAAATCTATTTGCATTGTGTTACCTGGAACATTAAATGTCATTAATTACATAGCTCGTTATTCTAAAGAATGCCATGAAAAAACAAAAGGGACCTAGCTGTCAAACTAATTGTCAAACTATTAACTGTATTGCTTTCAATTAAATAGAAATGGCAGATTATTCAATTGAAGACCGAGTAAATATGATTTTAATACTGGGTGAATGTGATCAAAACAGTTTGTTAGCATCAAGAGTCTATGCTGAGAGATTTCCCTTAAAACGTCATCCTCGTAAAGAAGTATTTGACAGAGTCTTAACAAGGTTTCGTGAAACTGGCAGTGTTGTTTATACTAAACGAAAATTAATAAATCCGATAACTGAAGATGAAAATACCGAATTAGAAGTTATTCAATCAGTTATTGAAAATCCAAATACAAGTACAAGGACGATGGCCAGGGAGATTGAAGTAAGCCAAACTAGTATATGCAGAATTCTTAAAAAATATCAATATCACCCATACCATATTCAAATGCATCAGCATTTGTATGGACCTGATTTTGAACGTAGGTTAGAATTTTGTTTATGGTTTCTAGACAAAACGGGGGCAGATCAACATTTTTTTGATAAAATTTTGTTCACTGATGAATCTACTTTCCATAATAATGGACTCGTGAACCGACATAACTTTCACTATTATAATACGGAAAATCAACATGAATATAGATGTACTGATCGACAAAACCGATGGTCCCTTAATGTATATGGTGGAATAATAGGAGAACATGTGATAGGACCGTATTTTTTTAATGGCCATTTAAATGGACAAAAGTTTTTAAGATTTCTACGAAGAGACTTTTGGATACTTTTGCAAAATATCCCTTTAAATTTTAGAAGAACAATGTTTCTGCAGCTAGACGGTGCTCCAGCACATTACACGCGTAACGTTAGAGAATATTTAGACAGAAAATTTCCCGGAAAGTGGATAGGTGGGGGTGGTGCTGTCAATTGGCCCCCTAGATCACCTGGGTTAACATCAATGGACTTTTTTTTTTGGGATATATTAAAAGTTTCGTTTATCAAACTCCACCTACAACCGCTGAAGACATGAAAACGCGTATTCGTAATGCGTTTGCAACAGTTACTCCAGAAATGCTAAGAAGAGTAAAACAAAATTTTGAACACAGAGTGAGGTTATGTATTGAAGAAAATGGACACCATTTTGAACATGTAATGTAAATTAATTTTTTTCTAGTGTGTTTTGTTTAACTTTATGTAATAAAGTGTAATTAATTAATTTCAAGAATAGTGCATTTTCAAAAAAACCCAAATTAATCGAAAATTATAAAGGATAGGTATAGGGATTGTATAATAAAGTAATATTTTTTTTATTAAAATTCAAAATTAAAGTAAAATACAGAGTGTCCCATTTAAGTTAAGAAAGTAATTACACAAACTATTATACAGCATTGACACTTCGTATTGCGAACAGTCTGTAGATTAATTTCAATTGGTAATTATTCTGATGTAAAGCATGGACACTTGAAAATTAATTGACAAAAAGGCGTTAATTATAATTGATGTGATATTGTGTAATTAATTAATTTCGCGAATAGTACATTTTCAGAAAAACCCAAATAAATCGACACCGGTCAAAAATAGGTATAGGGAATGTTAAATAAAGTAACATTATTTTGTTCAGTAGAATTCAAAATATAGTTAGTTATAGTGAAATATAGGTTATTCCATTTAAAAAAGTATAAGTTTATATCAGTACGCCAAATTGGGACACCCTGTATATATATCACAATTTTTAATATCTTTAGTCATTTCCCCGGTAGGCTCCGTCCCGTTGAGCGTGACTCACCCTGTATATATATGTATATATATATATATATATATATATATATATATATATATATATATATATATATATATATATATATATATATATATATATATATCAGAGCTGTAAAAGATACTTTTTAAAAGTATCTAGATACTTTTAAGATACTTGAGGCAAAAAGTATCTTAAGATACTAAGTATCTAAGATACTTTTTTGTGAAAGTATCTAAAGATACAAAATACCGGAAAAGTATTTAGAGTAAAAATATCTTAGATACTTTTAAGTATCTAAGATACTTTTGAGTATCTAAGATACTTTTAAGTATCTAAGATACTTTTAAGTATGTAAGATACTTTTATGTATCAAAGATACTTAGATGCTTTTCTAGTATCTAAGATACTTAGATACTTTTGTAGTAACTAAGATACTTTTAGGGTATAATAAAAAGGTACTCGGTACTCTACTACTCTACAGTAGATTGTCGATACTTTTGTTTTAAAAACATTATTTTAACCCTTTAAATTATCATACAATTTTAGTTTAAGCCAGGAGCTACTTTGAAATGGTATACTTTGGGCTTTGGGCTTATAAGAAATAAAAGACGTTAAGTTATTACAAACTTATAACTATGTATTGAAAACAAAAATCCAACATTAAATTTTCAAAACAATATAAAATAAACATAAATTCGTGTTTTAAAAACAGCATAAGATCCATTATGCATTAAAAACAGAACATTCAACATAATTAAATTTTTAAACAGAATAGGATAAAATATAAAAAATAGTAAGTAAATAAGTAATTTTGGTAGCTAATAACTATATAGTTAGTATAACCACTAGCTTTTAGTAAAACTAAATTTTTAAAAGTATGATCAGACAAGGCATGACGTCGGGGTGAATTAATAAAAGTTGCAAAAGAAAACATTCTTTCAACAGCTGCAGAAGAAGGTAATGGCGTATTGAACTTTTTAAATAATTGTTCTATAATATTATATTTTTTTAACATTCGTATGTTGGTTTCAGAATCGGCCAAATATTGTAATAGTTGCAGCTCAGCTTGTCGTTTATAATCTAAATCAGTATAGCCAGTGTTTTCGTTTTGCGGTTGAAGATCGGAGTATTCGGAGTTAATATCAAATTCAAAGAAGTCGTCTCTCCAGCTACGGCCGGCGCGACAGGTTGAAGCTTGTCGGATCATGAAAAGTATCTATTTCTCAGGTCCTGAGTATCTAAGATACTTTTTTTTTATCTAAGATACTTTTTTGTATCTAAGATACTTTTAGTATCTAAAGATACTTTTAAAGATAAAAGATACTAGATACTTTTAAGAAGTATCTAAAGTAAAAGTAACTTTTAAATGAACCAAAAAGTATCTTAAATAAAAGTATCTAAGATACTTTTAGTATCTTAGATACTTTTTTTATCTTTTTACTAAAGATACTTTCAGCTCTGATATATATATATATATATATATATATATATATAGATATATATATATATATAATATATATATATATATATATATATATATATATTATATATATATATATATATATATATATATATATTATATATATATATATATATATATATATATATATATATATAAATCATAATAAACTAATGACTGCGAACACAATAGTCGTATAAAGTTATAATTGTCAAAAAAATATCCAGTAAATATAAATTATTTGTGATGGTCAACTTAAACTCAAGAATCGGAAACTGAGTTGTTCAAAAACTTATGCATAATTTCAATAAAAAAATGGTGAATGATGATAATGATATACTCATACAAAAATGTGCCCTTAACAAATTACTTTAAGTATTGAGTAAATACTTTCTATTAATGCATATTTTGAAAACTAGGAATACCAAAAGTAAAATTTCGTTTATACAAGAAGCGAGAAAATAGTGATTTAATCATCACTATAATTATTTAATTTCCACTTGTCCTCTGCTCGACATAGCTCTCCCTTTTAATTTTTTATCTGTTTCTATCTTTTGCCTCTTGTACATAATTCCTATGGCAACGTTTGAGATCGTAAGTCGAACGTGTTGGTGGATGACCTCTGCTTCGGTAGGTTCATGTCTTGGTCTCTATTCCAGTATCCGCTTTGTCCATCTGTTATCTGTCATTTGAGCCACGTGAGCTGTCCAGTTCCACTTCAGTGTTGCTATTGGCGGTTTGGAATCTTGTCTCGCAGTGAAACTCCCAACATAGCACGCTCCATCGCCCTTTGAGCTACACGGATTTTTTTCTCTGTTCTTCTTATTATAATGAACATTTCCACCTCGTAACTCAACACGGACAAAACACACTGATTAAAGGTTTTTCTTTTAAAACTAATTGGTATGTCAGACGATTTGAAAATGTGGTTCAAACTGCCCAAGTCAGTCTTACACGACGTAGAAGCTCAATGGTTCGGTTTTCTTTTCCTATGAAGATCTCGTGACCTAGATATTTATAAGTCATTACCTGGTCTATCGCTGACTACAAAATTTGTTATCATCGGCGTTTTAACTTTCTTTTTATTTTCAATTCCCCTTCTAGCGAGGAAAGTTAGAGCTGATTTAAGAGTTCTTATCTCTCTAAAAAGTTCTCTATTAGCTATTAATTAGCGTAATATCATCTGGCTAAGATTGTTTCCATTTATGTTTATCTCCTTATTGATCAGTTTTACTCTTTTACATATATATTCCAAAAGCGTAGTAAACAGGTTCGATGATGTGGTGTTTCCTTGACGTACTTCACGATATTATTAGTAATTTCTGAGTACGACGATCACCCACTCTAACACTAGCTGTTGCGTTTTGGTATATGTGTTTAATTATATTTATATACCGATAGTCAATTCGACATTTTGCCAAGGCTTCCAATATTTTTTGTTGATTTATAATGTCAAAGGCGTTTTTATAATCCACAAGTTATAAAATCTAGTAGTTTTTTATATTCAGTACATGTTTTTATAAGATTTTTTTATTACTAATAGGTGATAGTTTATTCCGTAACCTTTTTTAAAGCCTCTTCTATGAACTGATAACATTCCAATTTATTTTGTAATCGTTTCGTAATTATTTTTACAGTTTATAAATATGAGAAAGTAGATTTATAAGCCTATAGTTTCTGAGGTCGGCACCATTCGCTTTTTTTATGAAGTAGGATAATTTTTGCGTTATGCCACTTAGTTGGTGTTCCTTTCTGCAGACATCTAGTGAATAGTTTGTCAACGACCTGACATAATCTTTTTCAGCAACTTTTAAGGCATCTACCATTATTTCATCGCCTCCAGGTAACTTTGTTGCACTGACCTTCGAACTTCATTGGGTGTTCAGATCCCTGCAATTATCTCCAGTTATTAACTATGTCATAACAAACAGAAAAATACACCCCTCACAGATACATTGTGATGTACTGTATTAACATCAGCCAATATCGAAAAATATTATTGATTAGTTTTGTGTAAGTATCGTATATTACACATAGTTAAAGAAGAAAAACAGCTAATTGTTACAAAACTTAATAATCACTGAAATACAAATGTATGATATACCTTTATCAAAACAGACTACGTAAAAAGATTACTTAGAAACCCTATAAGAGGGCCATAATCTCTTACTCTTCTAAGACAAGAGCCGAACCATCAGAAACAAAAAGAAAAATGAGACCAAGAGAGATGAAAATCTTATGAACTATAAAGAGCAGCCTTACAGCTAACGGTAGAAAGGCTTAGGACTAAGTAAAGTAAAAGTACCACAATAAATATATATTAAATATAGGTAAACAATTCTTAAGTACAATTGTTTCGAAATCTTAAAATAATATTACCTATATAGTCTGTCTCAACTCAAAATAACAAATAAAAAATATAAACTTATAAACAATCATTTTGAAATAAATAATAAAAGAGATTTTGTCACGTGTAATACCGAAAGTTTAAGTCAAAATAATAAAATAAAACCAGTTTTAAAAAATTTTGATAAAAAATTATTGAAAATTTAAACGAGATGCGCTTAAAATGCATTTTTTTATGCACCGATGCAATTTGTTATTAATCACATGGGTCTCAGTCCATCACTGCAACCATTTCGACGATCGTAATTTCCTCGTCCATATTTTTTAGTTTGGTTAGTGTGATTCCACTTCCAGTACCTTAACGTGAATTTTAAAGCCGTCTTCGCGCTTCGCGCAGTTCTATGGTCACCAGTGAATAGAAGTATTCTATCAATAATTTGAGAAAAATTTGCAAAACTTTTTTTTCTAGTTACAAGGATGTTATTGTCTATTAAGACTATTTTTTTAATTCCAAACAACCTTTTTTTATAATATTTTTAATATTGTGAATATGTACTTTACTCCTGAGCGAAATTCATATTTTTTGACATGGTTACATCTTAGGTTATGGACAATGTAGATCTTTTTATGAGGAATAACTTTTTTTAGTATAATTAATAATAAAAAAGGTATATGGTTCCAAGTTACGCACACTCACTGTATACCTAGATGGTATATTATCTTCTTCGCCAGTATCTTATCTGGTCTGGATGTCGGCAATCATCAATGTCATCAGAATTTTGTTGACCGCTATTAGGAACAGTTCAGCGGAGGTCGTACCAAGCCATTGTTGAAAGTTTTCAGCCATGAGATACTACTGCCTTCCTTTTGCCAAATACTTTGCCCTGCATGATGAGTTAAAGAATTTGACATATTTCTTGCGCATTACATGACCAAAGTACTAAAGCCTACGTTGTTTTTCTAAGTTAAGTTTTTTTTCCGTTCTTTTATGCGCTGCATTACTTCGACGTTGGTGATATGATCCACATAAGGTTTCTTCAATATCCTCCTGTAGATCCATATATCGAAGGCTTCGATCTTTTTTTTTTAGTACTTATCTGAAATTCTACCTCGGACTTGTTGTCTGGTTGTAGAAATTTGCCTTTTATCATCCCTCTCCCTCCAAATATCCGTAGCAATAAGTTATATTTCTCGTTTATAAATATGTCAGAGCCAATTCTTTTAAGGTGTTTTTGATTATTTATGTAATCCAGAATATCTAAGCATGCGCTTTAAATTAGTCGTTTCTAAAGTGGTCGGTCTATAGAATTTTTAACACGCGACAAAACACTCTTTTCAACTTTTCAACTTACTTAATTAGTTTCTTACTATTTTGTTTCTTATTTCTATTTTTCTTAGTTTTATTACAAAAATATTGCAGTTTTTGTTTTTTTTTTATAATTGAGATTGTAATATGATTGGTTTATTTCTCAAGTATAACTTAAGTTCTTGGTCACTTTAAGCAATCAGTACTGAGTTCTGTATTCTTGGAGGATGTTAACATTTTTCCTCCCACAACCAAACTTATATGGAATCATCTGATATTTCTCATTATTTCAAGTCAATTAAAAAAAAACAGTATATAAACTCAAAGAGTATTTATTTTTAAGTATTTTAATCACGAATACATGAAAATTACAGAAAACGGTAAACTCTTGAGATAATAAATTGAAACCACAAAGATTTTAATGTAAAACGACTAATGTTTAAATTGTTTTTATTGGCAATGGCAATTCTGATCTTGTTTGCGGCGCTTCTGAATAGTTCGACCGATGTGAGCCCGAAACACTTCCGCAGATTTTAGAGCCACGAGTGTCTTCTCCTGCCTGGCCCTCGCTTATTGTCTATTTTCCCCTGGACAATCAATTGCAGTGATTGCAGGATAGACAGACCTTGGACAGGCAGAGTGACCAACACAGAGGTATTAAGACGAATTGGTAAAGAGGTGGAATTGTTAACAACTGTTAAAAGGAGGAAAGCGTTATACCTGGGCCATGTGTTCCGTAATGATAAGTACAGTCTGCTACAGCTTATCGTGGAAGGCAAGATTGAAGGTAGAAGAGGTTTAAGCAGAAAGAAGAAATCCTGGCTGAGAAACTTGAGAGAATGGTTTCAAATATCAGAGAAGAAGAATCAATTGCAGTAGACGGTACTTATCGTATCTCAATATGTGGCCTAGATATTCAAGCTTTCTTTGTTTGATTGTGCTCACGATATCTTTCTCCTTTACGATTCTTTGGAGTACCTATGTCTATGTTGGTGACATGTTCGGTCCAGGATATAAGAAGAATGCGTCAGTACATCCACATTTCGAATGTTTTTAGTTTTCTCGTAAGCGTCTCTGTCAGCGTCCTGGCCTCCATACCATATAGTAAGATCGGAAAAATGTAGCATTTAACTAGACGTAGTTTTAGGGAAAGAGACAAATCCTTGCTTATGAGGAGCTTTTTCATATTGGTAAATGCTGCTCTAGCTCATTCTATTCTCGCCTTAATTTCTGTGGCCTGTTCCCATTTTGTATTTACGTTGGTGCCAAGGTACACATAAGATTCTACATGGTCAATTAGTATGTTACTTATCCGTAATTGTCGAGCAGGTTGTTGCTTTTTGCTTATTAGCATCCACTTTGTCTTCTTGAAGTTGAGGCTTAGGCCGTATTCCTCTCTAACTGAATAAACTCTTTCCATTACCTGTTGTAATTCGTCTATGGTAATGGCAAGCAAGAATAGGAGTAGGGATAAGATACATTCCTGACGGACACCTCTTTTGATCTGCACCCTTCCAGTAAGTTCGTTGTCAATTTTTGCTCTTGCTGTTTGACCCCAGTATAGGTTTGCCACAGTTCGAATGTCCTTGTCGTCAATACCTGTCTTTCTCAGGTATTGACGACAAGGACATTTGAATTGTGACAAACCTATACTGGGGTCAAACAGCAAGAGCAGATTCTGCCAGTGAGCTTTAATCTTTCTTTTAAGCATATCCCACAATTGCTCTATATGGTTAAGGTCAAGTGAGCAAGCAGACCACTCCAGAACAGTGATATCTTCTGCTTTAAGAAAGTCTGTAGTCACTCTACTGGTATGTGCAGGCGCATTAATATGCATAAAAATATAATATTTTCTCCCATTTGTACCTCTCTAGAGCCTTACTACAGGTTCTAGAATCAAATTCAAATACCTACCATTTTTGCTTGTTTTCCTTGCCCTCTAACGTTAGGTAAGGTTAGATTTCAGAAATCCTGGTTTCATCTGAAAAAAACACATTTTGCCAAATTTTAATGTTCCAGTTTTGGTGTTAAAGACACCACGCCTAAAGGCGATCAATATTGAGCTGCCCAGATAACTAGGGAATCAATATCGGATAAAAAGTATTTTTCTTGTCGTTTTAACTGAAACACTTACACCTGTAGCTTCCAAAACTTCCTTTGGAACTAAGAATGAGTAATTGTTGGGTTACTTCTAGCTAATTAGACAATAAAAAGATCGAGTCAAACCATTGTTATTTTTTGCGACTTTGTCTTAGTCTATTCTTAAGAGTTAGTTATTCCTGATACCTAGCATAAGTTTTTAATAGATCGTCCTGTGTTACGCCTACCACTGCCGCTATATCCCTCTGAGACATTCCTGGCTCTGCAAGGATATATCAATAATCTTTCCCCTTTGCACATGCATTGATCCCACATAAGGCATATTTTTGTTTTAGAACTCAAAAGTAAGTTTATTTATTTCTGTTTAATTTACAACTACAGCAAATAATCTAAAACGTACCGAGCTGTGTTATCTGATTGTTTTATCGGTTTGTTAATTTTTAATAAAAACCTTTATTCCTCGTAACAATAACAAGTTTTTTTAAAAGAAATAAATACTGTTTTGAAATACATGGCGATTCCATATAAGTTGGTTTTGTGACATATTTTTGTATTTTGCATCTCCTTCATGGTTCTTGTAAAAACTTACTGTGCACACAAATAATGGTAGTAAAATACAAGTCCATGGTACATTTTCAATGGTCATTAATACACATATACAATACTAAAATATGTAATAACAACTTTTGAAACTATGTTGTCAATTCTAATCATTACACAAAGCGTGGACGTTTAAATTAAGGGTTTCTCCCTAGATTTTTCGCCTCTGTTTCACCCAAAATGTACGGTGTTGCAAAAAAATTAACCTCTATGCCAATTCGAAACTTTGTTTATAATTTTTTTCTGAAACTAAAAATTTTTCCCTGCTCCTGGTACCAATATTTTTGTACAATAGGTAACAGGTTATTATTTTTGTTGTATTATCTACCTAAGTTATAAATGGCGTACAAAAATGTTTGGCAAAAAAAACTTAACCCATTGAGTGGTAAATTTATCTTACCTGTGACTCACATTTACCGATACGAATTGACTGCATAGTTTCTAAAGTTGTTATTACATATGGTAGTATTGTTTTATATTTATGTAATTCATGCTGAGTTAAATGACCCATTTAAATCTCCCATGGGCTTGTAGAATATTGTAAGACCAAAAGAGGAACTTTTGTAACTCTGTCTGTATGTTTAAAAATTTTTGTGTGTCCCATTTTTGTTTGCTCACGCGAATTTTAGTTCCAATAGAGTTCATATAGTATGCTAAATATTATAATGAAATAAAAATAGAGAGAACATAAAATACACTACAAATAATAAACTCGGAGCCATTTACAATTACGATTATGGTCTTAAATATTAAACAAATTATCTAAGCAGGCAACTGAAAACAAAACATAAATGAGCCCTTAGGAAAACGTACAGAATAAGAATTAGTTTTAAAATTATTATTTTTTTAATGATGAAATACGTAATGTGAACAACATAGTAACAAATAACAATAAAAAATCCGTTAAGGTCACGATCCGATTATTCTACAATAGACAAGTGAACCTATTTTATTACCCACGTCTATGTTAAAAATAAAAAATAAGGAACGAACTGCACTGAAATGTAATATTTTCTATAATCAGTTTAGGAATATAATTCGTTTATGGGGCCTAATAAATTATTGTTCCTATGTGCCGTTCATGTGTGAAGTTTGTGGAAGAATTAATTATAAATAAATATTAAATGAAGGCTCTTTTTTGGAACTCAAAAACGATTTGGAAAGGTAACTAGATAAGTTTCAAGTAAAACAATTCAACAGGAAGAAAGTATGAACAAATTACTAAATATTTGTTAGTAATTCATGCTAGAATAAAAGTGCATCAATAGTTTTTTTACACAAATTATAAAAAAACTATGGGATAATAATTTTCCAAATTACAAGACAAAGAGGAAACATTTTACTTCAGGAACAATTATTATGAGTAATATACTGAAGGAAAAAGAAAACTACAAACGAATGGTTTATAAAATTGATGAAGAAGATAATCAAACATTATACTAAAAAGAAGTATATGACATTTTCTCGACACATGTCAAATACAAAAATTAACACAGCAAATACAAGGTTTACAATTTCAATTAAAAAAACCGAGCAAATACTCCTTGTTCTTGAAATTGATTTTTGACTCAGATCAGCAGATATATTTCAAAGAATAGAATTAACCATAAACAAATCAACCAACATCTTTGAATAAATACAACAACAACAGCTTATTTGCAAAGAATGACAGACCATCGCCTACCGAAGATAATATTGGATTGACGCCCACCTGTAGAATTGCACCAAGGCTCGGTGTTTAGTCCTTATAGATTCCTTTAGATTCAGTGTCAATAGTAAATAGTCAAAGTGATTTAGAACAAAAACTGGAACAGTAAATAAAAGCTATTGAGGAAAAAAGTTTAAAACTCAGTAGGGCAAAAATAGATCATTTGGAATATTCATTTAAAGATAGAGTTACTTCAACATTTCTTTCCCAGATATGGTACCTTTAAAATGGGCGAAACTGCTGGAAAATTATTTATTTACGCCATACATACCTACTTAGAATGGGTAATTTTAGAAACTAATCAGGAAACTAGTAAACAAAAGTCTAGACTTATCCCCTTGTGAAGACCATCTTGAATAATCCATCCAATAGAAGGGATCAAGTAATAATTAACCGACAAAGAATTGGACACACTGCACTGACCCATAGAATCAACAAAGAACCTTCTCCAACCTTCAGAAACTGTTCTCTCCCATTGACGGTGAAGTATATTCTGATTGACTGCCAGTACCACGAAGAAACAAGAAGAAAATATGGAATCTAAGATGACATCAAAACCACTTTAAGCATAAACACTGACCATGTAATAAATTATTTAAAAGATTTACGTTTATATACATCTATTTAATGTAAATAAAATGAACTCTTGTATACGTTACTCCACTAATAACCCTGCGTGGTTGATGTGGATTATATGTTTTTTCTAAATAAAAAAAAAGTCTAGACTGAATATGTTGAAAATTTTTGTTTCTACTCTTAGTCATCTTTATTTTTGGTCGTGAATAAACTTATTTAACAGATAAAATATTCATTTTCCAAATAAAGTACTGAATAAGAAGTTGATCTGAAGGTAAATTGTATTTATTACAGTTTGTTATATGTTGTAGTTTATCGCGAAATCAAAAATATAACCTAAATATTGTTTTATAGTGTTTATTTTGCGAGAGAGACATGGATCTGGTATTAGAAGATTTAGATTTCTTTAATGAAATCGAAGTGTTTGATGCTTATAAACTTAGTACGAGAATATAATATTTGAGAGATTATTAACAATTTTAATTTTAGCAATGATAAAAACTTTTTTAACAGGTTAAGATTAAGTAAACCGACGGTTATCAGTATCCTGAGAATACATTGTAAATAGCTGTGAACAAAAGATTATAAAAGAATTCTACCTCTTTTTTTCACTTCTATATTTACTTGGTCTAGGTATTAAATGTTTTCATAATCTTGATAATAAAAACTGGGCAACAAAAGAATTGGTATGGTGTGTTACGCAAATAACTCATCAATTATTGCCGAATCAGAAGATGATCTTCAGAGACAGCTCTTTCAGTTCTTTCAAATAAGCTGCTAACTAAATATGACCATTTCTACCAACAAAACTAAATGTATGACAATAGCAAAAGATCCGCTCAGATGTAAGTTAGTGGTTGAGAACAACCTCATAGAACAGGTGATGCAATTCAGATATCTGGGCATAGATATATCAAGCAGACACGACCCATGTCTGCGGGAGATAGTCTGGTCAAATCCGTATATGTGCACAGATAGTAAAATTAGAATCTACAAGACTTGCATACGACCCATCGAGCAAAAAGACAAAAGAGGGAATGTAAAGGTAGTGGGGGCAAAAATATTGTTAGACAGGAAGTGCCATCTTGAGAGGCCAAATTAAACAAGGAAAGAGAGTCTTTCCTTGTTTAAGAAATCAAATTTAGTTGGGTTATATTATTATTTGTCCCAACTGTCACATGAAATCTTATTTATATTGAAGTTTTTTTAACAATTGTTTCACATTTTAGACTGTTATCGTTAATATTTAATTAAAATTTTCTCGTCTAAGACACATTCTGAAAACTATTTTATAGCTACTGTTAATAAGTGTCGGAAAATTTAAATTTGGCGCATTCGCATTTCCGGATATGTCCGCCATCAGAGGCCACTTTTTTGGTCGCCTTTTCATAACGATTAGATTCCCTCTTTTGTCTTTTTGCTCGATGATACGACCGATCATGACATATAGCATAGAAGTGCGCGAAGATACTAATAAAACGAAACAGATGCTAAGGGTTGCCGAGATGAAAACCCTAAGAACAATAGTGGGTAAAACAAGAAGAGGCAGGGTGAGAAATACAAACGTTAGAGAGCAGTGCAAAATTCAGAATATTGTAAGATGGGGAAGGCAGCGTAAAAGGATGTGGTACAGTCATGTAAGACGAATGGATGAGAATAAACTCCTAAAAATTGCCCTAGACAACAACCCGTCCGATTCAAGACCTCCCGGAAGACCACCTAAAAGATGGAGGGATAGTTGGCAATCTACCTCCCAGGAAATTAACCAGAGGCAGCTTCAGAATTAAACAGATCGAAAGATCTCTAAGAAGTAGAAGAAGAAAAAGAAGAAGATAATACAAAAATTGATTAATCAACGTTTTCCAAGAGATATTGGTGTTATTGATTACATAATAGCAGTATAGGATTCCAAAATAAAAAGTATAATCTCAGGAGCAGATACACTTTCGTCCGGAATATCGTAATGAGTTCAGGTATACCTTAAATTTTTAATAATATACACTTTCGTCCAGGGGTCGAGCTCCGCGGGGATCAATCCCATAATTAAAAAAAAAAAAGTTGTCTTAGTGCGTTATAAAATTTATTATCTTGGATTAGTGAATTTCATTTACAACTTACAATATAAATACCAAATAATAATAAACACTTTAAAACGAAAATAATGGGATGTATATTTAACCTATTCCAGCCTAGTAACAGTTTTTTCATTAAAATTTTCTATTTTACTTTTCAAAAATTTCTCACGAGCTACAGTTTTGTTATTAGGTCTGTTACATTTATGAATACTTTAAATTCTAATGTAGATCTCATTTTAATATTGATTGATAGTGTCTAAAAACACGAATATATTCAGATGGTATGTATTAAAGGATTTATGTAAATGTGAATAGAAAGATTCACATGCATTGGTTGTTCTCGTAGTTTCTGATGATTTTGCAGCCCAGAGTATCGGTGGAAATGTTGAGTTTTCATCAACATATGTTTTAACTAAATAATCAACAAAAGCATTTAGTTCGACACTCTCGGGCATAATTTCAATCAGATCAAAAACTAAACAATCACCGACTTCTTGGTGATCTAGAAAAAGAAGACCAAAACAATGACCAATCTATTTTCCCACTTCAGTTCTGTTTTTGTAATCATTTGTTAAGCCAAGCTCTTGAATTTTACGCCACCAAGCCTGCGAAATATGGAATCTACATCCCATCTTAGATTGACCCCAAACTGATTTAACAGCCTTATGAATTGAATTTTCAAAATCAATAAAAATAACTTTTGGAAGAAAATTTAAAGTTAGCTCTGATGAACATTTGGACCTTATCAAATTGAAACATGTTTCATATGCAGATGATAATTTATCTGGCAATAAACAAAATACTAGTGGAATGTAGTGGCCATTGTAGTATCCATGAATTGTAAACATTTGATAATAGAATTTTGGGCAATATTTAAATGTACCATCTATATATATATATATATATATATATATATATATATATATATATATATATATATATATATATATATATTCTAGAACACGTACATAAATGTCTGAGATTTGTCTCACAAGATCTACTAGTCAATATTGCACTCTTATTATTTACCAATAGAAAGTTTTCATTTTTAGCCGTGATGATACAGACCTCAATTTTAGGGGCTTGGACGAAAATGTATACCTTCTTTTATGACACTCATTATTTTGGACGAAAGGGTAATCGCCGTATCATAGTACCTAGGTTGTCATATTTTATTCTAATGATCCTCAAATATATACCTTGTAAAAAAGACACAGAGTTTTAAATCATTATTAATTACAAAATATCCAGAGTGTATCATGAAATTCTCAAAACTCATAATAAAGTCTATATGAAGTATGTATGGAATATTGATTTTAAATTCTAAAAATTTTGTGATGCTCCCTGAAAATGTTTCTGTTGGTATAAATATTTATGTATTTCTGATAATAAATTTAATTGGAAATTATAGATTGTAGAATTCATAATTGTAGAAATAGAAATATTCATAGAAATCATAAAAATACTTAGAGTCTGATAATAAAGTAAAGCCATTTTTAAGGAGTTCGCTAAACAATCCACGAAGACATACTGAAAATTTGTATAACGAAATTCATATTAAAATCAGATATGCAACTGAACTTTTTATATAAGGAAGAAAATATTTACTATCTTATTCAATGCAAGTAACTGTAAAATTTAAAAATTTAACTGTTCTAATCTACAGCAACATTCTATCACCTAACGAGAGAGATTAAAATGAAGACAATTGTAAGGATAAATTGCTAAATAAAGACATTATTCAGTTTCTGAAGTTGATGATGTTTAAGCTAACCTTATATAATATTTTAGTGTTATTGAAAAACCTCAGAAAAATTATTAATATAAGTACATGTATTACTTGTTATCAAATTTTTCTTTAAATAATTTAATTTTTAAATTTAATAACTCTATTTCTTACTAAAAGTAACAGAGCTACTGTTAGATTTATTTTTCGTGCCGCCACAGATACTACAATTAATAGAGATAATCAACCATTAATTTGATTTTTTTGACAATGAAATTCTGGTGCGTTCCCAAATAAATTTTACGTTTATCTGACAGAAAAGTAACCGCAACATAATTTGACGTGAAAAAATGGGTACATTTTATCCTATCAATAAATGTTTATCCTCCAGATAACTATCTGTCAGATAGGACCATATGTATCTAAAGGTGAAAAGAACGGACCTTAAAGTATTAGTCATAAAGGGATCTTGGTCTACCGTATTTAGCTGGCTTTGAATATTCTATTCAAGTAAAATATGCCCTAAGTAGATCAATATGTAGACAAGAAAAAACATGGAGATAAGAAATATTTTAAAAAATGTGAAAGATAAGTTGAGAAACGCAAAATAACCCGTTTATAAAAATAATCAAGTGAAAATAAGCTACTGTTTCTGTTAAGTGAAGCAGTATAAACTATGAAATGTTTCGCTTAAAATTTGTATAACTAATTTTATTAGGCAATTAAATAACTCACGATTATTTATACACACTTTGTTTGTCCAATTGATATTCACCCCCGTTAAGCAGATGCTCCCGTTTCAAATGAAAGTAAATTGTGTAATGAACGTATACAACCTTATAATTAATGAAAGTGTATTTGTATCATCCTGATTAATTCTTATAGAATTCCAACGATGAGGCAGTATGCAAAGCAATTCATTAATACGCTAT
Source organism: Diabrotica undecimpunctata (assembly GCF_040954645.1). Lineage (NCBI taxonomy): Eukaryota > Metazoa > Arthropoda > Insecta > Coleoptera > Chrysomelidae > Diabrotica > Diabrotica undecimpunctata. The sequence continues at coordinate 114,592,470 of NC_092810.1, forward strand.
ACTGGCCTATAAAGAAGTTCAAGCGAAAAATGTATACGTACTTACTTGGAAAATACGCAGTCATGTGTAAAAACGGGTAACAATACGGAATCGTACTTAATTTCATATACAGTATTACCTGTAAAATATTTTTAATGTTCTAAATTATAAGATTATCTTTAATTCGAGACTAGAAAATGAGCGATATCGAGATTTTTATGACTACAAAATTATTAGCGGAATATGTATTTTCTAAAAATATCATATTTAACATAAACTACTATTATTTTATTACTGTAGTCCTAAAATCGGTTGTAAGCTTAAGTCAACTGTTCAAATCTTACAGGCTTTACAGGCCTCTTTACAGGCTTTGTTTCACGAATCTTTTAAAAACAAAATAGTTTTTCGTGAAACAGACTTCGAGTATCCATCTCAGCAACCTGATCTGACACTACCTAATTACTTATTAAATATTGTCGTCTAATCCAGAAATAAGGTTCATTGATTCTACTATAGAGACTCTTAAATGATACAATAGAGAATCTTAGATGGACTGGAATGGAATGTGCTTACACGAAGTCAAAGGGCTCTGTTAGGGCTAGCGTTTAAGGATTACAAATTCCTCCTAGGTGCGGACATGTAAGCAATGTTGCTTTAATTCAATTTAAAGCAGATTAGCACTTTTGTAAATGATTTATTTTGTCTTTGCCCCAGTGATAATGAGATATTGTTTTTGAGGGGAGCATTGAAAATTGTTTGTTAAATTCATGGAACTAAATAAATTATGAGTAAAGCTAAAAGTACAGATATACAAAATAGATACAAGTTAAAGAACATCAAGAAGTGAGTACGAAATATAAGAAAAAAATGGAACGATCGTATAAGCCGAATGACATCAAATAGAGTAGTAAAGATGGCAAAAGACATTTGCTCAATAGAAAGACGATCAGTAGGTAGACCACGAAAACGATGGAACGACAACTTACTGGAGGCAAATTTAAAAACAGACAGAGTCATGTCTACATAAAAGTAGAAGAAGAAAAAAAAAGAAGAAGAAAAAGAAGAAGTTTATCTAATCTAGATCAAGCAATCTAATTAAACATTCATTAATTATACTTCTACTGAGAATGGGAAAGAGGAAGACAAAAACGATTTTTACTAGAAACTCAAAGAGATATATAAAAATATACACAAGACTATGATATTAATTTTACTAGACAATTTCAACGGAATGATAGGGAAGGAAGTCATAAACAAAGACGTCGGTGTAAAGGACGCCCTCCACACAATTACGAATACTAATGGGAGAATTCTTTGTAACCTAGCAGCAGCAACAGACACATTTATAATAAGCACACACATTTCAAACACAAAAAAGAGCATAAGGTAACATGGCTAATATAAGGATTAGCTGAGGATAATAAATTAGAATATATTTTGATTTCAAAAAAGTGGAGATCAATTCAAGATGTAAAACGTATTGGGGTGCAAATGCAGATTCTGACCACTTCCTAGTGATAGGACATATATAAATGAAAATATTTAAAGACACAAAGCAATATACAAAAAGGAAAAAACCTAATGCGGGGAAACTGGAGTCGGATAATATTCAGAATGATTATTCTAAAGAGTTGGAAGAGTTGGAATTCTAAAAAAACGTGGAAAAAAAATAAGGTCACATTTTAATGAGAGCAGAAAAAGTAATGGGATCTGAACAAATAAAAAAGAAAAAAGAAATTGCTGAAGGCAGATAGAGAAGAAGATAGAGGAAAAGACTTATAGGGATATAGGAGAAGGAAGAAATACTTAGACAAATGCTGTAAAAATAGAAAAAAAAGATGGATTAATGAAACTTCTTGAAGAGTTGGAGATAAATAATGTTAAGATATATAAATATACAAAATTACAAAACAAGAAAAACCCCATAGTTAAGCTTGATACCAAGATATGAGAGAAACGTTATGAATAGTTATCATGCCATATAAAGATTTTTTACTTGTGATAAAAAATCTAAAGCAAAAGAAAGCTGCACGCCCAGACGTAATCCCAAACGAGCTAATAAGATGAGGCGAAGAAGAACTGCAATGAAAAATATACTATCTAATAATAAGGATTTAAGAAAAAGAAACGATATTTTCTATTTTAAAGAGACACCACACAATGCAACAACTATAAAGGAGTAACTTGGTTGAACAGCTGTTACAAAATTTGATCATTAATCAAACAGACTCTCAAAATACACTGAAAAAAAATAGGAGACTACCAGCAGGTATTTAGAGACGAAACATTAACAACTGATGCAATACACATAATTATATAGTCAATTTAGAAGTATGGATAATGAAGAATGAACATGGTATCGATTTAAGCATCATTTTCATGGATTTCAAGCAAGAATTTGACAGTTAATCTCTATACCAACGTCATTATTTAACTTTGCTATAGAAGGAATAATTAGACCTACCGAAATGAAACAAAATACCTAATATGCTCGAGGAAACTACACTTAATTTAAAGGTTAAATATTGGCGAATATGAGTTCGAAAAGGTATATCACTGGAAATATCTAGGGGGTTCAGTTAATGGATCTAATGATACAAACATAGTAATCGATAAAAAAGTTCTGATAGGAAGCAGAATTTACTGGAAATAAAACAATTTTCTCAAAGATAAGCTTATGCAGAACCTAAACTGAAAATTTACTGAACAGCAATTAGACCAATAATCAGATAATGTGCGTAACACAGTAAAAGGAAAAAAGATTGGGGATCCTAGAGGGAAAAATCATTCGGAGAATAGAAGACCTACTAAACTTAGTTAATAATCAATTTAGAAAATTGATGAAACTGCGAACTAAGAAAACTTTTGAAATAAAAACGCATCGTCAGATTTATCAAGGCATAGATATTCAGATAGATGAGATATCTAGAAAGGATAAATTCAAAGCAATTATCAAAAAAATTACCAAATGGAGACCAGTATAAGGCAGACCACTAGAAAAACCGAAAATGTATTGAGGAACCAGATAATTGAGGACCTTAATAAGATAAGAGTTAGAGATTAGAAAACCATAACCAAAAACAGGAAAGAATGGATAAATATTGTAGGAGACGCCAAGACATACAACCAATTGTAAAATAAAAATGTTATTGCGGACTGCTTCCCACAACAAATGAATTGTAGGAGCCCAAAGACGGCGGCAATCATTTCACTAAAAGTGTAGATCTCATAATGATATAGACATAAAAGCTAATATCTTCTTCTAAATGTGCCTATCTTCTAGAGATGTTGGCGACCACATTGATCCATCTTAATAAATTCACAGCAGCTCGAAATAAATCAGTTGACGTTAGACCGGTCCATTTCCTAAGATTGGTGAGCCAGGATATACGTCTACGTCCAGGGCCTCTCTTACCCTCAATCTTGTCCTGTAGAATCAACTGTAGAAGTAGGTATTTATCATTACGTATAATGGGCCGAAGTAAGCCAATTTTCTGTTCTTTACGGTGTTAATAATTTCTTTGTCTTTTCTTAGTTTCTGGAGAATAGTTATGTTACTAGTGTGGTGTATATATTAGACAATCAACATACGTCGATAGCATCACATTTCAAATGTGTCCAATAGCTTTATAGCATCTTCTGTAAGGCTCCAGCTTTCTACTCCATAGAAGTTCTTATGCGTGTATTAATACTTAAAGATAAGTTGCAGAGAATTTTCCTAAGGCTGTTGAAAGAGCTTTTGGCTTATTCAATACGAGTTTTTATTGCGTACCTCATACGATCCCAAATACCCTTGGGACTAATAAAAAAACTATCATATCCAAGGCAAAAATACGCCCCATTATAAGGTATAGTGCAGAAATAAGGCCAAAAACAAGCAGAATAAAAGAGAAAATAAAAATAACAGAGATAAACATACTAGATTTGGATCTGGTTTATATACGGGTATAAAAAACAAAAACAGAACGAAACAAACATAATGATTGAGAATAACACAAAATAGAAAACCAATCGCCAATACAACTAAAAAACATTGAGATTTTTAAAAATAATTTAAAAAGGTTTATTAAATATATTTTTTTATTCGTACCCCATTTTGCTTATTTAAAGTTCACCTCAGCGTGTTTAAATTCAACTTTCAAAAACGCGCGTGGTTTAAAGTTACCATGGCAACATCAACAGTTTGTAATATTGATCTGATCTGATAGGAGTACACATATATATATATATATATATATATATATATATATATATATATATATAGATCCTACAGACATTGATGCGTCCTTACATTTATGTTTTTGCATGTAATGCTGCATCCACCGCATTGTTGCGTCAATATACGGACGCAGGATTACAATCGCTTATATTTCAAAAATGGTCGTTACCAATTTCTCCTAACTGACATCAGGGGACACTCGTAATCCAAACAAGGGATGTGGCGAATTTGCATATAGTTCTGAGTTATAGCAACAAATTTATTAAGGATTTTAAGTGACGCAACAATGGTGTTAGCATGAAATTTTTGTGTATATATTAGTTCATGGTATCTCCTGCAGGAGGCGTATGAAACAATGGAGTATACTTCATTGGTGTATATTATTTTCATTCTCTCGATTATTCTGCGTCATTTCAATTTGGCAACATTGCTAACCGTCTGAAATACCATTAAATATATAGATGTTTTGCAGTAACATGTAGGTAATAGAGTTTAAGTTGTAAATATGTATATTATTTTTACAATATTACTTTGATGACATTTCATATTTAAGCTTTTTACTAAAATCGCATCCTTTGAAAATGTTTACAGCAACCTTCATCTAGAAGCTGTGGTACTTTAATCTTGTACTTTTGTTTTTTTTGATTTTTTAAGAATGTATATTTCCGATATATGCAAAGCTGGTCTTGCGAACAACTTTTATTTGAAAAGCCTTTCGATATTGTAAAAGAACAAATTCAGATTCGGGGTGGTTAATTAGTGATAAATTTAAATACAGGGACAGACTTTTAGACGTTTTTCAAAAACTAGATAAAATATATTTTTGTGCATGATAAACCTGATAACGAAAGTCGCATAACCCACCCACCTTGAAACGATGTCAGGTACGTGACGGGTCAACATCAGATTTTTTAACATTTTAATAGATAGGTGTTAGAAGTTAGCCTTTATTTTATGAGTAGAAAATTGAAAAAGGTACCATAGTTAAACAATCCCTTCGGAACAAAATTAAATACTTCCAAAATGTGAATTTTTATACAATTATTTATATTTAATTTAAACACGAATGCACAAGTTTAAATGGATGTACTTACGTTACTTAATTTAACACAAAGATTGTTTTATTGAGTTTGCTTTATACAGTATCAATTAATCTATAGGCTAAAAACTGAACCTGTCAAGAAGTCAGAGAATTTTCAATCTGCTAAAAGATGAATGGTCCATACCAAATCATGAAATCACTAAAGGGACATATCTGAAGAACAAAATGTTAGATTGGTGTAAACTCAGGATTACTACTGATGCAGTAATAATAGCACAGCCACACAAAATAAAAAGAAAAGTGTCTACTACGCACTACGCTAGTGTAGGTATTCCGATGTATTTTTGTGCATATTTGTTAAATATTTACGAGTAGATCCTCAGTTACGGAAAGTTTCTTTAGTGGCAAAGAAAGATTTATTGATTTGTAGCAACTGATCTAAAAATTTTCAAAAATTATTTATTGAAGAAAGCAGATGAATCTATTCAACATTTAAAGAATAATAAAAATAGTAAAATAAGCTACAAGTTAATTATATAATACATAAAATTAATGGAAATAATTTTCTGCTGTTTGATTTTATTGAATCGTGAAAGAGTTGGCGAAACGGAGCGTATGCCAATTCACGTTTATTCTGAAACAAGTACTCATCAAACATGAAGAGTTTTTAGAAGCCATAACACCTACTGAAAAAATATTGCTAACTAAATTCAAAAGAGTTGTAATTCGTGACAAAGGAAGGGGTATTCCGGTGCTCTTCAGCATTGACCTACAAGAACACACAGGTGTTTTGACAAATTGAAGAAAAAACTTTGTTGAGGATTCAAATATATATTTGTTCCCGAAAATCGGTACAAATAATCCGACGACCGGTTATAAAGTTAAGGAAAAACATGTCAAAATGAGTGGAGTAAAAAATCCTGGTGCCATTACATCAACGAGATTATGCAAATATTTAGCCAGCCAAATCTTCAACATGTAGCCGAATGATATCGAACAACTAACAACTTTTATGGGACACATTAATGACGTACATAAACAGGTGTATAGATTGCCTGATGACTTATGATACATGTGATGTGGTATAAGCAAATGATGCAGAATTAGATGGTAGTGAGTTAGTTTGTCGAACCTGAAAATGTCCCTACTATCAACAAAAATGTCATACTCTGGTGCCATGTACTTTAGACCAAAAAGAAATTGCAAAAAAATTCTTTACAGATCACATAAGAAACAAGACACCACCGAAAAAAGGAGAGTGTGAAGAACTTAAATCCAGCAATACAAATATTTTTGGCAATAAATCATGGCTCCAAATTAAGGTTTTTATACGAAATATTTACCGATTGAGTTAATTTGTGATGCAATTTGACACTGGGCTGACAATCACGAGATACATTAATGCCTGCCGCTAGTTGATGGTTTATTCTTACTTCTGTGCTTATAGCACATTCGAAGTAATTGTTTGAGTTCAGTGTATTTTATTCAATAGAATGTAGTATTTTGTATTAGTTTACTATAGTTTTAAATTTCTACTCAAGTTCTTTATTAAAACGAAAATGATTATTGATTTATGTTATTTTAAATGTTTCACTTCATTCCTATAGTCAACTTTGTATCTCTTTGGAGATAATACTCTTTTTAATCTAAGAGGGGATGAGAAAAGAGAAAATTTTCACGTTTATTGAAAAAAGTTTTTGAACAAAAATTGTTAACCATCTTTAGTTTCAGAGCTTACTCTTTTATTAATAATATGTAGTCTTTAGTTTAGTTTAGTTTTTTAAATTTTTGGTCTTATCAAAAATTGTTAAAAAAAAATAATCAACACAGTTACAACTGTTTGTTACTTATAATATTTTTTGAGATATTCACCTACTTTGAAGTAATCCTTAAAACGAAAATACTTTCAACTGCATTTTTCTCAAAAATTATCTTGTGTGATTTATATTTAATATTAGTCTGGGTATATAAATAATACGCTTTTTCGAATTTTGTTACAAAAAATGGAATTTGTTGATGTCGATACCGTTATAAGCACCATTTTCTATCATCCAAAAAAAGGAAATTAAGTGTTTTTTCGTATTATACGATTTTTTAATATCTAAAAAATTTCAAATGTAATAAATATTTATATATAATAAAAGTTATAACATTAATTATGCCTGATACATTATATTTAAGATATTTTTTAAAGTTACAAATAGTTAAAAAATATGTTTTTGAAACAGTACGATTACTTCAAAACTAATTAATATTAAAAAAAAAATGTTATTTATAAACAATTCAGTTCTGAATGTAGCTCATAACTTTTGTCCGCAACTTTTCTCGGTAAACACGAACGTTTCTATTCTCTCACTTTTTATTTTTGATACTTTACTGGTATTTCAAAAGTGTTTGAAATACCAGTAAAGTATCAAAAGTGTTCAAAAACACTGATAATTGTTAATAACTTTTATTAAAAAGGTTTTCCGATTGCAACATAATTTACATTATATCTTTTTTGAGAAATATGAGCATTTTGGAATTTCTATAATAAAGTTATTAGTTTTGACATTATTATTAAAATATTCGTATATCATGTAATACTAAAATGTGCTTAGAAAATTATGAACATTCTGTATAGTGCCTTAGTATTTGCGGCATATTTTGATTAACTTTTTGACTTTTTCTTTTTCTTTAATTCTTACTTTAATATCTTTAATTCTCATTTTATATTAGTGATATTCCTGTGAGTCAATAATTTTCATTAATAACATTATATCAGTTTTTCCTGATTTACAATTTCTTTTCGTTTTCTCGTTATGGCTTTATTTATAAAATGATGCTACTCATTATCTAGCAGACAACCTTGAGAATATAAGATGGCATTTTCTACGCAGACATATTTTCTAACAGAGTACAGATAGTATTTAGGATGACATCAAAATGAATGATAAACTGAACCATTTGATAATGGCAACGTTGCGGATGCAGAAACAGCTTTAGTATGAACAAAAATACCCGTTGCGGACACAGAAATGTCGGCTTGCTGTAATATGGTATATTGGGACGTTCCAACGATGGCAAAATATGTGGATGCAAAATTGCTATCGTAGTGAAAGTAAAAATCATCTTCTTTATTCTTAAAGTATATAGAAAACTGAGTTGACACTGAAGTAGCCATGGTTGCGGGATAGTCAACAACAGTCTAAAATTTAGATATATTTCAATTTTTCGAGTGGACGCACAAACATACCTATAATAAAATGATGCAGCAATGATGGTAAGATTTATATATATATATATATATATATATATATATATATATATATATATATATATATATATCAAAATTACTGAGTTCTCGGGAAGAACCGCGTTGAGAATTTAAAACTCGACGTTTCGGCACCCATTTTGGAGCCATTATCAAGAGTGATACGGTTCGGTTCTATATTGCAAGAACTGTCTCTCGGCACTGAGGTCTCAATCTGCCTACTCCTCAGTGTCGAGTGACATTATTATATCTTATATATATATATATATATATATATATATATATATATATATATATATATATATATATATATAAGCGGGGATCCTACAGCTTCTGCAGCTTCCCGCATTTCGATCGCCATCTTTTTCTATCTCTCCAGGTGTCTTCATCAATGGCTCTGTCTTTCATGGTTTCCATAATACCTTGTATCCAAGACTTGGCTGGTCTTCCTCGTTTCCTTCTATTACTTGGATTGTATTCCATAGCTCTTTTTGGCCATTTGTTGTCGTCCATCCTCTGTACGTGTCCATACCATATTAACTGTCCAGTTTCTATTCTTTCAGAAGTTGTATGTACTCTATCTGTTTTTCTTCTAATTTCAGAATTAGGTATACGTTCTACTCTTGATATACGGCAAGCTCTTCTCAGGTAGTCCATTTCAACCGTGTCAACTTTTTTTTTTTCTTTTACTGTCATTTGCCAACATTCTGCTCCATATGTAAGAATGGGCTCTACAATTACTTTGTAGATAGTCATTTTAGTTCTCATAGTAGCTTTGTTGGACCAAAGTATCGAATTCAGAATTTGAACACTCTTCCTGCCTTGTTGCACTCTATAGTCTATATCTCGTTCCGTTGTTCCTTTACTGCAGATAATACTTCCCAAATATTTGTATTCGTAGCACCTTTTCATTTGTCTAATTTCCAAAATCCGGGTCTTCGTCTTCACTGCCTATTCGCATATATTCTGTTTTAGACATATTCATACTCATCCCCCATTTTTCGTATTCATCTTTGAGCTTTCTAAGCATATAATCTGCATCTTCTTCACAGCTTGCAATTAGTACTTGATCATCTGCAAAGAACAGCGTTGTCAGATAATGGTTGTTAAGCTTCAACCCCATTCCCGCACATTTTTGTCTCCACTGGTGCAGTGCTTCCTGGATATATATTTTGAATAGGGTGGGGGAAAGACAACATCCTTGTCTCAAGCCTTTCATTACTGTAAATACCCTTGAGAAAGTATTTCCTGTTTTTACAGTGCTGTGAGGACATTTATAGATATTCAGTATTGCTTTTAGATATGTTTTACTAAGGTCCGTTTTCGTCAAGACACTAAATAAGAGTTTTAAAGGAACTGTATCATAAGCCTTCTCCAGATCTATAAATACCAGATGCGTAGGGAGGTTTCAAGCTGTTCGCTTTTCAATTACTTGTTAAAGGGTAAATGTGTTGTCCACGCACGATCTTCCTGCTCTGAAGCCGCTTTGTTCTTCAATTTCTTTATACTCCTCTTCTATTCTTCTTTTCAATATACAACCATATAACCTTCACAGCGAGCTAGTTACGCTAATGCCTCTATAATTTGACATACCTTGTCAAATAAATAAAATATGAATAAAATATTACAAACAAATGTTTCAAAAGCTTTATTTAAATATTTGAAAATCTTAATCTTTTAAATGAGTGTGAAAACTACAGTTGATGTTGTTTGGAATATTTATACTACCGTTTTTTAAATAAGAGGAAATGCTGTTCACATTAATACTACTAACATTCTCGGAAGCCAATGCCTGACACTCTAGTACTTACCCTAATCTTTTTTATAAGTGTATTTCGATTTTTGCGGTATTAACCGCGATTCTGCTTTACTATTTAAGTAATCAATATAAGAACTCATTTTTAAGCAAGATAAGCAATATAGCAACATTTTGTAATAATAATACATAATTGCAAAGTGTACCAATAAAAAAAATAGCGTAAAGTATTCATGGATAACTGGTCTTTAAAACATCTGCTCTATTTCGAGTTATCCGGCTGCTCCGTCGTGCTCGAAAAATCGCGCGTGTTTTAAAGAGCTCAATATCAACTTATACTTTAATATACTAATATGGATATTTATTATAATCTCAAAAGAATCATTGCTTACGATATAATTTTACAGATATATCTATTACGATATAATCTTAAAACGCGGAAAAAATGCAACAATAGTATTTGACGTGAGATGTTAGATCAAAAGGTTTGATATATTTATTAATACCATACATACTGTTAAAAGATAAAAGTGAAGGTCATTTCCTGTTAAGAAAAAATATAATTATCACTGAAAATTTTTTTTCACTCCTTAAAATTTGTTTAAATTTAAAAAAAAATCCATCGATATTTTAGGATATAGTAAACTGAATTAAAATGCTTTTGTATTATATTTTCAATTTCCTTTCGATAAAAAAAATAATAAACATCGGACAAATTTGCTGACTTCGTTTAGATTTACACATATAATAAAAGTTTCATATCGGCCCTTTTTTATCGTTTACTGGATTATTCTTATTGATTAATGTTTATTATAAACTATATTATTCCTGAATAAATCTCGGAAATATAAGTTGTTGAGTCATCATTTTAAGTTCTATTTTACTTATTTACTTATAAAAAGGACACTGGTAATAATTAGCGTTATTAAAATATGCACCATTTCATTATTCAATTGATTATAAATCTGTGCCCAAGTCGTATTTTTTTTAATTTTACATTTTTTTATTGCGATTTGCATAAAAAGTTTTAAATTTTATCATATTTCCGAGAAATTATTCGACAGTAACTAATATTTTACTAAATATATGAAACAAAAATAAATGAATATAGTAAATATATAAAAATAAATGAAATGATTGTGAAATAATATAGACATACTTATATATGTATAAGTGAAAAGTATATTCGATTTGGTTATAAATTTTGGCTTTTTCTGTTGAAGTAGCGGATACTGTTATAATTATGACTTTTATACTGGCCAAAGAATCGCTAACAATGATCGCAAATATTTGACAGGATCCAGAGTAGTACTCGATATGTAAGATTGCACTTTTGAACCACTACAAGCCACTGGGTATTTTTTAATAATTTATTTACCAGCAGAGATTATGAATAAACTTGCCACTTAAAACAGAAATTTAAATTGAAAACGCAGTACAATATCGTATTTTTTCCATACAAAAAGCAGGATGAAGTGCTACTTCTGAACAAACAATATGGAAGGAAAGTACAAATTGTTCTTTAAATGCAAAAAAACTTGATTGAAGGAAACAAAAAATTAAGAAGACAGTGGCAAAACACACACGCACCTATTGACAAAGCAAACATAAACAAAATTAACAAAGGACTTAAAAATCTGTTAAAAGAAATAAAATAGGGAGATCCAAACTTATCTAGAAAATCTGACGTTGTTCAAAGATACAAACTATTCTTTATGGAAAACGACGAGAAAAGTAAAAGGGCCACAAAACGCCATACCTCCTTTAAAAAATGCCAAATGCAAATGGGCAAGAACAGATAAAGAGAAATCCGGGACATTCGCAGAACATATTTCAAAAGTATTTGGTCCATTTACCAGAGTAGTGCCTCCAGAACAAGGAGAGTAGTGCCTCCAGAACAAGGAGAACTACTTTACTCTTTTCTTGACGCTTTATATCACAAGAAAACTACCAATCTCCCAATTCAACAATAATTTTGATAAAATGCAGATTGCAAAATTTGCAGATGATACTGCTTTCCTACAATCTCATAGTAATGTAGCAATAGTATTAAAGATACTGCAATTACATCTAGACAAAACTAATGAATGGCTTAAACTTTAGAGAATTTAAGTAAACCCCTTAAAATTAACACATGTTACATTTACTCTAAGAAAATGTAGATATCCACAAGTTAACCGCGATGGATATCCTTTACTTCAAAAAGATGACGTAAAATATCTAGGCATTCATGTGCACAAACGATTAACAAATAACAGACATATATGGACGAAAAGACTACAACTGGGAATTTTATAGAGAAAACTTTACTGGATGCTGGGAAACAACTCAAAAAACTACTGATCGACAACAAGCTGCTAATATGCAAAGTAATAATAAAACCCGTTTGGTCATATCGTTCATAGCTCGGGGGATCAGCTAGAAAATCTAATGTTATGAAAATACAAAGATTTTAATCTAAAACTCTAAGAACAATGGCCAATGCCTCTTGGTATATCCGAATGTTGCCTTACATAGAAATTTGCAGGTACTTTTAGTCTCTGAAGAGTGCAAAAGAATTTCTAAACAATATCCCAACAGGTTGCGTGTGCATTCTAACACCCTGGCATAAAATCTTCTTAACGACTAACAAGCGAAGAAATTGGAACGATATGATCACTCTTTTACCTACTAAACCGATCCTGACAGTACCTATTGTAGTGGAAGCTACGTCTTTAACTGGGTCCAGCCATTGTAATCTGTATAGCTTTTAATATTTGTGTTCGCGTATCTGAGAATGTGCGCATCCCACCGGTAAACAAGCCAATATTTGTGATCTAATGCTTTGGTCTAATGGTTTGGATCTAAAACTATACCAACCAACAGAGGAGTTCGCCAGGGAGATGTTATCTTACCAAAGCTATTCACACTTGGACTTGAAGACGTGTTCAAAGACATTAACTGGGCAGATAAGGGAGTAAATGTTAATGGCAGAAAACTGAGTCATTTAGGATACGCTGATGACATTGTAATATTCGCTACAAGTTTCGAAGAACTACAGACCATGATGACGCAACTATTTCAAGCTTCGGAAAAAGTAAGTCTTAAGATAAACTTGGAAAAAACAAAAATAATGACAAATACACCGAACATTCCAGAAATAACATTGAACGACATAAATTTAGAAACAGTAAGCGAATACATCTCTCTGGGACAGATAATGAAAATTAACAAAGAAAATCAAACTGCCGAAATTACCACAAGAATAAGGTTACCGTGGGCAGGATTTGGAAAACTGAGTTGGATCTTGAAAAGCACTAAAATAGAACAGTATTTGAAAACCAGAATTTACGATCAGTGTATCCTCCCTATACTCACGTATGGTTCACAGACGTGGACACTCACCAAGTCCAATATGGATAAAATAGTAAAAGCACAAAGAGCGATGGAAAGATCAATGCTCGGGGTGAGACTTATAGACAAAAAAACAAACAAATGGATTAAAAGCAAAACAAAAGTAAAAGACGCAGGAGAACATGCTGTCAAATTATAATGGAGCTTCGCAGGACACCATGCTTGACTGAAGGATAAGAGATGGAACCACGAAATACAGTGGAGGCGATGGTTAGGAAAGAGAAGCAGAGGAAGACCACAAATGAGTGGACTTAAGGATATTAAGGAGATCGGAGGGCACAACTGGAAGCAAGTGGCGCAAAAGACACTGGATTGATTTGGTGAAGGCCTATGTCCAAAGTTGGATTACTGAAGGCTGAAGAAGAATGCTTTGGTCACTGGACCTTGCATCTCTCTGAGTTTATAAAGACAAACTATTTTACTTATTGTTTTTTTTTGTGAAACGGATTGTAGAAATTCTTAGATGTTAAAAAAACTAGCAGAAATTTATTATTTCATTTACAAAATGTAAATACCGAGCAACAACAGGGACCTTGCAACAAAAATAGATTAACGAATTGTCCTATACAAGATACAAAAACCCTTGATAAAAAGGCTTCTTGTGAATATGATTTTCAAATTAATGTAAATGAAGAAATACTTTTGTAAAATGAAACGGTAATAAGTGTGTTACTATAGCATCTTATTTTGATAATATAGAACCTCTCGCACAAGCTAGTAGATGGATTCATAAGCTTAAAGGAAATGTGTTTTATTAACCAAGTATTTAATACATGTATAGGAGGCGTTTATCAACACTGCTATGTGTTGGACAATATGTAACTAAAATCAGAGCCAAAAAGTGGTGTTGGCCAATATTCGCACGATTGATTAATATGACATTAGTTGATTCACGGCTTCTCTATAAACGGGCCAATAAGTAAAATTTTAACATTAACATTATTATCTTTTCGTTAATCTCTAACAGTTTTCTACCTAAAATGGACTCTTAGTACAAGAAGTATAGTGAGAAGATCGAGAATAGCCACATCTAAAGTATTTAAGGACATAAAATTCGATGGAAAAGAACACTTCATGGAGAAACGTGAAAAGCAGAGAGATGTCCAGGAGAAAATTATAAAGCCAAACAGATTGGGGAAAATGTAATAAAACATAAAGTTATTTTTATTAGACACAAATAGAAATGTTATTTCCCATAAGTGTTTTTAAATCATTCATGAATACTTGCAATAATTTTAATAACACTAATGCAGAATGATCTATTTAAAGGATTTGTATTTCAAAAATCCAATGTTATAAAACAATCTCATGAATACTTTCATATTAAGAAGAATATTACTGATAATTATGTATATATATATATATATAATATATATATATATATATATATATATATATATATATATATATATATATATATATATATATATATACTTAAGTAATATTTTGAAATTTGGAAAAAAAAAATATTATGGGCGTTAATGGGTTAGGATAGATTTTGACAACACAAAAAAAAAAGAAATACAGAATATGCTTAATTATTGAGATACATCGTACAATAGTGAGGACTGATAACTACAAATAAAAAGTTAAAACTGAATCTCTACACGTCTATTTACAGAAAGAATTAAAAAGTGAGAGAACGTGCATTTCAAATGTATCGCACAAATAAATATGACCAAAATACAAAGTGGGACAAAAGAAGCTAATTCGAAATTACTTGGAAAGTGCTAACTTGAAAAAAAAAACGGATTTGAAAAATTTAAACCATCTATTGACTAGTTAATGTTATTATATATAAATTAAATATGAAAAAAAGGAAATTTTTAAAAATATTTTTTTAGTAAAATTGTTTTTTAGACGTTTTTTGAGAAAATAAATAGAACTACGTACTTTACCGAAACCCATCCTGTCTTAACACCGATAAAACACCACAATCACTATTTGAAGAAGAGTGCGTTTTGGAGAAATTGCACATTATTTATATGCTTTCTTCTCTCTCCTCGAAACGAGATGAGCTATACGCAAAATTCGCATGATAGAAAGAGAAAAAAGTAGGTTACTGGATCTGAACATCAATAATTGTTCGAACCATTAAAGAGTTTTTCCATATTGTTTACAGCATTTCGGAATATTAATATTACCCTGATGTGATGACCGTGACGTAATAAGGCTATTATTTTTAATGAATAAGAGGAATTAATGTAGTTTTAATGCTCGATAATTTGAATATAGATTATTTAAGATTGGATATTTAATTTAATACAATTGCGAAAAAGTCGTTCCTAATTTAATTAAGTCGTAGTTTTTAAGATATCAGAAATTTGAAAACAGAAAAAGATACAATAAAAAAATTTACGTCAAGCGGTTATAAATATTAGAATCCTTTAACGATTTGGTGTATAATGCACTCATTAAATTAAGTAACAATTTTTAATTACATATTGTTAATACTCAATATGTATGCCCCGTTAAGTAAACAACAATTATGTATTTATTTTAAATATCAACATTACGAATTATATTGAAATTCTTCTTTTCTTCTTCTGTTTACGTAGACATGTTTCTGTCTGTTTTTCAATGTGCCTCCAGTAAGTTGTCGTTCCTAATGGGGAACCGTCTCTTGCCGTCTGTACTACTCTATTTGTCATCATTCGAAGTATATGAGCGTTCCTTTCTGCTCTTCTAAACCTTAACCAGTCCCTGATGTTCTTCACCTTGCATCTATGTCAGGCAGCCTGCGCCTTCGTTTGCTCTATTTAGTTGATCTTCTTCTTCAGTTTCGAGCTTTCCGTAGCTAGATAGTGTGATGCCTAGATAAATAAACTAAATCACTTGTTCTATTATCTGATCCTCCAGCTCTAATTTACATTTAAGTAGATTTGTTGTTATGACCATATATTTTGTCTTTTTTGGGGAAATTTACATGTTCAGTTTTCTGTTGGTTATGGTAAATTGGTCCAGCGTACATTGTAAATCATCTTTACTTTGAAAGATTAGTATTGAGTCTTCTCCGTAACAGACTTTTTTAAGTCGTTTTCCTCTCATTTGGAATCCCTTTTAATTTTACTTTTTTTATTATTTCATACATAATCAAGATGAAGGACCCAGGTAATCCGCCTGTCATATCCTATTACCAGCTTTAATTGGGTCAGTTAGTTCTTCTTCTACTTTTACTTTTATTGTGTTGTTCTGGTAGATATTTTAGATAATTTTTAATATTTCTAGAGGTATCTCTCTTGCGTACAACAAGTGGATTAGTTCCTTTAATTTCTTCCTGCCAAATGAATTCTTAAGGTCCAAGAATCAATAAGTATGTTAGTTTGTTGTATTCTAATGATTTATCTTGCACTTGCCTCACTTGCACATTGGGTGGAATCAGGAAAGAGAATGGCTCTTGGTCTTAACGGAAATTTTAAAGTGACATCTGACATATGACAACTTGGATGGGCAGTCACAATCATGGTGATGTGATCTGCACATTTTAAAATTCTATGAAACTGAGCATTGACCAAAGGTACAACTGACTCTACTATAGGAAATCAAATGATGAAATATGAAATTATATAGATTAAAACATAATGACGGTATTAGATTTTTGTTTTGATACAGGGCAGCGACAGCCGCTTATACGTATTTCGACCTCTTTAGGTCTCCTCAGAGCGGTATAGCCACTACTCTGAACCAAAACAAAAATCTTTCCCGTCCTAGACAATAATTATCAAAATAACTATATACAGACGTTACTACGCCATCTAAAAACAAAAAGAGAAATCACACGATTTCTACCTGTCGAAACCGAATAGTTGTAGTATGTAGTATGCTTCTAATACCGTCATTATGTTTTATTACTTTACTTCGGTTGGAGTACCAGAAACTGAATTCACTACGAATTTTGACCATGATGAACGGCATGTGGAATGCAATTTTAGATTCCCTTGCCGAGTAATTTATCAAGCTGTTGCTTCGCAAGTTTTAGGAAGCACAGTGGGAAATATTTGAATTCGGTTTCGCTAGGTAGAAATCGTTTGATTTATCTTGTTGTTATATAGATTACTTTATGTAGATTGCATAGTCCACATCTCACACCTAAACCTGTCTATAATAATTAGGGTGATAGTTTGGGGGCAACTGAAGTGGTCGTAGAGTATGAATGCAAAAAATAGACTAAACAATATATTAGATAGTGGGTGGTTGACTACAATAAAAAGATCTACCAAGCACTACAAATACTGTAGAAAAGAAAAAATCGAACTATGAAATTATAATACTAAGAATTAAAAATCAAAATTGAAATCAGAGTGTATAAATGGGGTATAATCCAAATAGTTTAATTTAACCTACAGTCAATGGGAGAACCATAAAATTAAAATGTCAAAGCATTACTCAAGACCAACTGACCAACAGTGGAAGATGTTGAAATATACAACTATGGAGATGGTATATCTAAATTACGAAGAGATATAAAAAGTGTAATCAACGCCAATTATAGATCAATTGATCGTGAACAAGCTAGTTTTGTAAATTATTGAAGAATAAAATAGTAATGTTAATCAAAATATGAAATTAATAAATTCTTCTTTTGCTTGTTTTTAGTTCCAGTTTGTTAGTTCTCTGTATCACAAATGCATTTATTGCAGCAACATCAAGCAATCCAATAAAAAAGACCATGGGCCAACGTTTTGTATTTCTTGCGACAGTATAGGAACTTCGAAGTTAATCAACCGTGTCCACACCACCTTTCGTAGAGTTATAGAACGTTAATACTTCAGGTTTACTTTCGTCACCCATTGTCGGATCGATTTGGTCATCATGGTGTAGGGTTGACAAAAGAACAACTTGTTTTTTTGGTTTTGGTATATAGGACAATATCGTCATATCTTTGGTAAATTTAAACATAGTTGATTTTGGCGGTCTATTTGTTCAATAAAAATTCGGTTGGGATATGGCTTTTAGTTTCCGTAGGACGCCTACAATTGTTAGACTTTGATTTGTCAGTAAGTTTTATGCGATTTCAATTGATATAAACCAATTTTCCATTGTGACATTCCGGTCGGATTTGGAGATTGGTTTGCAAAGCCGCTCAACCACATCTTAGGCAGCAGAACTAATAGTATATGGACCTGGTACCTAGTTGTGTACCGGAATAGATTTCTATTTGATAAGTATAGAAAATGCGAGAATCCACAAAAGAATATACCTTCAGACCGTATCGGTCCGGTTTGTTTGGAAGGTATATTCTAAAACTACAGCGACCTCTAAAGCCTAAAACCATCTTATCGATAGTGACATATTGGCCAATGGTATAATATTTTTGAAAATTTTTAACTACATCCTCGAACAGGACTCTAACTGCTGCAAGTTTATCTAGTTGTTCGAATATCTTGTCCGAATATCATCCAGGCGTAAGCACTTTATAAGAAATCTTATACTGCGGAGAGCCACCATTGCCAGAAATATTATGTCAATGTCCGTACCATTTTTTCCCAAAACTCAAAAATTTAAGTTCTACCTCCACGGTAAACTTCATCTGAGTAAAGCAGGCCAATCAGAGCTTTTAGTTCACATATATTTATCAGCCTCGCATCGGAACTGTCTCACGGACACACGCTCGATATATACATTAGTACATTCAACAATATGTTTTATAATTGTGTCATTAAAAAACAGTTTCCAGCATCCCTTTTCAGTTGTGCAACTTTTCGCTTCACCAATAACTCCAGAAAGTTTTGTGATGATATTTTCTCGTCTAGCTCTAACATTTCGTGATCCGCATGTCTTATTCCATTTCATTCCATCTTGGGTATTGTAATAAAGGTGTTGTTTTGACCCATCTTGTAAAATAAATTCTTGTAAGTTTAGTTCATTGTCTGATAAATCGAATTCAGACTCTAAGTTATGATTACCATCTTCATTTTCTAATTTTCCAACAATAGACTCATCGGAATCTGAATATTTATAATTTTCTTCCTCGTCGGATGCAACTTCCTCGTAGAGACATTGCAAACGTTTTACATCTCCCTCGTAAGAATACATTGTTTTGCTAAGCTCCAAAAACAATGCATTGCAAATTTTGTTTTGTACTTTTATAAAAAATACTTTAAGGAACGGGTTAAGTCTGAGAGAACGAAAACAGAAATAACATCGACACTATCACTTCAATACGCATTAGTAACTGAATGATTATAGCTGGCCATGCCGTCGAAAGGTACCTAGACCACCAAGACCGTACTTAGACTCGCTGACTAAATAGAGATATTCGAAAAACGGGCCCGACAGACCCAACCCATGCACCGCAGGGTTAATTAATGTATTATGCCCTTTCAAAGTATAAAGACCAGAATGTAAAACAGGAATTGTATGGTAAGATTGAACTTATATCTAATCAAATTCCAAAATATGATATTAAAATTGTAATACGTGATTTAAATGGTACTACGGAAAAACTACGGGAGGTAAAAGCAAACATGACGAAAGCAACGAGAATGGGAAGTTGTTTGTAGATAAGAGAACAACTTGAGAATTATAAGTACTTACTTCGATCACAAGAAAATTCACGAAGAAACATGGATCGCTCCAGACAGTACAACACGCAACCAAATCAACCACATCCTAGTGGAAAGAAAGCACACTAAATTATTAACAGATGTTAGAAGTTATAGACAGCATCCGCATAGGGTCAGATGCGGTTTCCGTTCACATACTTATGATCACGAAATTAAGAGAAATTATCCCAAAGCTCAGAGAACGAAGAATATCTCCGAAGAATAAATGAACACATAGCCCTATTAAAACAAGGTAATAAAAATTATAATACAAAAACAGAGGATCTCCAATCTATGCAAAAAGCTGACGAATTTAGCTGACAGCCCAGTAAGCAACCGGTCCAAAACAATAACAATAAACTACCTAATTTAGTTCAAAATCAGCTTGTTGCCAGCTCTCCTAGTATTTCAAATATTTCAAAGAATATGATTTCGACAAAAATTTTGGAGATGGAAACCAAACGAAAATGTGATGAGATTATAAATCTAAATGAAGATGCTATAAACCAAACTAAGAATGAAGAAAAAAAATGGAAAGAAGTAAGAAGTAAACAAAAACGACAATTACTTATAGGGAAGAATGATGCAATTAAAGTCAATGGTAAAGATCTAAAGGCCCAAAATAGCGGACCTGCACGTATACAGGGTGGACCCTCGTATGACTGCTGATGATATGACAGAATCATTGAAAAGTTTTTTCCTGGAGGTTACATGTACATCTTTGTCTTTCAAACATCCTAATCTTTATGCCTCATTTAAGGTAAGTATATATGATTACCACTTTAAAGATGCTATGGATTCTAATAAATGGCCGCATGGTGCCTATGTCCAACGGTTTTTTCACCTGAGAACCAACTCAGACATGCATCAGCCGAAGACGCAAACCTAATGGCAATTAGTTCAGAGTTTAAACATTTCAAAATCATTTGTGTAAATTCACAGTCAATAACAAACAAAACATGTGCATTTAAGCTAATTTTAAATTGTAACTGTCCGGATATTGTTTGTGTTACTGAGACATGGTGTAATGAGTTAAGTGTAAATAGTATTAATTTTGAGAATTACTGTCAAGCTGCTTCATATAATAGACTTGAAAAAATCCACGGTGGTGTCCTAATGTTTGTCAGAGAGTCAATGTCATTTAAAGTACCAAAGTATATAAATAGTTTAGCAGAAGAAGTTAATTTCGAGTGTTGTTGTATAACCTTCAATTTAAATGCAAGTACGTACTGTTTGATAAACATATATAGAGCACCCAGTGGTGATGTAGAGATTTTCATGAACAAATTATTTTTAGCGTTAAACTATTGTTATGATCATTTTAAATATGTTATTGTAAGTGGTGATTTTAATATTAATTACCTGAGTGTGTCTCTGGAAAAGTCTTTACTGATTGACGTTATTGAAAGTTTTAATTTAACATGCCAAAACTTAGAACCCACTAGAATTTTCACAAATAAAAACGGCAGAACAACAAAATCTAAAATTGACTATTTTCTTACAAATTATTCCCTACCATATGAGGAAACAGTTAGAGATTTTTATCTTGAAGATTATAGTGGATTGGAACTTATAATACCAAATATAAATTCAATAGCAAATCACCACACAAATGACATAACGAATGCTATAACATTTAGAAATTTGTCTGAACCAAGTATATCAACATTGCAAACAAGGTTGAATCATGAGGATTTTAAGGTTGTTTATGAAAATCTCGACAATATTGACTCTGCTTATACTGTTTTTGTAAATACTATATTGTATCATATTGATATATGTTGTCCTATGGTTGTAAAAAAATTAAGTCAAAATAATACTAACAACTGGATTTCCAACGAAATCTTAAAGACCCTGATGTAAAATTAAAATATAAAGAAGACAAAAAGAAGTATACTGATAAAATTCAAGAAGCAAAGAAGCATTGTTTCCAGAATACTTTTCACAACAAAAATAACCATCAAAAGTAAAAATTTATTTGGAAAACAGTTAATATCAAGACTGGAAAAAAAGGACAGTATAAAAACATAGAAAAAATCGAACACTTAGGAAGTTTCATAAACGATAAAAAAGAGATGGCAAATGCTTTCGGCGTATTCTTTTCATCATTTTCAAAAAATGCATTAAATGCCAAATACGGAAATTCACAATTCAAAAACTATACGAGCTTAAATGTTGACCAAACATTCTTCTTTTATCCTATTGACTATAACGATGTTGCCGAAGCTGTTTCATCCTTAAAAAATGTAAATTCAGTGGGTATTGATTGCATTTCCACAAAGCTAGTTAAACATATGAGCGTGTACATTATTCAACCGTTAACTGATTTAATAAATAAATCTGTAGAGATCGGTATTTTTCCCACTGATTTGAAAATTGGTATCGTTTCCCCAATATTTAAAAAAGGAAACAAAACTATGTTAGAAAATTATAGACCAATTACCGTACCAACTGTCTTGTGTAAGGTTATTAAAAAATGCATTCATAAAAGGATGTTGTCATTTCTTAGTAAATATAACATAATAAGTTCATATCAAAATGGGTTTCTTCCAGGTAAATCAACCGAGAGTGCATCAACAACATTTTTTAAATTCATTTATAGTTCATTAGATCAAAAGAAATTTGTTGGAGCCCTCTTTTTTGATTTAACTAAAGCTTTTGACTCTATAAATTTAAATGTGGCAATTTGTAAACTAAACGGACTTGGATTTCGAGGTAATTTTTTAAAATGGTTACAATCCTATCTAGAATCTCGACAGATGTATGTCAATGTCGGTCATTATCAATCAGATTTGTATGACGTTGATCTTGGCGTTCACAAGGATCAATACTAGGTCCTTTGTTATTTCTTTGTTATATCAATGATATGCCTAAATATATGAGTACGGAAAATATTTTTTTGTATGCTGTTGACACGACTTTGGTGGCATCTGCAGAAAATGCTGAGAAATTGAGGTTAAAACTCAATACCTTAGCCCATGAGTTTACGTCTTGGTGCGAAATAAACTCCTTAATAGTAAATTCGAGTAAAACAGTATGTATGCAATTTTATATAAAAACTCCAATAAAGGAAAATTTCTCTGTCAAAGTCGACAATGATTTTATCACTTTATCTGACACTACAAAGTTTTTAGGACTACATCTAAACAGTAATATGAGCTGGGAGGTACATATTAATCATGTATGTTCGAAAATTAATTCTGGATACTATGCTCCTTTGCAACTCAAATACTTATTTACAACGGAACAGATACTTAATGTTTATTACGCTATCATCTATTCACATTTGTCATATAATATTGTTCCATGGGGCAGTGCAACAAATGTCTCGAAAGTTTTTATAACCCAAAAGCGCATAATTCGCTTGATTTTTAATTTACCATATAGACATACGTGTAGAGAGCATTTTAGAAAATATCAAATACTCACTGTTCCCTCAATTTTTATATACAGAAGTATTCTGTATACAAAAGCTAATATCAATAGATTGAAATCAAATTCAGATGTACACAATTATAGTACCAGAAAAAAAGATTTCTTTAGGACTCCTAAACATTACACTTCTATGTATAAAAAAACACTGATTATAGCTGCGTAAGGTTTTTTCATCAGCTCCCATCCAAATTAAAAAGTGGAGCAGATGATGATAGGGCATTTAAGAATAAATTGAAGACTTATCTCATCGAGTCATGTTTTTATATTGTCTCGGAATTTATGTCTTAGATATGTTGTATGTTGTTTCTATATTTATTTGTATGTTTATATTGTATAGGTAGTCTTTAACGTTTCCTTTTACTTTGACATGTCCTATATTATGTAAATAATCTGCAAGGATGAATAAAGTTTTATTATTATTTATTACTATCGTATAAAAAATATGACGTCGCCAAACTAAAAAACAAAGATAATTCTGACAACTGTCAATTCGCAATACAAGTCATGGCAGGTCGAATTGTAGATTTGTATACACACGTTTTTGTTTCAATTTTTACATGTTTGTTTTTCCATATTATGACATTAGGGTATCCCATTGTTGTTTTTGCTTTTCCTACTTATTCTCTTACTTCTTTTTTGATACATATGTCACTTTTTCTAGAGCTTTTGCTTTTTGTAGTTAATTTTCATGTTTGATTTCGTAGTCTTAGTATTAAACTGATGAATCAGCATTATGAATGGTTTCTTTAAGAAAATTGCTCCTGTTAAAATTTGCTTTTATTACATATTTTATTACAGATTACTGCACTTACAATTTCTAATTTAGTTTAATATTTTGAATAGTTGTCATATTAGACTTATTAATAGACTTCGGCAAATATGCATATTGCATATTTTGCATATTGTGCATATTTTATGCAAATATTTCATATTTTGGCATATTTGTATAAAAATTTGCATAAAGTGCATAAAAGTTCAGATTTTTATACTGTATTTGAAAATTTTTAAACATACCAATTTATTTCAATTCTTGTATAAAATTTTGTAGTCATTTTAATCAAGAAATGATCTAAGTACGTAATCTCTACAGGTACAAAACATTTACAATTTCAAAGAAGATCAATTTAAGTAGCCCTCAACATTCTTAGAAAGTCTCGGTCACTGAGGCATTCAGTTATTGGATAAACGCTAAGGGTTCGGTCATTTGCATTTTATGATCTAATCCCCAAATCTATCTATAATTTATTGTATCTTAACAGCAGGTAAACGGCTAATAGTTTTGTTCCTAATTTAGGGATTTTCCAAAATCTCCCAGTTTATTGAATTGGGTACCTAAACATTTCTAATTTGATGCTCAGATTTGTAAATCATTTTTGTTTTGATATTCAAAGCGTAAACACTCGTTGTGCGTAACAAAAAGGAAGATTGTGATTTTATAATGCCTAAAACAACCAGTGCTTCAACTTGGATTAAACCTTATAAAGAGCTGTCTATGGATATGGGAAAAATCTACTGTTCAGTCTGTGGCAAAATTGTAAGTATCTAATATTTTCTATTAAATATCTAATATTTTATACATACAGGGTGTTTCCAAATGACACTTACAACGTTTGACTGTAGATACTTCTCGAAAAATTGAACAAAACGATATAGTTAATGAGGGGTCAAACTTATTTACTTTTCGAGATACAGGGTGTTAAAATTAAATTCTTTTAGTTAATAACAACAATAACTTTAAAACCAATAAACGTATTTACTTGAAATTTAGTACTCGTAGGTTGTTTTTAAATGAAAAATAGCTTCCTTTAGTGAGAAAAAATTGTCCATGGTACAATACAATGGTGTGTATTTAGAAAAAATTTTCACCTTTACTTTTTTTTATGAAGTCAGCTATTCTAAAACACAATTATTTTTATTGTAATTGAATTAACAAAAAAAAAACTTTTGTTGAATTTTAAAATAAGTTATATGATGTAC
Source organism: Diabrotica undecimpunctata (assembly GCF_040954645.1). Taxonomy (NCBI): domain Eukaryota; kingdom Metazoa; phylum Arthropoda; class Insecta; order Coleoptera; family Chrysomelidae; genus Diabrotica; species Diabrotica undecimpunctata. The sequence goes on from NC_092810.1 coordinate 114,618,069, forward strand.
TAATGGTTAGTAACAAAAACTAATTTGTGGATTAATACTGCATTTAAAACACTTAGCGAGTGTTTTTTTTTCAAACCAGTTATTTGATTAACCAAAAACACCTTGTATATTTTTATATTTTAAAGGTTGGGTTAAAATAAAGGTTTTTATTTTTATTTATAGATAGCATGTGAAAAGAAATTTCAGATAGACCAACATGTGAGAACTGCTTCACACATTGAAAAAAATAGGAGGAAAACATTAAACTTCAATGGCTAAATGTTTCCAATCTACTTCAAAGAAATTAGATGAGCAAGAAACTTTTAATGAAGACTTGTGTCGCGCATTAGTGTCTGCAAACATACCGCTTTCAAAATTAGCAAATGTAAATTTTAGTTCGTTTCTAAAAAAATATTGCAAACTTAATGTTCCAAGTGATCGGTCTCTAAGAAGAAATAAGGTGAACGGGCTATACTCGTCGGTGTTAATTAATATTAAGGAAGAAATTGCAGATAATTATTTTTACATATATGTAGACGAAACCACTGATTCCTCAGGAAAGTATATTGCTCATTTATTGATTGGTGTTCTTAAAGAAGATACCTTACCAAAATCTCATATTATTTCATGCCAGCAACTTGAGAAAACAAATGCTTTAACAATTTCGCGTTTTATACAAGAAACATGAGCAACTTTTTTTCTTCCGACAACTATTCCTTCTAATAAATTACTGCTTATTTTATCGGATGCTGCTCCTTATATGGTGAAAGCAGGACAAAATTTAAAAATATTTTTCCCAGATTTAATACATGTTACTTGTGTAGCGCATGGATTAAACAGAGTTGCAGAGGAAATACGAAAAAAGTTTCCTCTTGTAAATACCATGATATCCAGTGTCAAAAAAGTATTTCTTAAATCTCCTATAAGAATTCAACTTTATAAAGAAATGCTACCTAACATTCCTCTTCCACCACAACCTATTTTAACGCGATGGGGAACATGGTTAGAAGCAGCTAATTTTTATGCAGATCATTTTGTTAAAATAAAGAACATAATTGATACGTTAACAGATGAAAGTTCCCAATCTCTTTTGGATTCTAAACAAACTTTTCAGAGTAGCTTGCTTCAACAAGAACTTTCATTTATAAAATCAAATTTTAGTTTTGTTCAAAAAACAATTACTCAGTTAGAATCACCAAAACTGTCATTGTTCGAAAGTACAGAATTAATAAAAGAATTTGCGTCATGTTGTCGGAACGTTAGAGGTAATATTGGAAAAGATATTTTAAAAAAATTTGAAGCTACTATGGAAAAAAATAAAGGTTACCATATTCTTTCTGAAGTAGTCAGTGTTCTAGCTGGAAATATTTCGGAAACAATTAATTTAGAACCAAATGTTTTGGTTAGTTTGAAAAATGCTCCCGTTACATCAGTTGATGTTGAACGAAGTTTTTCCATATATAAATATATGTACTCAGACAGAAGCCACAAGTTTTTGTTAGAAAATTTTGAACACCACTTGGTCATTTATTGTTACCATAATTCTAAATAAGTTTATTCATACTTAAAAATGATGTAGTTACTTAAAATAAATGTAAATCTTAATGAATAGTAGGAAATATTTAGTTATGTACACTTTTTTTTTTAAATTGTTACTATTTTACGATTTTTTTATTTATTTGTAAAATATTTGCATATTTTCGGGTAAACACGTGCATATTTATGCGCATATTTTCTACATTTTTATTTGCATATTTGCCGAAGTCTACTTATTAAATAAATCATTAATTAAAGAATCGAATAAAGTAAAAGCGACTATCAACAACCCGTACAAGAAATTTTTACAAAAATACCAATTTCTATTCAAACAATAAGTATCACTACAAATAGAAGTCTAAAAATACGTGTTCTACGATCTTGATGCGTGATAGGCATATTAAAGATTTGAAAGAAGCACTAATAGACTGATGGTATCGGAAGTTCAGAGCTGACTCAACTGAACTGTATCTTTTATGTAATTAAAAGTTGTGTACCGAATATAAACATAGTTTAAGTAAAGTTCAAAACCATAAGTTAACGAGAGAAAGTACTCATTTTTATTTCGTAAGGTTTTGCTAAAACCAATAATGTTAATATGTTTTAAAAATTTCGTCTATATTAACCCTCAAGCGGGTAGAACTATTTTTTTTTGTAAAAATATACTTTTGAATAGTAAAGGTGCATCATTCACAAGACAAAAACTGTCTAAAAAAAATTTTCTTTGTCAGAAGGGCTGGAAAGGGTGGTATATATTGCAGTGTGTATTAAGTAATTCTGCTTGTTCATTGGCGGATTAATACCTCTATGGAAGGTTGTCACTTCATCTTTTGCGCGGTCGTCCGATACTTCTTCTGTCGATTGGTGACTTTTCTGTTTGTCTACAAAGTTTGTCATAAATTTTTTGTTTGAGGTATTAAGTTATTATTAAGTATTAAGACCAATTATTTTTACGTTTCATAGATCGTTTCCAGAATTTTTGTAGCTTTATCAACTCCCATCGTCTCATCAGATAATAAAACGATGTCATTGGCAAATCTTAGGTAGTTTGGAAAAGGTAGATATATTCTTCTAGGCCTCTAGGGTCGTCTCTGTTTATGATTGATTTTATTTTTGTGATATTAATTTTTAGTGGGGATATATTGTGGGCTGTTTGCGAGTTCCTCCACCATAGTTTTCAGTTCCTCGAACATGTTCTATGTAATTGTAAACTTACTATATCGTAAGTATGATCAAAATTAAGAGTTCGGTCACGTTGTTTTTTGTTTTTGCAGAAATGTATTTTTTAAACGGAGCCGAGATACCTCAAGTTAAATATAAAATTTTATTAAAATTCTAAAATCAAAAATTTTGTTGTTTCTTGTTTATTTACATATTTCCCAACCCCATTTAAGAAAATTTAAATCGAAAAGTTGAGCATATTTTTATTATGAACATTTTAATACCAAATTTGCCATGTGACCAACGAGTTATAGATCATGGTCAAGTTTTTGAGAGTTCGCCGCTCGCCTATTTAGTTCTATTAAGGTAACACTATGTCATATTTTCTTAAGTATGTCTATGTCAGTATTTGACATTTTCGCTGCGTTTTTGTGAAATTTTTAAAATCACTCGGATTAATTATGAGTAAGTTTGGAGACATCTCAATATGTGTGGGATGCCAGGAAGAATTTTATAAAGCAGAAATGATAGAAGGAAGAGACCACATGCCCTACTGTGAGGATTGTTTTAAAAGTGTTTATTGTGCAGGTAAACTATAGATTAACCGCTAACTATGAATTAAACTGCAAAAAATATTAAACTAAAAAACATTGTCATTATTATCTCTTGTCTTATGATTTTGCCTGATCAATTAAAATATATTTTAACATACAGTCGTCTCTCTCTATAACGATATGCAAGGGGCCGAGAATTTTCATCATTATAAATCAAGAAGAGAGAGACGAAAATCGTTACTGTTATAATAATAATGTTACTATACTTAATAACCTATTGTAATTTGAAAAATTGAACAAAACGATTATAAATGACTTAACACTGTATATACTGTACGCAACATAGATTTATCAAAGAATGATATAAGCAATACGGTATAAAGAAATGACTGTATAATTAAAAAATGTTTACTGTACTGTAACGAAATAATATGGTACTGCACATTATTTTTATCAATGTACGAAAAATGAAAAATTCTGTCACCTTGCTCTGTTTCCTTTTCCCTTTCCACAGAACTGATATTACCTTGTCCTAAAGACACAAAGAAACTTCCACAGCACTCATATCGTCTCCCTGGTGGCTAAAAAATCAATTAAGCACTTTTTACGCATCCAATGACTGCTGAGGTATCGGATCTGGTTCTGGCTCTATTTCCACATCCGGGTCACTGCTTCTTCTTCTACACTAACTGCTGGTTGGATGTCCTCGTTAGAAAGTCCAAATGTTGTAGCTACATTTTCATCAACTTCTTCCAAATCTGTTAGCTCTGCCAGTCCGTAGGTGATAGAAAGTTCAAACTGTCTGTCCCAAATAGCTAACGGTAGGTCATCTTTATCCTTAGTCAATTTTTGATCTTCCAGCCATCCTGCGCGTTTGAAAAAATGTTTTATCGTATCGCTCATCACCTCTTCCCAGGATTTACTAATCTTTAGGATTTCGCCAAGAACGTTTAGTTTGAGATCGCCATTATTCTCAACCAATACCATCAAAAGTCTTCTCTTGTAATGGCTTGTCAAACTCTGGATGACCCTTTGGTCCATGAGCTAAAGGACAGTCGTTGTGTTTGCTGGCAGGATACACCATTGTGTTTGCTGACAGGAAATAAACTTCAATGTTTTGAAGATCGCACAGTACAAGATAAGCAGGAAAATTGTCTACAAGCAAAAGAATTGTTTTCGCCATTAAGCTCGACATCCCATTTTCTTATCATCAACTGCACTCTTGTTTGCTTTGTAGGTCTACATGTTTTCTAGCCCATCATCTGTTACGTTTTTGTTAACATCGTGGGCCTCTCCGCTGATCTGTCCGTAGTTGATCTTGTGTCGCAGCTTCCACTGACTCAGCTAACTCTCAGATACTTTGAAATTCTCAATTCCAAGCTCAGGTGCAAAAAACTCAGCTTTTGTCCTGACCACAAGCCCAGAAAATGAAATATGATTCATACGCTGCTGCTGGAACCATTGAAACATAGCTCGATCTAAATATTCGTGCAGACATTTCCGTAACTTCTTTCTGCTACCGCCCTCCATTTCCGCTTTAAGCCACTTTTCTCTAGGAGAGGTGGCCGCATTTCTTAAGCTCGAGTCTCAGGTATTTTGGGATTTAAACACAGTAACATATTTGCCATCAACTATTGAACGGTGAAAAGTCATGAATTACTGGTTATTTAGGAAATCGTTATAAAGAGAGACTGTACATTAGAAAAGAGTCTACCTGTTCCTTCCCATTATAATTTACTTTATGTTGTTTGTCGATTTTACTTTATTATTTTAGATTGATATCGGTAGTTCTTAAAGTTTGGGTAAATTAGCTTCCAGAAATCTATTAAAAGATTAAAATGTTTATCAGTTTTACATATTTGTTGGGAAATGTTGTAGATAATAATCCCTGTCTTTAGAAATTAGGTAGTTTTAACATTTACAGTTAATCGAATCAAGCGGTTCATTGTTTTCGTGCCCGCTATGTATTTATGGATTTCTGAGAAGGACAATATTTGCTTTCCCAAGATAAAATTTTATAGTTTTTAGAAATGACCTCCCCTCTATTTGGGGCTTCTGTTAGACGCTTTGTAATGTATTTTTAGAAGTATTATTTGAAACTCAGTTCTATACACACGTTTAGCTTAGTCAATAAAAGTTCATCAAAATTGTCGTCGTATATTATTTTAATTTAATAAAATAATATTTTATATCAACACTACCATTTTGTTATATTGAATTTTTAAAATAATAATAACTAGAAACATTTGCATATAATATAATACATTTACACTAACTATTGATCTGTCTGAAGGGTTAATAAGCTTTTAAATAAATAATAAGTTAATTTTGTTTCTAAATGTTTTTATGCATTTCTTATTGTGTCATAATTTACTATTATTTTTGCGAATTAACCACAATTTTAGTTTAACATATGTTTATTTTCCCCTTTCGAATTCCAGTTAGGATATATTTATTTTCTTCTTCTTCTTCTCCCGCTCCCCTTACCCTCTCAAGTATCGGAGTGTCTTTCAGTGTATCATTTTTCCATTTATTCTACCCTCTTCTATTATTTGTTAATTTCTTTATCTCCTCTACGATTTTTACACTTGTTTTTACACATTCTTCTCTTTGCTCCAGCCACTTACTTTTTGGTCTGCCTACTTTTTCTTTTAGTTAAGTTTTACATTACCTTTATTTACTTTACCAGTCAGGTTTGATTAATTCGTACCACGTGACCGATCAGTTTACCTGTTTCTTTATCATTTTTGTTCTTGACCAATGATATTTTTTATTTTTTCACATTCCACTCTCTTCCATTTAGTCTTGCCTGCTATTTTCTTAATATGTTTTATTTCTATTACATCTTTGCTTCCTGTTTCTTGTCAACGATCCAGTTTTCACTATTATTATTTTTTGTGAATTGTAGCTACTTTTTTATTCCTACTTCGGAATTCTACTTCCAGAATAGCATCGTCGGTGTTACTTATAATTTAGTTAGTTTATATTAAACATTATTAAATTTTGCTAAATATATAGATTTTTATTTCTACTTTAGCTTCGGGAGATTCACAATCACGAGAATCTGATTTATGTGAGAAACTTATTCCATATCCAGAAATATATATGGATGCAAAGAAAAAAATAAATATAGGTTATAGTAATCCAAGCACTACCTCTTTATCGAAAAGGTAAGGACGTTTTTTGATAAAATTTTAATTTAAGTACTAGGAATTTTAGCTACATGTTATTGTCATTCTGCTATAATAGAAAAATCTGAATAAACAAATTTTTTTGTTACTCGATGAAAAATTCTTCTAATAATTTATTTTATCTGACTCATTCACATTGAAAATTCAGACATATAATATATATTTTAAAGTGGACGACTTTAAAATAATATTGTCAATATTGTTGAGTTGCGTTCCCAGGACGACTTTATTATAAGGTAGTTTATTCAATTGTATAATATTAACTTTAACAGCGATTTTCTGATGACAGTGAAATTCTCCCGTTAGTGATTCCATAGTAAATCATGACGAAAAAAAAAACAGGAAAAAGCCTCGTAGTACTGTCCCGACACAGTAAGTATTTGGTCTTATATTTAGTTATATTTTAAATATTTTTAAATATTTAAAAATCATAAATGATCTGTCCTCTATATTTCATTGATTATGTTATTGACTTACTAATAGTGGTATTTTCTTTTTATTGATTTCCTCTTTAAATATGGGTATCCAGATCCTACTGCAGTCTGTCGAGGAATTTGCGACGCAATTGGTCTTATTTAGCATATCAAAAGTCGCCTCTATCACTTTTCTCTTCTTGCCATCTGTTTCTTTCAGGACTATACTTGAATCGTTGAACCTATGTTGAACCCTATGTTCATTTTCCAATTTTCCATGTGTGTTTACACATTTAAAATCTATAAAATTTTCTATTTTTAATGTAAGATTGATGTTCACCTACTCTAACAGTGAACGGTCTTGATGATTCTCCTAAATAAAAATGATCGCACTCACAAGGTGTTTTATAAATACAATTTTTTGTTCTTCCTTATTTATTGCAAAGATTCGTTTACGATAAAATAGAACTCAATATTTTTGTTGTTTGGTATGTTGTTGAAATGTTGAATTTATTTCCTATCGTTTTTGATTTTTCCGATATTCCTTTTATGTTTGGTATTATTTTCCTGGTATTATTTATTCTGAATCTTGTAGGATCCCATTCTAAGTTGTTCTGTTTCATTCGGTCTATTGTTAAAAATTCTTTATTTATAAATGTCAAGGTATAATCACTTTTTAATAAAACAGATGTTAACAAAAAAATATTTTACAAAAATCGAGTAAGGAGAACGTTATGCAAAGAAAATGTCGAGTTCACAGCTATACGTTTTTATTGGGTGCAAATTTCTTCCTTTCTTCTTCTGCTTATTCTTCAGTGCATTATCCGGTCCGGAATACACTGATCGCGGGGGCGATCATCAAGGCTATCATGGTTTTGTTGACTGATCTGTGAAACAGCTCCGCGGAGGTCATCCTAAACCATTTTCGGAGGTTTTTTAACCACGAGATATGACCAGGTCCCGGTCTTCTCCTGTCAAATACTTTACTCTGCATACCGACATTCTTCCTTCCATTTTTCCCAAACTTCTATTATCGTCAGTTGTGGGTAAATGAATTTTGACAATCTTAAAACTGTTAGAGCAACTTTTACTTCTACGATGAACACTAAGGACACAAATGCTCAGATGATGTTAGCTCGTTTTTAAGTGACTATATAAACAACAAAGTTCTAGAAAACTTTGAAGAGCTGCAACTATGTCCAGGTCAGAATCGAAATAATATTGTTATTTGATATCGTCTGGCATTAGTAATGAATAAAAATCACAGTATTTCCTCTATAGAGGAATATGAAGACCTAATCGTGTTTTATCTACTTACAATAAATTTCATGCCAGATATATTACTCATGTAAAAGTAACTGCTTTTAGAACATGGTGGCCAGATTTCTTTCAAGAAAGTTTTGTCTACACGGAGCTTTGGTACGGAAGTTCCAAAAAACTAAAAGCTTAGTTGCGGTATTAATTCTTACTATGAATTTAGCTTTTTCTCAGATAATTTGGGTATGGTATTAGCTATACCATATATATTAATCACATTCTTGAGGATCGTTTTTAACTTTTAAATACTGTAAGGGGCAGCCCATCTATATTTGTGCCGATCCTCAAAACCTCCTTGCATATTACGGGAAAATTCTAACAAAAAAATTGAAGACATTAAAAACCTTCTATAATAAATTTTAGATAATTCCAGTTCAGAAGAAATCGAACAAAAAATAATAAACTATTCTATTTATTTTAAATGTTCTTGTTTTTTTTTCCAAATTTAGTGTAGTCATTTAATGTTTGTAATAAACAATATTATTTGTATTATAATGACTACTTTTTTTATTAATACCTGAAAAAGAGATAACTAACCCATTTGTAAATGGGTTATCTCCTTTTCAAAAATTGCTGTTTCTAGCTATTTAAAAAAATGAAATTAATAGTAAACAATTTATTAATAGTAGATGTCTGTTGACATAATATAACTTGTAAGACAAATTTAAATATTTCACCTAAATATGAAGCTTTTGTGTTGTGTTAACCTTTGCCTTTGCAATAAAATGAACAATGGGGCAATTAATATTATATGTTTTTATCAACATTCCATTAGAGGTACAAGTCGTGAAACTATTTTAGACTTTATTGTGTAGGATTTTTTGGCCGATAATTAATAATTGTTATAATTATGTTATTACAATAACAAAGCAATAGTGACTACCTAAAGTGTTAATCTAGGTTATAAAATGGATTTTATGGAAAATATTTCTCAAGAATGAAAACAGAACAAAACAAATAAAAGTTAGAAAAATCAAAAAACTTGTAACAAAGTATTGTGAATTTGTAGACGAGCGACAATAGCAACCAATAAACATATAAACAAAAGAGTAGTGACCTACTCCTCAGTGTCGAGTGACCCGACACTCGACACTCGACACTGAGGAGTAGGCAGATTGAGACCTCAGTGCCGTTTACGGTTCTTGTATTTATACAGAACACGATACTGGTACGTCACGAGTCAGGGGAGGAGGCAGATTGAGATCCCGAACTCGAACGGAACCGTGTCACTCTTAATAATGGCTTCAAAATGGGTGCCGAACCGAGAACTTAGTAATTTTCATATATATATATATATATATATATATATATATATATATATATATATATATATATATATATATATATATATATATATATATACAGGGTGGTAAATCGTCACACGGGCCATAGGAAACTCAATAATGGAAATTCTAAATTGTTGAATTCCTGCTTCCCTAAATATTTTACACCAAAAGTCTAAAAAAAAACTATTTGTAGAGGACTGAAAAATGTATCGAAAACAAATTGTTCTACGAGTTAAACGTATTACAAAATTTTGCAAGAATATAATACATTTTTCAGGCCACCTCTAAAAGTCGGGCCACGCGCGGTGCAAGAATATGTATGACATGTTGCGTTTGGTCATATTGATGTTTCTAATATTTGACAATATTTGAATTGACAAAATTTTAATTTTGTGATTTATTGTTTAAAAAACAATATAGTTGATTAAAAAATGTATTCAGTTGAGGAAAAAGAAGCAATATTAAAAATGTTTTATTCAGGCGATAGTGTGCAAGTTGTCAGTTCATTATTTAGCGTAGAGATATACTAAGATATCTCAATAGACCAATTCCAACAATTCCAATTCCAAGTCATTCAACAATTCAAAGGATTTTACAAAATTTTGAAAATACTCTGACAGTGATTTCTAATTGTACCTGTAAAAACAATATTGCTGAGGTATCAAAAAATTTAGAAAATCAAAATGAAATAAATGTGTTAACAGCAGTTGTAGAAAATCCTAGAAAAAGTTCTCGGGCCATTGCAGACCAGTTTAATATTCATAATTCCACGGCCTTAAAAATTTTCAAATTTCAATGCCATCAAAAACTAAGAGAAATAGATGCTAAAATTTTAGTGAGTTTTAATGTAGACAGACAATTTTTAAAAAACATTTTGTTTAGTGATGAATTGATTGTAGTGTGATGTGAGTGATGATGTGTCATCTGGTGATGAAAGAGGTAGATGTATGGGAAAACTGGAACTTGATGAATGTGTTGAAATTGGAGTCATTTGTCCAGAATGTCCAGTAGCAGGATAGTCATATTTTCCAATACTTGCTTGAAACAAAATATTTGATATTTCATGCTCCACCACATTTTGAGCATAACTTGATTTTAAAGCTTCCATTTTCATTGCAACCAAAGGCACTGTATTTATGGCGATTTTTCTTAGCTTGAAGTTCTTTCAATACGTTGTAAGCTTCCTCTTGCCTTTGGTCACCAGTTGAAACCTTCCTTTCTGAACATTTAGTTTTTTTCCCAATACAAGGCGCTGTCGACGGACCTGGTTGTGAATTCGGTGGTTCTGAATCCGATGATGGTGGGACTATTGTATTACTTGTATTTCCCTCATTTGGTCACAGATTTTGATTTTGGGAGATTTCTGCCTCAACTTCTTCCGACCCAGAATCCTAAAAATATATTTTTTTATAGATGCCTGGAACTGCTGAAGAGTGGAAAGTAGTGGCAACACAGTTTAATAATCTATGGAATTTTCCACAATGTACAGGAGTTATGGACGAAAAACATATTATGATTCAATCATCAGAACACAGTGGAAGCGATTACTTTAATTACAAATCGGTTTTTGGCATTGTGCTTTTTATTCTGTCTAATGCAAATTACGAAGTGTTGTATATGAATGTTGGCTGCCAGGGACGCATATCGGATGGTGGTGTTTACGAAAATACCCAGTTCAAAAGAATGTTGTCCGAATGTAAACTTAATCTACCTAATAATGAAAAGCTTCCTGGTAGAGCCATGGCTGTTCCTTATGTTTTTCTGGGTGACGATGCTTTTCCATTGTCACCAAATTTGATGAAATCTTATCCAGGTACCCAAGAAAAAGGATCACAGGGAAGAATATTTAATTATAGACTATCAAGAGCGCGAAGGGTATCAGAGAATGTGTTCGGAATATTATCTGCACGATTTAGAGTTTTCAGAAAAATAATGTTACTTGAACCAACGAAAGCGGAGACAATTGTGACTGCTTGTATTTGTTTACATAATTATTTAAGAAAAAAAAATCAAGGACCACCTACACTCCACCTGGAACTTTCAATTCTGAAGACAAAGACAGTGGTAATATTATTTCTGGAGCTTGGAGGAACGAGATGAAAAAGAATATGCCATTCCATAGTTTCGATAAGAGAGCTCGGAAATCAAGTAGTGCTGCGAAAGATGTGAGACAAGAATTTGCAGAGTTTTTTATGACCAAACAAGGGAACATTCCTTGACAAAATGACTATTAACAAATTATATAAAGTAACGAAACAAACAGCAAGAAAATTAATTAATGCATTAATAATATTAATTTTATGAAGTTATTTTATTTTTTTTTTAAGTTAGAAGTTAACTAACTTTCTACTAACTGCTAAATTACTAGAATATGATACGTTATGATCCTCTTTCAATCGTAGTTATTCATAGCTTATAAATCGTAAAATAAATACAATATTGTTGCATACTTACATGTTTTTCATTTAATCCCTTTTCAAGGCATAACTTAGGTTCATTTTTGTCTGATAAAAATAGAAGTCGTTGGTACGCAAACCACTTTGTAGTATCAGAAGTAGCTGAACCCGATTTATTTTCTTCTTTTAATTTCTTCTTTTCTCTGAAAAACTGTGCCGTCAAATTTTTTATTTTCCTTTGTATTTCAAGTTCGTGTAGCCCCATCACATCACTGATGGTTTTCCAGGCATCCTTTTTCTTATTTTTATTTTTATAATTTACGTCTTTTGGATTCCATAGTACACTTTGGGTGTGATATAAATCAATTAAGGTATCAATAAGTTCATTTGTCCACGTTATTACTACAGACATGTTTCTGTTTCCAACTGAGCGACCGTCCCCACAAAGCCGTTAAAATGTCGACAACACGCGCATTCCTTTGATGTTACCGCCAAAAAGAGAAACAAGGTTCTCAACATTTGTTTACAATTTTTGTTGGCAACATTAACATATTTCGGAAACTTTTGTCACCAACGCATGTTGACAACACGAAAGTTGCCAATTTTCCTTTGGTGGAGACCCGTCTTAATGTAGACAGACAATTTTTCAAAAACATTTTGTTTAGTGATGAATGTACATTTACATTAAATAATGAACCAAATGTTCAAAATTATAGGATTTGATCGACAAGAAAGCCTGAGGATATTATTGAAAGCCATACGCAATATCGTCGAAAAATAAATGTCTGGTTAGGAATATTTAGACTATTAGATTTAGATTTAGAATATTATTGGACCATTTTTGTACGAGGAAAATTTAAATTCAAAAAAGTTTTTAGACTTGCTACAAGAAGAGATTTTACCCAGACTTGCAGTAATAGCTGCAGATGAAGAAGAAATTTGGTTTCAAATGGATGGATGCCTTGCGCACAATAACTGGAAGGTTAAGGAATTCGTTAAAAACAGCTTTAATAATTATTTAATTGGACCTGACTGAAATATTAAGTGGCCCCCGAGATCGGGAGATCTATCTCCAAACCATTATTTTATCTGAGGGCCTCTAAAATCAAAAGTCTATTCTGACCAAACATTTACAGATATTGAACCATTTATCATGCGAATTATTGAAGAGTGTGCAAAAATAACGCCACGCGTTCTGGCTAATGTGGAATACTGCTTAGTACAAAAGAGCTTATTGTTTGAATATTTGTTATAGGTTTATGTTTAGAAATTATCATAAATTATTTTTAGGAAGAATCACAGTAAAACTATATTCAAATTCTTTGAATTGTTGTATAACCTGGAATTGAATTGGAGTGCATTATATTATATTTACATTAAATATAGCTACATTCAACATTATTACTATTTTTCGTGAACTGAATACATTTCATCAATTTTATTGGTTTGTAAACAATATAATTTATTGTTTACAAAGTTCTATTTATTCTTCACTAATAGTAGTAGCATTTGTGAAAATTTGCTGTTTATAATATATAATATAAAAATGAATCACATAATGTGTTGGTAAGCGCATAACTCAACAACGCATGGACCAATATTAACAATTCTTTTTTTTAAATGTTCCTTGAAGTCTAAGAACGGCTATTATGGTGAGAAAAATTCGAATAATTTCCGGGAAAACTCTAAAACAACCTTTTCTTTTTCCCATACAAATATTTTCCACTATTGAGTGAACAACAGAAGTATGTATTTGATACACTTATGAAAGTAACAAATGATAAAATAGGAGGGATTTACTTCTTAGATGCACTTGGTGGTACAGGAAAAACTTTTTTGATTTCATTGATATTAGCTCACAATTCGCTCACAAAATAAAATTGCACTCAATGCATGTTTAAAGTCCTCCAATTTGTGGAAACATTAAGGTATTACACTTAAGCAAGAATATGCATGTCGAGTTGCAAAATGACCAATCTGGAGACATATTCTCTAAACAACTCATTATTGACATTGGTAATGGCAAATTTCCTATAGACACCTTGACTGGTTGCATTAACTTTCCTTAAAGTTTTTGTCAGTTAACTTGATCAAAAGATGAACTGATTCAAAAGGTGTTTCCAGATGTTGCTCAAAATTACAGAAACCATGATTGGTTTAGCGAACGGGCTATATTGGCTGCAAAAAACATAGCGGTAAATGAATTTAATTTCAAATTCAACACGCGCATTCCTTTGATGTTACCGCCAAAAAGAGAAACAAGGTTCTCAACATTTGTTTACAATTTTTGTTGGCAACATTAACATATTTCGGAAACTTTTGTCACCAACGCATGTTGACAACACGAAAGTTGCCAATTTTCCTTTGGTGGAGACCCGTCTTAATGTAGACAGACAATTTTTCAAAAACATTTTGTTTAGTGATGAATGTACATTTACATTAAATAATGAACCAAATGTTCAAAATTATAGGATTTGATCGACAAGAAAGCCTGAGGATATTATTGAAAGCCATACGCAATATCGTCGAAAAATAAATGTCTGGTTAGGAATATTTAGACTATTAGATTTAGATTTAGAATATTATTGGACCATTTTTGTACGAGGAAAATTTAAATTCAAAAAAGTTTTTAGACTTGCTACAAGAAGAGATTTTACCCAGACTTGCAGTAATAGCTGCAGATGAAGAAGAAATTTGGTTTCAAATGGATGGATGCCTTGCGCACAATAACTGGAAGGTTAAGGAATTCGTTAAAAACAGCTTTAATAATTATTTAATTGGACCTGACTGAAATATTAAGTGGCCCCCGAGATCGGGAGATCTATCTCCAAACCATTATTTTATCTGAGGGCCTCTAAAATCAAAAGTCTATTCTGACCAAACATTTACAGATATTGAACCATTTATCATGCGAATTATTGAAGAGTGTGCAAAAATAACGCCACGCGTTCTGGCTAATGTGGAATACTGCTTAGTACAAAAGAGCTTATTGTTTGAATATTTGTTATAGGTTTATGTTTAGAAATTATCATAAATTATTTTTAGGAAGAATCACAGTAAAACTATATTCAAATTCTTTGAATTGTTGTATAACCTGGAATTGAATTGGAGTGCATTATATTATATTTACATTAAATATAGCTACATTCAACATTATTACTATTTTTCGTGAACTGAATACATTTCATCAATTTTATTGGTTTGTAAACAATATAATTTATTGTTTACAAAGTTCTATTTATTCTTCACTAATAGTAGTAGCATTTGTGAAAATTTGCTGTTTATAATATATAATATAAAAATGAATCACATAATGTGTTGGTAAGCGCATAACTCAACAACGCATGGACCAATATTAACAATTCTTTTTTTTAAATGTTCCTTGAAGTCTAAGAACGGCTATTATGGTGAGAAAAATTCGAATAATTTCCGGGAAAACTCTAAAACAACCTTTTCTTTTTCCCATACAAATATTTTCCACTATTGAGTGAACAACAGAAGTATGTATTTGATACACTTATGAAAGTAACAAATGATAAAATAGGAGGGATTTACTTCTTAGATGCACTTGGTGGTACAGGAAAAACTTTTTTGATTTCATTGATATTAGCTCACAATTCGCTCACAAAATAAAATTGCACTCAATGCATGTTTAAAGTCCTCCAATTTGTGGAAACATTAAGGTATTACACTTAAGCAAGAATATGCATGTCGAGTTGCAAAATGACCAATCTGGAGACATATTCTCTAAACAACTCATTATTGACATTGGTAATGGCAAATTTCCTATAGACACCTTGACTGGTTGCATTAACTTTCCTTAAAGTTTTTGTCAGTTAACTTGATCAAAAGATGAACTGATTCAAAAGGTGTTTCCAGATGTTGCTCAAAATTACAGAAACCATGATTGGTTTAGCGAACGGGCTATATTGGCTGCAAAAAACATAGCGGTAAATGAATTTAATTTCAAATTCAAGAACAAATTACAGGCGAATTGAGGATATATAAATCAGTTGATTCGGCTACTAACCAAGATGATGTCGTCAACTATCCGCCTAAATTTTTAAACTCGCTGGATTTACCAGGATTGCCACTTCACAATCTGCAAATTAAAGGTTGGATCGGTAGTTATAATGTTGAGAAATATCAAATAACCGCGTCTTTGCAACGGCACACGGTTAGCGATAAAAAAAATATTGAACAATGTGATAGAAGCAACTATACTAAAAGGAAGGTATAAAGAAGAAGACGTTTTGATACCACACACCCCAATGATTTCGACTGATGTACCATTTGAATTTAAACGACTACAGTTTCCAGTGCGGCTTGTTTTTGCTATGACCATAAATAAGTCCTAGGGGCAATCATTAGGTGTTTGTGGTATTATTCTAGAAAACCCATGTTTCTCATATGGTCAATTGTATGTTGCTGTTCCCGTGTTGGAAAACCATCAGATTTGTTTGTATATTTACCAGGTAATCAAACAAAAAACAGTGTATATCATAAACCACTACAATAAAGTAATTACTATTTAAATGGGAATAAGCCACAATTAAAGGTTAAATTACGTTTATTGACGTTTCAATTTCCATTTCGGAAATCGTTCTTAAAATTACTTTAAAATGCCATAAGAAAATAGCTTCAGAACAACACTACAATAAAAATAAAACAGATTTTTGTTAATAATTTTGATTCACTTGATTTACAATAAAGCGATTACTGAAAATACTTATATACGTTTTATTTTATTATTCTTTATTACATAGGTTATTAACCCTATGTTAATAATAATAATAATAAATAATTAATTATCTCTATGTTTTATCAATGAAGCAACCGCTTTATAAATATTTGTCACCTTTAGGTTAATCCTAAATATCTCTTTAGATTATTTTTCAATCAGGTTTGAACCTTAAGTTCCCCTCTTAGTTTGAAGCCCTCTGGCAGACATCCCAGTCGGGGTTTTTAGTGGGTCCAAAAGGGTGGCCAAAGTTCGTGGAAACGAAGATACTTAGGTCACCCGAGCTGATCCTGACACACCGCCCTATCATCATGGTGACGGTTCTGTTCAGGAGAATTAAAGAAATAAACTGCCACATTCCAAATCTATTTGACAGAACGAAGTCTGTCGGGTCCGCTAGTTCAATCATAAAATAAAAATATTAACAATTCAAATATTGTCAAATATCAGAATAATCAATATGACCAAACGCAACAAGTCATACACATTCTTGTACCGCGTGTGACCGTGACCTGACTTTAATGAGTGGCCTGGAAAATGTACTATATTTTTGCAAAATTTTGGAGTACGCTTAATTCGTAGAAAAATTATAACATTTGTTTTTAATACAGATGCTTGACTTTTGGTGTAAAATAATTAGGGAAGCAGAAATTATATATATATATATATATATATATATATATATATATATATATATATATATATATATATATATATATATATATACAGGGTGAGTCATGAGGAACTTTACATACTTCTACCATATGTAGAGTCCCTCAGGGAGCATATCATGTGGCCACTAAAAAATGTCAACTCCTCTTCTTTATTAATTAACAGGGTGATTTGTGTAATTGACCATTTATTTCATTTTACTGTACTGTTTATACGGCTCATTTGATTTTTTTTAATTTTTTCATAATACTGTACACTACTATCAAGCATTCGACTGGTATTAGCTAAACTAAAAAATTCCAGGACTGGCTTTGGAAAAATTAATTTAGGGATTCGTATTAAATATTACACCCTGTATAATTTTTTTTAAAATGCAATAAGTGATTTTCAAACTACATAAATAGCCAATAAAAACGACATATGCGACAATGTTGTCGCACTTTTATTAAATTTTTAGTGAACGATCAAATCTTACCAAAAATAGAACAACCATAATGAATTATGTATAGTATTATAATATAGTATCAAATTATAAGGTAATTAATTTAAACACATGTTATAAATTTCAAACATTTTAATTGAAATGATAAACTGAGTCACTGCACAACAAAAAACAGTAACTACTAACAATAACGAAGAACAATTTAAAAAAAAAACTAAAAATATCTACATAGTTATGATAAACCCATAAATTAGAACTGGAAAAGATACAATAATGGTAACAAAATAAAAATAATTCAAAATAGATTTTCGAAATGGAACCCTGCTGCCTGTACACATTTTTGTTGCCGAATTGTTAATTGACGTATTGAATTACGGATACTCTGGGGATCGTTTCTAATAGTATTACAACAATGTATAATTCTATCAATTAATTGTTGTCGGTTATTAATATTCACTGCGTAAACTAGTTGCTTCAATCGTCCCCAAATATGGTAATCAACGGGATTGAAATCAGGGGATCTTGAAGGCCACGAAATAGGACCTGCACGTCCTATCGACCTGTTGCCATAAACATTTTTGAGATGTTGTCTCACTGCCAGTAAAAAGTGTGGGGGTGCTCCATCATGCTGAAAATACATCCCTCGGATAGCAACGTTCGCGTTGGCAAGCAAATTCAGCAAATAATTTTGTAGAAAGTTCAAATAGACCTGCCCTGTTAAAGGACCATCAAAAAAGTGAGGACCTACTAATTGGTTATTTATGACACCAATCCACACGTTAATCGAAAACCTTAACTGAGAACGACGTTCTCTAATAGCATGGGGATTTTCTTCTGCCCACAGATGTGAATTTCGTGAATTATTTATCTCGTCTCTGGTAAATTGAGCTTCATCTGTAAATAGTGTCCTGTATAGCGTTGGTCGATTATTGTTAATCCATCTACAAAATTCCAACCTATCGATCTCATCTCCAGCATGTAGTCGCTGAACCATTTGAATGTGATATGGGTATAGATTATTTTTTTGTAAGACTCTACTTACTTTTGATTGAGTAACATTGAGTTCTCGACTTACTTGTCTAGTGCTTATTGTAGGGTTCATAGTAACGGCGTCCATAATGTCATCTTCCTGCGCTTCATCTACATGTCGCTCTGTTGTTCCACTAGGAAAAGTGCCATTTTCTCGCAAATAATTAAAAACTGACCCAAATGTTGGATGACTAGGGGAGTTCTGGGAGTTCGACGATTAGGAAATCTCCTGCGATATTCTCTACTAGCAGCCTTACCATTCCCATTACAGAATCCATAAACAAATATTATGTCTGCATATTCTGTGGTCGAAAACTGATGTGGCATTTTGAACGAAAGTAACAAAAGCTCTACCAAAACTAACACAATGTACTTAACGTAGATATGACAGAAGAAATATGTATTCTTGTACACATAAATAACAATTGATAATGACAATAATGGCAATGGGTATAAAATATCAAGAAACGTCAAACGGTCAACGCCAACCTTCATTTTAAACTTTTTTAGATTTATTTTTATTTAGTACAGTTGATGCAATGTATTATTATTTGACATAAAATTTTTAGTCATTTACAATCAACAAAAACTAACACATACAAGAGGTTTGACTTTTTAATCAATTTAATTTATTATTTATCGAAAATAATGCCCCAATACGATCTATGAGTAAAAATTTAAAATTGAAAAACAATTGATTCTATCGTAGAGATAATACAAAGTGACAGTAAAGATGTTAATTTTCTACGTATTAGATTATGTTGTAGCAACTCATTTTAATTAAAATGTTTGAAATTTATAACATTTGTTTAAAATAATACCTTATAATTTGATACTTCATTATGGTTGTTCTATTTTTGGTAAGATTTGATCGTTCAATAAAAATTTAATAAAAGTGCGACAACATTGTCGCATATGTCGTTTTCATTGGCTATTTATGTAGTTTGAAAATCACTTATTGCATTTTAAAAAAAATTTATACAGGGTGTAATATTTAATACGAATCCCTAAATTAATTTTTCCAAAGCCAGTCCTGGAATTTTTTAGTTTAGCTAATACCAGTCGAATGCTTGATAGTAGTGTACTGTATCATGCAAAAATTTAAAAAATCAAATGAGCCGTATAAACAGTACAGTAAAATGAAATAAATGGTCAATTACACAAATCACCCTGTTAATTAATAAAGAAGAGGAGTTGACATTTTTTAGTGGCCACATGATATGCTCCCTGAGGGACTCTACATATGGTAGAAGTATGTAAAGTTCCTCATGACTCACCCTGTATATATATATATATATATATATATATATATATATATATATATATATATATATATAGATATATATATATATATATATATATATATATATATATATATATATAGATATATATATATATATATATATATATATATATATTTATCTATATATATATATATATATATATATATATATATATATATATATATAAATATATATATATATATATATATATGATTTCTTTTAACATTGATGTTTTAGATGGTATTGATTATTCTAATGTAGTTACTAAATAAAATCAGTTTATATTTTTTTAAGCTTTCTTAATATTATCTTACATAAGTTAATTTAATGATTTTAGACCAATCCAGTGCCCAAAAGCCAACTGCAATAAATTCGTATCTCTATTCACTTTGGGCTCTCATTTTAAATACGAACACAAGGAAGTGCCTATTATACTGACACAATTGGATGCCCGCAGCGCTCTAGAATTTTATCCCAGAGACATCGCATACAACGTAACAAAATGCATTGTTCTGCTGAACGTTATCAATTACGATTTTTCTAATATTATTCAAATAAGGTAAGTAGTTCATAGGCGTAGACAAAACACATGTCTTATATAAATAAATAAATAATTTATGAATTTTGTCATATTATATATGAGGAGCATACATGCAAAAACCGATAAATCCATTTTTTGAATTTTTTAACCTGAATATGGATTAATATCAATTAAGTAGCCCTCTATGTTTCTAGAATATAAAATTCCAACAAAAACCGATATTTTTCCTTTAAAATGATGAACAAAGTTCACCAGTTCGAGCAAATGCCGATAAATCCAAATTTCAAGCAAAACCCGATATATCTTTAAATAATTAATTCGCCATCGATGATGTGAATCCATAATATAGTGCATACTTATAGCAGGTTTGTTTATGCTGTTTTGGGCTTCGTTTTATAGTAGTAGCATAAACAAAGAAGTATACTTCTTTTCCTATGGTAGTAGTTTGTAAATTAAAAACGAGAGGACTGTGTTACCTTAATCACGTTTTCGGAATTTAGGGGCAAAGGATTAAGAGGTTATGTTATGTTGTTTATGAATTACGTATTAAGCAGTTGTTTAACATAATTTTATTAAGTTTTAACAATGGAAGCAAGTGTGTTGGAAATTAGTATAGGAAATAGGAAAAAACAGAAAAGTGAGACCAAGAGGCAGAAATTGCAAAAGCAAAGGTAACAGGTAAAGAATAAATTAAGACGTTCGTTACCTAATCCATTTTTTGTTTTAGATATCGTGATAGCGATCCTCATTTGGAAAACTTTACAATAGTTTGCAAACATAATGGCCCTACTTATCACTGCAATAGCATGGCTAAAAGTGACATTCGAGCCATTCGAAATAAAATTTTTGAAAATAATGTGAAGTCAGAACAGGATATTAAATTGTGTCATTACATGTCAGTAGTTCCAATTGAAAGGAAAAGATCGACAACAGAACGAGCAATCAAGGGGCGTAACTTTTCCGTACACTACTTCTTGTCGAAAAGAGTCAGCAAGAAAAAGTTCAGGTATGTCAGGCATTTTTCTTGAAATGTGTGAATATTAAAAAAGATCGCAAAACTACGTTGCTAAAACATTGTCAGACGGAAATATTCCAAAAGAAAATCGGGGTGGAGATCACGTGTCCACAAAATCTGTTGTCAAAAAGAATAAAATAGAGTTTATTGGTAAACTACAAGGAAGAGAAAGTCATTATAATAGAAAGAAAGTAAGACGAATTTATTTGGTCGCTGATCTAAGCATAAAGAAATTACATGGCATGTACCTCACTCAATGCGACCCTGAACATAATGTAAACTTTTCGATGTTTAGAAGGATATTCGTTAATGATTTTAACATTGAGTTTTCTACTCCAGCATCAGATGTGTGCGCACAATGTACCAGACTTAAATTCAAAATTAGAACGGAAATTAACGAGGTAAAGAAAAGAGAGTTTCGAACTGAGTTAAGTATCCACAAAAAGAGGGCTAATGCATTTTATAGTCTGCTAAAAGAAACTCCTGAAAATTCCATTACATTCTGCTTTGATATGCAGCAGGTGCAGCCTTTGCCCAAAACGCCTATTAATGATGCGTTTTATGCACAGGAGATTAGCATGTATGTTTTTTGCTGCGTTGATAGCCAATCCAAACATCCAACTTTTTTTACGTGGACTGAAGATCAGGCAGGTAGAGGATCAATTGAAATAGGTTCTGCACTTGTTAATTACTTGGATTCTTTAGAGTACGATAATATTACGACACTTCGCCTCTTTTGCGACGGGTGCGGTGGACAAAACAAAAACTCCCATATTTTTCATTCGCTGTACTTCTGGCTTAGATTTAAAGCTCCAGTTCAAGTAACAGAAATATTACTTGTATTTCCAGTCAGGGGCCATTCGTATTTGCCAGCAGACAGGGTATTTGGAAGAGTAGAAAAGCTTCTAAGAAAAAAAGCTGTTGTTAAAAAGATAGGCACTGATTGGAGATTGTTTAATGTGAAAGAGCTTCAAGTGGGCTTGAAAGAAAATTGTAATAAAAAAATTTAACAATGGCAAATTCATAAAAATACGTTCATTCCAAAACTATTATTTTACCAGTGGGTTGGAAAATTTTGAAAAACTTTTGAAACCAAAATTTTCCGATATTGAGTTAACCATCTCAGAAAAAAAATTGACTCGGGGTATCCCCGAAAAGAAAAAAAAATCCCTTAAACACTTACTAAATCAACAGTTCGATAAAGAGTGGGAGAAATTACAAGAACTTGACTGGTACCGGGAATTGCTTAATGGCAAAAGTTCAAATGAAAAGGATGAGGAGAAAGAGGAAGAGGAACCAACACTTCAGATTTAACTTGACTTTTTTACTTTTTTCAACTTGTTAAATAATAAAAATAATTTTCTACATTATAGTTCGTTTATTTTCTTTTATTAACAACAAAAATATGGTGCTCTTGCAAATATCTTTCAGACAAAAACCGATAAATTTCGGTTTTCAAACAAAACCCGATAAATTAAAAAAAAAAAAGACAAATAAAAACAGTAAAAAAAGATAATATATTAAAATTCTAGGATTTTAATGCATGACTTACTACTACTATTTAATTCCAATATGATGTTTCTTTAAATTATTATGGGATTTTGCTGTATAAGTTTTTGGCATTTATCTCGAAATTGGAAAAAGTGGATTTATCGGTTTTTGCATGTATGCTCCTCATATGATATATAATAAACATAATTCTTCCCCTTCTTTATGATGACTGCGGTTACTGAACCCATTTACCAAACAACGACATATTGCATTGGTTATTTTATTCATTTTACTTTTTAGTTAAATGTCTTGTTTTTTTTTGTTTTTTTTTTTGGTTTGTTTTATTTAATATTTTTTCATTATTTTAACATTTGTTGGATTGACAGGGACACTAAATAATCTTATGGGTCGATATAAGCGATTGATACACACAAAATGACCTCGAAAAGGTTGTGAACTTATAATAAATATAATAAAAGACATCTAAATATATTCCTAAATGCAAAACAGAGACTTATCTACTCTAATATTTCTACTGATCAAAACTCATTATCAAATAAATTTTCATTTAGATTGTTTCTGAAATTGCGCTAAACTATTTTATTTTTTAATAACGACAATAGATTCTCAAACATACTGTACAAAAAAATTCTAGATGACATATATATATATATATATATATATATATATGTACATCCTATACAATAAAAACCCTTTATTTTCTACTTTTACCGGTAATTATACATATTTCCCAGAGGCTTTTGGTACAAGTAAGAAATTTAAATTATAATGATGTGCGCAGTACACGAAGTACATGCCTGATTTGGCATGTACTTCGTGTTTTTTAATTAACAATGTTGCCTACCTATCTTTAAAGCGTTTTCTTTACCGACATAACGTTTTATGTAAACCTATCTACATAAATGTAATGAAATGTAGAGTAAATTATCCTAGAACTGATTATTTTTGATTTACCAGTGGAAGAGCGTTTAACTACAAAAGTACTTGAAGTGATGATTAGTAAAAAGCACAATACGGTTTTGCTATCAAAAGAGAAGTAACAAAGTTTAACCCATGAAGGACTGGAGTTGCCATATGGCAACACTGGTATTGACGTACGAATCTTATTATTTTGAGGTTATGTTAGTTTGTTTTGTTTTCAAGAACGTGCCGGTCTGCAGAAAATAAGTGATTTGAAGATATACACCTAACAAAAACTTAATTCGTTGGTGTTTGTGAGATTTTATAGTTACCGTTTTTGAAAGTTGTAAAAATGGATATAAGATTTGTGTAAGTAGCTCAATTTGTCAATTACTTCTGAATAACTATTACATCTAAGTGGCTAAACTAACAATTATGCTCTAATAG
Organism: Diabrotica undecimpunctata; assembly: GCF_040954645.1. Taxonomy (NCBI): domain Eukaryota; kingdom Metazoa; phylum Arthropoda; class Insecta; order Coleoptera; family Chrysomelidae; genus Diabrotica; species Diabrotica undecimpunctata. The sequence continues at coordinate 114,642,484 of NC_092810.1, forward strand.
AAAGGTCATTTTTTTCCCTCTGTGAATATTTGACAACCCTTGAAAAAAAGTACAATATTTTGTTTTTATTCATCGCGTTGCCATATGACAACGCTAGTATCTACAGGCATCTTGTTTTTTCAGGCGGGGTTTCTCTCTACAAGAAGCTTTGAACATGGTTTACGAAGATGACGTCAACATTAGAAATATTTATGTTGAGCCCCCAAATATTGGAGACCTCACTGATGAAGATTCTGGCGAGGAGGATGGGGGAGGATTCATCGACAATCTGTCTAGAAAACAGCTGGAAGCAAATGTTGAGGTGCAAATGTATGGCGAAGAAGCGGACAAGGAGGATGACGACATCGAAGAAGATGCAGTTCAAGTGATGGATATTTCCCAGGAAAGCAGCGGAAGTTTCATCCCACAAACTACCTCTCAAGTGAAGAAAATTGAATACGAGTCCCTAAATTGGATAACGGGTGATTTGGTCGACAATGCCGCTAGTTTCCCAGAATATAGCTACGAACCATTCAATACGTTGACACCTGTCGAGATGTTCGAATTATTTTTCGACGAGGATATAATTAGTTACATTCTCAACCAATGCAGGAGTTATGCACTACAGAAGAACTTTCCCGACCCCAAAATTTCCGCAGGAGAAATGAGGTGTTTCTTTGCCATTTTGATTCTATCGGGGTATAATTGGCTCCCGGGAAAAAAATTTTACTGGGATACGAAAGGCGATATGGGTAATGCAATGGTCATGAACGCTATGCAAAGAGATCGGTTCCTTACAATTTGGCGTTTTTTCCACCTTGCAAATAATGAAGCCATCGATGAAAGGGACAAATATCACAAGATCAGACCCTTAGCTGACTATTTACAGAAAAAATATAAAGAATATTACGTCCCTGAAAGCGAATTAAATTACGACGAATCTATGGTGAAATACTTTGGACGCCACTTATGTAAACAGTTCATAAAAGGAAAGCCGATTCGTTTCAGATACAAAGTTTGGTGCCTCAACACTAAAAGTGGGTATCTTGTAAGCTTCAACATGTACCAAGGAACCGATCCCAAAGCAAATAATCGTTATTATAAAGTTTTAGGAGCATGTGCCGCTCCATTCGTCACAATGCTCGATGAACTGCCCAATGATAAATCAAGATTACCCTACAAATTTTTCTGCGACAATTTATTTACGAGCCTCCACCTTTTGAAACATATAAAGGATCGTGGCTAAAGCCTTACCGGAACAATACGGGAAAATCGCATTCCCAAAAACTGCCCTATAGAATCGAAAGCTAATATCCAGAAACGCACAAGGGGTGATGTAGAGTCGATTCTCGAGAGAGAAACTGGTATTATAGTTGTAAGATGGTTGGATAACAGCGTCGTAAGTGTAGCGTCAACATGTTATGGGGTGGAACCACAATCGCTCGTGAAAAGATATTCACAAGCTGAAAAGAAAATCATCCAGGTTCAAAGTCCATGCCTGATTGGTAAATATAATAATGCAATGGGTTGCACCGACCTAATGGACGAAAATATAAACCGCTTTAGAATAGGAATGAGGGCAAAAAAATGGTACTGGAGCTTGATTACCTGGATGCTAGATGCGACTATACAAAATGCGTGGGTGCTACATAAAAAATCCGGCAACAAGTTGACACAGTTAGAGTTTAGGCGTGAAATTGTGCAAGCCTATCTGACCAAATACGGAGTGCCTGCAAAACAAGGTGGCCGACCGTCTAGTTCACTCTCAAGTCGTTCCTTTCATAGAGTATCTGATGATATTAGATACGATGGAGTTGGGCATTTACTGGAACCAGTACCAAATAAAAAGAAAATTAGGTGTGCAGGTGAAGAATGCAAGTCGATCATGAGAACAAGATGCGCCAAATGTGAAGTAGGTTTGTGCACAAAGTGTAATGTTAGATTTCATACACAGCTATAGAAAGTTTTTTGCCGATTATCTCTCAATTTCATAGAATATTTTTTACTTTCATTTCATTCGGTTAATGTAGCCATAGGAACCTAGCGTTGCCATTTAGCAACAGGCAATATTTTTAGGTTTTAATATATTTAATAATTATTTTTGTCTTTTTCTAAGTAAGTTTTGTCCATTCATAAGAGTTATTTGTATTATTTATGTAAAATAAAGATTTTCGAAAACTTCGTCCTTCATGGGTTAAGAAACAATGTAAATTGAGTTAATCTAAAACTAGTTGTAGAATACCCTACTACAAGTGGTTATACAAGCAGATAATGAATTCAAATTTATTTTTGTCTACGAAGATCACTTACCAAAGTTAGTATAATTATCGTGCAAAGAAGTTGTATTAGTTTTTCTTGGCATATTTTGTGCCTTTGGAGCTCCTAGCATTCTTAAAAGCGACAATGGACGACAATTATTCTTCAACATAATTGTAGAAGAACTATGCTTCTACAATTGCAAGATTGTGGAAGCTTTAAAGATAGTACACGGTAAGCCAAGGCACAGTCAGTCACAAGAATCTGTTAAACGTGCCAATTTAGACATTGAAAATATGCTGAGTTTCTGATTGGAAAGCAACCAAGCAAACAAGTGGTCAGAGTTTTGTATGACGGTTTTGATTTGATGTGTATCTTACATGTATCGATCTTACAAAATTGTATACAATTACCAATTATCTACTCTTACCGTAACATATATATTATATGTTATGAAAGTAGCCTCGTGTCATTCAGGTGCACCTTCATCGTCATCGTCTCGACACTGATCATATGTCAGTTGACGTAAGACCACTCCATTTCCTAATATTGGCTAGCCAGGATATGCGTCTGCATCTGGGATCTCCCTCTAATTCAATCTTGCCTCATAGAATCGACTGTAGAAGTCGATACGTATTATTACGCATAATGTGGCCAAAGAAAGCCAATTTTCTCTTCTTTGCAGTGTTTGTAATGCCTTTGTTTTTTCTTATCCTCTAGAGAATAGTTATGTTAGATCTGTGTGTATATATAAGACCCTTAACATAAGTCAATAGCACCACATTTCAAATGCCTCTAATCGTTTTATGATATTTTCTGTAAGACTCCAGGTTTTTATTCCATAATAACATCTAAGAATTATTATGCGTATATTGATAATTAAAGCCAAATTGCAGAGAATCATCCCAATACAGTTAAAAAAGTCTTCTGGCTTTTTTAAATACAAGTTTTATTTTATAGCCATGATCCCAATATCTCCCCCCAGTGTTCTTACTAATGATCATTATTTATGTCTTCTTACAATTTAGTTTTGTAGCCTGAAATATTATCTATCATTCTTTGGAGTAACTGCGCACTAGAGAACAATGCGGTATAGTCTGCATATCTAATACTGTTTATAACTTGGCTATTTTCTATAACACCATCTTCTAATTCATCTAGGACGTATCTGAAGATATTTTTATAGTATATGATAAATAGTGCTGGTCACAGCATACAACTCTGTCGAACTTCTTTTTCGACTCTAGGGTTTACGTTCAAATCACAGTGTTCCTTTTGTTGGAGGTATAAGTTTAAGATTAACATTAAGTCCAAATATTTTTAGCGTATTTATTAGTTTTTTATATGGTTTTTTGTCAAATGCTTCTTGACATCGATGAAACATGGCTCTCTGTATTAGAACTTGCAAACAGAAAAGTGTTTTTCCCGTTCTAAGTCCTACACTTAAATCAAATTGAACTTCATTTAATTGTTATACTAATTTGGTGTATATGCGCGGGTAAGTGGTGGTAAGGAATACTGTAAGTATATGGTTCATTAAACTATTCTCTATGTTCTTGATAGAAGCGAATCTTTTGGTAAGTTGTCAACCAGTCTCCTATATGCTGAATAGTAGTAAGAACTGTGATTTGGTTTATGTCTAATAGCGTTAAAATTTTATGATGCACTTTATTAGGTCCTGGAAATCTTTCATCTTAAAGCCGTATATTGGCCATTGTTAATTTTTCGTTTATATTTTTCTGAGCCGTAGGGACTGTCTATTTCAGTGTGCCTTGTTGCTATATCTTCAAATAATAATTAATAATTTGTCTTGAATTGCAGTCAAACTCTTGCATTCGTTATCTACATAATGTCGGTATGGCGTTGGTGTCCTAAAATATTTCTTTCTGCTACTTATTCCTTGCATTGGCGTAATTTTCAATACCACACTATTGTGCCTGTATCGTTGGCATAATTAGGGGATTTTTCATCTATGTTAAATAATAAGGCATACAAAAAGTAATGTATGAAAGTAATTTGTGAAAAAAATGTGAAAAAAAATAGTAACTATTTACAGAAGACCTTCGTGCAGCCGAAAAAACAGATAATTGAGAATAAACAAAAAGATGAACATTTTAAACTAAGAAGAACAGCAAAATGTTAAAAGGAATGTAAAATATTTAATTGCATTTTAAAAACGTACGAAAGTTGTAAAATTTATTCATCAAACTGATAATAAATAAAACGAGTAGTACTAATTAAATAATATTTAGTCTATCTTTCATCTCTCTACTTCACTGAATAGAAGTGTGATTAAAGTTCAATTTGCATATTTATGACAATAATTTTCTCTACACTATTGTATTGATAACATGGAAAAAACTAGGAGGAAAACAATTTAATCTTACAGGAAATGTTTGCATTTTTATATTGTAAGGCTGATAATTCACATTCTAAGTTATGAATTCTTTATCGGTTTTATAACACCTATGTAATACTCATTAACAACTTTAATTATTACCTGACTAACCACTATAAAACGTAAAATATTGTATCATCATCAACAGAGTCTATATATATATATATATATATATATATATATATATATATATATATATATATATATATATATATATATATATATATATATATATATATATATATATATATATATATATATATATATATATATATATATATATATATATATATATATATATATATATATATATATATATATATATTGGTTGTGTGACCTGGCGCCTTCTACAATTATTCTTCATTCTTTCCTGTTTTTGCTTATGGTTTTCCAATCTCTAACTCCCATTTTATTAAGGTCCGCAATTATCTGGTTCTCCCATCTCGTCTTCGGTCTTTCTCGTGGACTGTCTGATACTAATCTCCATTTAGTGCTTTTCTTGATAACTGCTTCTGGATTTCTCCTTTCTAGATGTCCCGCCCATCTAAATATATGTGCCTTGATAGTTCTGACTATGTATTCTCCTTTTAAAAGTTCTCTTAACTAATGGTTCATTAGTTTTCTAAATTCATTATTACCTAAGTTTAGTGAGCCTGCTATTCTCCGAATGATTTTTAGCACCATATGTGATTACTGGTCTAATTGCTCCTCTGTAAATTTTCAGTTAAGTATTCTGAGTAAGTTTCTGCCAAAATTCTTTCATTGATGTTTCTTTCATCACTTCCATTATCGGGAACGTCAAGATTTTTAAAATGTTCTACCTTTTCAAACTCATATTTCTTCTCTAATCTCTTGGATGCTTCCTTGCACAACTTCGCAACTTGTGCTATGTCATCAGCGTACGCCACAAGGTGCGACGTCGATGTTCTAATTGTACCTTTCATTTCGGTAGCTGTTATTGTTTCTTCTATAGCGACGTTAAATAGTGACGTTGATAGAGAGTCGCCCTGTCATACTCCAGTTGCTATTTCTATATTTTTTAAGATGTCGTCATGTTTTATTATTGCTGCCGTCCATCTCTCCATTGTCATTTTCATAAGCTTTTTTGAGTTTTATTGTGATATCTAGGTTTTTCATTTGAACATCTCCTACATTGACATTATTGTTTAGATTTGTATTACTTAGAAGTTTTTGAATATGTTGTAGCGTCTTTCGACAAATAGATAATTTTCTTTTTTAAATGTGAATTTTTGAATTTTGCTTAATATTTCCGAAACAGCCAAAGATAGGTATAGTACATTGTATTCAAAAAATGTCTAAAATGATTTGGGGAATCTAAAAATTAATTAATATACAGGGTATTCTATTTAAACAGTTATTATGGAAAAAAATGCGCAACTATAAATACTAATCGACGTGTTCGACCGTTTTTATTGCTCCCTCATTTATTTATTAGCTAATTTATTCCATTTGGCTGACACACAGTGTATAATGGTCTACATTTTTAAGACTGACGTTGTCAATAACAATATTAGTTTGTAAATTACTCATTATTTTTGTTTTCTGAAGGTTCATTTTAAGACCTATTTTATTTGACTGCTGATTTAATTTCTTAAGCATTCGCTCCAGTTCCTTGATATCTGTACTAAATAATACTATGTCGTCCGTAAACCTCAAATGACTTAAACGTACACCATCAATGGTTAAACCTTTTTGCTCCCAGTCGAGCTGTTTGAACACATTTTCCGATGCTAACGTAAAAAGTTTTGGTGAAATAGTATCACCTTGTCTAATACCTTTACCAAGACGCATTTTTTAGTTTTTTCGTCTTCATTGATTTTGATGTAGAATGTGGCCTGTTCATAAAATAAATGTTTTTAATAAGTGTAGTGTACCGTGAGTCTATGCGACCATCCCTCAGGGCTGACAAAAAGGACCAAGTTTCAATACTATCGAAAGCCTTGTGAAAGTCAATAAATGCCATATGTAGAGGTACGTTGTATTTTGTGGTTACTTATTATAATTTTCATAGTGATGCTATTCAACTAATTGATTCATATCTATCAAATCGTGATCAATATGTTCACTTCAACCAGTGTGATTCTCAAAAACAATCTCTGTTGTTTGGTGTCCCTCAAGGCTTAATTTCTTATCTATATTAATGATCTAGTGAACTTTAAAAATGAAACAGTTAACACGGTTTTATTTGCTGATGACACTACTTTCTATGTAAGCTATCACCTTTTTGAATTCGACACCCTTGATTGCCAAACATCTGAAATAAACTTATTCAATTGGTTTTTAACTAACTGTCTCTCTTTGAACAACTCTAAATCACAAAGTGTTCATTTTACTTTAATAAATAACACTTGTGTTGAAAACGTTGCTCTACCACAATGTGTAACCGGAGCGAAGTTTCTGGATATTTGGTTGCAGGATTAACCTGCGAACAACATATAGTTAATATATCGAAAAAGCTTTCCCGACGCCTTTTCTTCTTTAGGAACCTTATACACGTAACTTTCAGGGAAACTATTTTAACAGCTTATCATAGTAATTTCCATTCTCATCTGACATATGCTGTTCTCTCCTGGGGCCACTCTTGTCATATTGATAAAGTGTGTGCACAAGAAAGAAAGTGTGTTCGTATTATCTCTGGGCTCTGTTATAGAGCAGACTGTAGAAACTCCTTTAGAGCTTTTAAAATTTTAACTTTACCTTGTGTATACATTATGCAGTGTCTGTGGCACATTAAACAAAATCTTAGCCAATACAATGCGCATGTAGAATGTAGAATACAATTATCCCACCAGATTTAACAATATTTTTATACCAGAATTTGGCCGACTGGAGAGATCCAGAAACGGTTCAAGGTATTTAGCCATAAAATTCTACTACTTAGTGCCAGCTAGAATAAAAGCTCTTAATTTTCATTAGTTTAAGGCGCAAAAATTAGGAGTTATCTTAAAGTGAATGCCTTTTTTACATATGAGGAGTATTTTACTTCTAATTTTAATTTGTTGTAATTGTCAACAGTATAAGTTAAGAAACACTGTATCTATGTTTTATGTTTTATATTTATATTTATGTGTATATTAACTATATTGACATATATTTTTTTATCTTTGACTTTAAGTAAAAAATACTTTTTTATTCATTTCTTACCAATAAACCATCTATCTATCTATCTATCTATCTATCTATCTATCTATCAATCTATATATCTAATGTGTCTGTTGTTGCGGTTAAGTTACAAAGCATCCTCCCGTTAGTGTTTGTAACTGTGTGGAAAGTTTCCTTTCCAGCTATATATTTATTTATGTATGTATGTATGTATTTATGTATGTATATATTTATTTTAAGAGAATGGAAAGAAAATTAAAGACTTATCAACCAAGGGAACAGGCAGGATTCCGAAAAAGTTACGGAACAAATGACCATCTACAAAGTATAAAAACCCTAATAGAGAAAGCAGTGGAATACAATAAACCTCTAGTTCTAAGTTCTAATATTTATCGATTTTCACAAACCCTTTGACACAGTTGAGCTAAGCAAAATATTACAGGCGCTTAAAGAATGCAGGCTAGATTATAGATATACTAAATTATTATACAAAATATACCTGCAGGCAACAACCACTGTCAGATTACATACTAACAGTAATCGCATAAAAATAGAACGGGATGTTAGACAAGGAGACCCAATGTCACCTAAACTTTTTAATACGGTGCTAGAACATGCTTTTAAGAATTTGGATTGGATGACAAAGGGAATAAAAATAGATGGAGAATATCTAAACAACTTACGTTTCGCCGATGATATACTTATAATAGCTGAAGATCTAGGTATGGCAAGAGAGATGGTACAGGAACTCGTTGTGGCTACAGAAAGTGTAGGTTTAAATATAAATATCTCGAAAACAAAAATCATGACCAATTTGGTACCCAACCAGAACATCAGTATTGGTGGAAAAGAAATAGAACTCGTAGATAGATATAAATACCTGGGACATGAAATTATGATTGGCAGGGATAACCAGACTCATGAACTGAAGAGAAGAATCGGCCTTGGGTGGGCAGCATTTGGAAAACTGAGAGAAACTTTTAAAAGTGAGCTACCCACATGCCTAAAGAGAAAGGTATTTGATCAGTGCGTCCTCCCAGTCTTGACGTACGGAGCAGAAACACTTACCTTAACAAAAGCAGCAGCTACCAAAATGAGAGTCACGCAGAGAAGAATGGAGCGGTCCATGTTAGGAATAACTCTGCGAGACAGAATAACCAACGAAGACATCAGGAGAAGAACCGGAGTGACTGACATCATCGAGAAGATAGCCAGACTAAAATGGAGATGGGCAGGACACATAGCCAGAATGACAGATGGGCGATGGACAAAGAGGTTATTGGAATGGAGGCCAAGGGAAGACAAGAGAAGCGTCGGTCGACCACCTACAAGATGGACTGACGATTTAAGAAGACTCGATAAAAACTGGATGAGAGCGGCGCAAGATAGACGGGGTTGGAAACATGAGGAAGAGGCCTATGTTCAGCAGTGGACTCTTAAGGCTGGATGATGATGATGATTTATTTATCTCTTCTTTTCCTATCATTGCGTTGAAATCGCCTAGTAAAATTAATACCCCATTCTTGGCTATATTTTCGTATATCTCTTTGAATTTCTCGCAAAACTCATTTTTGTCTTCTTCTTTGGCATTCTCACGGAGTATATACAGTAATGAATGTTAAATTGGATAACTTGTTCTCTATTTTGACATAAGATCACATCTTCCACATATAGCTTTAAAATCTAAAACCTTCTCCCTTAGTTTACTGCTAATTAGGAAAGCTGTCACATTATGCTTTCAACTTAAAAAAAGGGAATAAATCATTTTGTTTTTATTAGAAAACTTATTATTATTTCATTGGCCAACGTTTATTTATACAAAGTCGTTGTTTTTACTAAAATACATGTAATTTGCATATTTTACTGTTTGTTTATATAAACCTTTCAATTTTAATCTATTAATAAAAATCAAATTGTATATTAAGTAATATCGTAATGTTCTATAAGTTTCACAGTTAAGGTTTGCACATAAAATACAGAATTAAGATAAACTAAATGCAGCAATGTTTTTATCAACCTTTTAAATTTGCAAGTAGGTAAATATTATAAGAGTAGGCGGTATGATGATCATGTTATTTTTCGTTTTAAATTTGCATTTCAATAAATAACCCGTTTTTTATGCTACAAGGTAAGAGTGCAACTTTTATGTACTTATTTTTATGTTTTTTATATTGGATTTTTATTAGCTCTAAAATTTGAACAAAAGAAAATAATTTAATCCCGTATAAATAAACTTGAACATAAACTCGTATAAAAATATACTGTTATACCTATAAGTTATTTCTTGAAATGTTTACCAGGCCTAGAGCAAGAGTTGTATTTAAATATTTATACAAGGCGAAAAGCTCGGGTTCATCTGAGAGAACCAGAGTTTTTACCTTGTTTAGGCTATCGCTTCTTCAAGGAACGTGTCCGAAAATTTTGGCTTGAAACGTCAATTTCATGCAGCCGCTCTCCGAGATAGGTGTGCAGTAGCTGTAAGGCCGGAGTTTCAGGAGAATTGTTTCCACCTTGTTGGATGCCGTGTGAACCAAGCCCGCTACTAAGTACAAGTTCGATGGAAAAAAAGTTCTTTTCAGATTGTTGGCCTTTTGTTTTATTTGGTATAAACGTGTGGAGGATAGCTGTGGCTGTGTCCTCACCTAGAATCAGGTATCGTTGTGCAATGAGATTGGGAAACCACAGAAAACCAATCTCCCCCTGCCCTTGTGATTTTAGTTCGACTCTTAAGGAGTATGTGTGGTGCTCACTGTTTGGTATTTGATGTAGTGGGTGTGTGTGTTTGTAAGGTTGTTGGGATGTTAGTGTAGTTATCGGTTGTGAGTTATTAGATTTTTCTCTGGAAGTTTATGTTTAGGATTCTGAACTTGGTGGAGGTAAAGTGTGTAGGGTAAATGATAAATATATTTAGATGTTGTGTGTGGGTAAATGATATGTGTGTATGAGATGTAATGTAATGTAATGTAATGTAATGTAATGAGATGTGGATGTGAGTGTTGTGTTGTATATTTATGTGCGGAGGTGGGTGAAGATCTGATTTATTAGGTGACTATAACAGGAAGTGGATATGGCGTACCCATACAGTGTATGGGACATTTGGTTAAGATAACGGATGGTGTCACTCCTCTTTTCAGGGAAGACATTAAAAAGGATCATGAAAGTGAAAGGGATTAAGGATTTCATATTAAAGGAAAGGTCGTATGAAGGGATTTGTTTGGGTTAGTATACGGGTTGGGTTGGGTTTGAAGTTTTTGGGTTGCGTATTGCGTGTGGGTATCTTGGTGAGAATGCGGGGTGGCCTCCATTACAGTTTGGGACATTTTGGGTCAGTGAATCAATTTTCTCTGCATTCGCTGCTGAGATGTCAGCTTTTGCTATATTTCGAATAGTATTTCAGTCGAACCGGATCGGAATTGCTTGATTTTGGAATTTCGCAATCAAGCCGTTCTCCTTCGATCTTGATGTCATTCGAGAGTGCATCGGCGAACTTAGTTTCAGAGTTCGTGAAAACTCTGGTATAAGAGGTGTGTTGATTAGTGGAGCGGGCAATTATGCGAACTATTTTGGTGTAAGGAAATTTGTTTTCAGATAGGTTATCCTCGATGTTTTTTTGAGAAAGTTTTTTGTCGGCAATGACTAAATGAAAGGTTTGGGGATCATTAGGAACGGGTTGCGGTTAGGGGGTTTTCTGGATTTGTATCCCAAATTTATTGAGATAGTGTCATCTCGAGTTCGCACTGAGGCTGTCTTTTGTATAGGGAAGACTTTGATTGAGTTTAATTGACGGATTAAGTTGTGGTCTTTGAGGACTCAGTAGAAAGGTCTCTGCTGACAGATATCTGGGGGATGTCCTCGATTCTCTAATTAAGGATTGTGTGTGGTGTTTGTTGCTTGTTGGCTATTACTGTTTGAGTAAATGTTTGTTGAGGTGTGGTGCGTGTATATGTGGGTTTGTGTCTGGGTGATGAGTATGTATTAGTAAAGTGAATCTGCTTTGGATGTGGACGGGGTGAGATTGTGTTGTTCTGTGTGTATGTATGTATGTATTTCTTTGTGTTTTTTTTGGAGTGGTGAGTATTCTTGGTGTTGTGTTGTTTGTATCTGTTTATTCTGTGGATTTTCTCTTGGATACGGTTATGTGACTGTGTACTGTGATGGCTTGCAGATTCTCTTCCCACTCTCTTATTTTGGGAATAGTGGGTGCGGGTGGTGGTGAGGGTTATGTCTCTGGTGTAATTGGTGATATTTTCTGTTTTTGGTGTATATAGTGGACTATTGGTGTGATATGTTCGCTGGCCACCTCATGACTTTGGAGGCAGACTTCTGTCAGAGCCCGCCCTCAATCCTGCCATGTCCTTGGTTCGTGTCCATCTACGGTTATAGACACTTGTGATGTGTGCGATATTGTGGAATGTGTTTATGTATCTGTATCCCATTCTGAATCTGATGATTTTGGTGGTTTTTTTTTGTTTTCGTGCCTTTGATCGTGTTCGTGGCATGTTGATGTGGTGTGTGATCAAGTGTACTTATGTGTGTATGAATTGTGTAATTTGAAAGTGTGTATATGTGTATGTGTGATTTGTAAGTGTATGAATTGTGTTGGTGTAGTAAATTTAATGCGTATGAATTTGTGTTAATGTGTGTAATTGTAAGTGTATTATTGGGGGTTCAAGTGTTTGTGTGTGTGTGTGTGTGTGTGTGTGTGTGTGTGTGTGTGTGTGTGTGTGTGTGTGTGTGTGTGTGTGTGTGTGTGTGTGTGGGTTAGTGTGTGTGTGTGTGTGTGCGTGTACTGAACCTTGGTTGGATGTGCACTTGCGCGATTCGGTTGGGTCCTACGTTGAGGATCTCCAGTACAGCACCATGTCTCGATACTCCCTTGTCACCTATTATGTTTTTCAATAACCCGTTCTAAAAATTATTGGCCGGCTAGCGCCACGCGCATTCGATTTTGATTGCCAGTTTTGCAATTGGTGGCAATTTTGCATCTATAGTTTGTTCCGGTGGTCCACGAGTCCAGATTCGCGACCCGTTGATACCGTGATTCCGTTCGCGGATTCGCGCGCGTTGATACACGTGTATGCCGTTTTGCGACCCGTTTCGCTAGTTCCCGATTTGGTCCGTTGCTGTTGTGTTCTCTTGGTACCGATTTTCTGGTCTGAAACTACTTCTCTGGTGTGTCCATTCACGTTGCGAGGTTTCGCAAGACTGTGTGGGTTCATTCGGAAAAATATTCCTATAGGATTTTTTTGCATATTCACTTTCACGAGATACCCCAAAATAAGGTACAAGAGGTCGCACAGGCGAAAATTGTTCAAATGTTTTTATACAATCTTTTTAAACAAATTGTAATAATAAATTTTTTCAGCCCTTACAATTTATTTTATTTTTTAGATTATTCTGAACAAAATAAGTCGCTTGCCTTAGTTATAAACGATTTAAAACTGAAAAAAGCCCAAAATTACGATTTTCAAGGCTCAAAAACACAAGTAAAAAATATTATTATTGAATTTACCAAGGACTAAATTCTAGTTCAAACATTGTTCTATCATTTTCTGATAAGTATATAACGTATTTCATTTAAATTTTTTTAGCAGCAAAACAATATTCTCCATAAAATGTTTGAAGACCAAATGTCCAAATTAAATGGTAAAATATTTTCATCAATTTTTTCTGCCTCATATTTAAATTAGTCTTCGAGTGTCATATTATGAAGAACACAACATGCTCTTATAAAATGTATTATATCTGGTACAGCTCTTAATTTTGTTTGGTACAACTGCCGGAATTTCTGCTTAAGTAGACCAAAAAAGTGTTCAACTACATATCTATTTTTGCTTAATTTCAGATTGTAATTTAGCTGTCTTTTTGTTAAGTTACCTCTATCTTTAAAGAGGAGTAAGGAGAATGGGCAAACATGGATAACCACTATCTCCTAAAATCAAATAATCTGCGCACTTTACAACTATAGTCTCAGCTAACGGTGAAGTTCTGAAAACTCTGCTGTCATATATTGATCCTGGATAACCGACAAGTAGATCTCTTAATCTTCTTTGGTGGTCACAAACTACTTGCAACTAAAAATATATATAAAAATTCTAGTCAGTTTTTAAGGTTATAAGATACGTATTAGTATGTGATTACCTGAATAGAATAATAATGTTTCTATTTAAGTATGAGTCTGGATCATTTGTTGGTTTGTCTATTTTAATATGACTCCCATCAATTACTCCAATAACAGCTGGAAAATTGTTTTGCCTAAAGTTTCTCTCAATTTCTATTTTCTCTTCACCTGATGGCCATTTAATTACTTGAGGGGCCATATTGCTCAGAAAATATGATAACTTTCTAATTAATTTAAAAAAGTGCTGATAGCAATATCAAATATATCAGTTACATCTCTGAAAGATGCAGTCTGGTGACCAACGAACCATAAATATACTAACGTTTGTTCATATCCTCCAAGCTTTCCATTGCCTCCCGCTTAAGAATGAAAATATTGTGAATATCTGAAGTGGTTCGCAATATCTTCAGCAACAGCACGACTAACACGAAAGTGTTCAATAAATTCACAATCGTTGTAACTTGACACCGTTTCTTCAAGATAATTCTTATTTGTAAGCCTTCATCCGACGACAATTCTTCCATGTCAAACACCTCTTCATCAGAAGAAGAACTTTCAGAAGATTCCTAAAATATATTTTTTTCACTTCATAAGTTATTTAATCATAGTTGTATCACGTATAATTCCCATGTTGGATATTTAGTAAAAAATTAATTTAATAAATAATAATCAATGTAAATACACCAAACGTTGGAATTGGACAATAACCAATAAATAATCAGTTCAATATAACTTGAAATATATTAACTAAAATATAATATATAACTAAAAAATATTTACAATATAATATATATTTACAGGTTAAGAATAAAAACCTTATTTATTTATACTTAGTACGCCTGCGTCAAACTATTTGTTGGAAAATAATCTTCAAACCAGAATGACTATTTGAAAACGATTTAAAAACGGTCGAACATCTGACCAAACAGTTGCAAACTCGCGCGTTGTAAAACCGTTTCCATCTACTGCAGAAACAAACCTATAATAAGCTCATGATATATAAACAATTAATGAAGTTGGTATGGACATATGGTATACAGCTCTGGTGATGTGCCAGTGTGAGTAATAAAATGATTTAAACTTTTCAGAATAAAGTACTGAGGAACACTGTAAATGCTCCCTAGTACATAGGAAGTAGCGACCTACACAGAGGCCTAGATGTGGAAATGGTCGCAGATGCAAATAAAGTATTTGCAAAGAAGCAAACAGACTTCATAACCATGCTGACGTAGAGCCTATTCAACTTCTGTATCAGCATGTAATATAATATCAAAAAGATATTATATTACAAACTCAAAAAGAACAAAACCTTTCGAGTTAGTGTACTTTGGACCAACTTTGGTGTACACCATCTCCTTTGGAGTTGGTGGAAATACTTTATCTCTGGAAGTCCTGTGCATTGTTAAAGCCTGTGTTAGCTGAGTTGAAGCAAATAGTTTAACTCCTTAACTCTGGTGCATGTTATTTTTAAGCAAATTAAAAAAAAGTGAGGAATATCATTTTGGAGAACTCAATAAACATTAGTTTTAGGATTTTTAATAGAGAAAATTTGCGAGTTAATCTAATATTTTGTACTGAGTGTAAATAACCAAAGCACCACTTAGGTGTTTTATAAATAAAATAAATTCATCTGCAGTTAGTGTAACTTTATGGTATTTGTATTCTCTTTCCTACTCCTTCTTCTTCTTCTTCTTCTTCTTCTTCAGCTGATATCTTCTCGATATAGGCATCTCTAATTGGTCTTCAATTTTTTCTATTTTAGAATTAGTAGAATCTGTATATATCAATATATATGTAATTTGACAACAATGTGCTTTACACGAACATAATCGAGAATACTTTATTTTCCTTAACTAGAAACCCTATATTTTAAAAATTAGCTTACATGTTTATTGTTTTATTATAACTCCTCGTAAATCAGAAAAATTTAAATGCACTTTTTATTATTTTTTTCGGTGCATTTTTTCAATCTTTAATTAAAATATTATTTCTTATGTTTTTAGTCATACCAGTTCCACAACGATACAGAGTTTAGACTCAGGACCACTTATGGTATTGCAAGCTATAAAAATTTCAACAGATGATTTAAATGAATCTGAAGACGATCTTCTTTCGACTTCTGATGTTGGCAATATAGAGTCCGATTCATCGGTTACTTACGTCGAAGATGGTCATGAATTAGGGTAATTTTTCAGATTTTTATTCTTAGAGTAAAGCAGCCAGACACTCAAAGTAGCCCGTTTGTCATTTAATACGATGCAGTTTTTTTGAACTCCGGTGTCGGCCATCGGTATCGTCATCAGCCGCTTCATCTGAAAGTGTCTCAATTGCTAATTAACGACGCATATCTGAGACGAGAAGAAAAAGAGATATGTTAAGACATATTTTTCTTAAAGTTTAATAAACATTAAAATGCCTAATATTTCTATTGCTGTAGATGTTTTGTTTTTTTTTTAATTGACAATCTTATGCTATTTATTGATGTAGCAAATTGTACAATTGTTAAAAGTATGAATGCGTATAATTTTAATATCTTTATGCCGAACTTAAAGGGCACTTTGCCCATTTTTGTCAATATTGGGAGGATACTTGTAGTTATACTGCACTTTTGTTACCCTACACATAAGTATACAGCACTACTTATGTCCTACTTCAAAAAATACCAAAGATTAGCACTTTATAAAAATTGACATGTCACATTTTGTTTAGAGAGATAGGGCACCAAGTGGACGAATAACAAAAGAACGGATAACTTTTCTAATTAATCAATGCTGCCACGAATGAATTAAACTACGACCTGTATCGAAAACCGCTCACCAAGTATCAATCTTTAGAAAGAATAATTGAAAAAATCCTAACTGCTACAGAGGATTAAGTGTCCTACCTACTTTTGGGAGATTGTTTAGAAAGATAATAAATGAAAAAAAAGATGATGTAGGACATCTAATTAGCGAAGACCAAAGTGGATTTACGTCTGGTAGATCTTGCCCTGATAACTGGTTTATACTCCAACAATTAATAGATAAAAGAATAGCAGTTGGTACCGAAATACATCTAGCCTTCATCGACCCAGAAAATGCGTATGATACAGTTCCAAGACTCAACTTGTGGCAAATTTTACAACTCGACATTAGTCAATACCTTTTAGGAATAGTCACAGAAGTATACAGAGATAACACTACTTACCTAAAAATTTGAAACAGACTATCAGAGACAATAAAAGTAACTAAAGAACTAAGACAAGGATGTTACTGTTAAATTTATATATTAAGGCAGCTCTCCAAAATTGGAACAACTACTGCCAGGGAATGGTAATCTCCGTAGGAAATGACGTACTGTTCTCCCTGAACTTTGCGGATGACCAAGTCGTCCTAGCTCAAGATTCTTATGATCTAGAAATTATGATAAAGCTTCTATACCGAGAATAAGTAAAATGGGGGTTACAAGTCAGCATGAAGAAAACAGAATATTTAGTTACCAATTCAGATGCAAGGTTTGAAGTGTTAATAGACGAGGACGTGGAAATGTTAAAAAATTTAAATATTTAGGTGCACTTATTGATAAGAACGGCTTAGGAGAAACCTAAATTAAACACCGAATTAATCATAACGTAACATAATAACGTAAAATTGTAGGATGTCTGAAATCCTTATGGTGGGATCGCAACATTTCCAAAAGGAACAAAAAAAAATAGAGCAAACCATAGTTGAATCAGTTCTTTGTTATGGCTCTGAAGTATGGACAATTAACCCTCGAGCGGGCGCTCCCGTGTATTTTGTACACGTCCAATAGAAAAAGTCGTCTAAAAATAGAAGTGTCGTCAATCTGGCGATATCGTCGCGTCTATTCGTCCAGTAGAGATCTGTCGGTCGAATAGTTTTGTGAGAATTCTTAGAAATACGAGAGTGTGACGGTTTTGTGTGACACGGCGCGCCTTCTAGTGTAAGTATTTGATCCATTAATTATTTTACTTTATAAAAAGTTGTAATTCGAAATTAAAGTCAAATTAACTTTAGTTTTACTTTATTTTAGGTTGAACAGGATATTGTAACATAATTGAGAAAGAATATAACGGCTACGCTGAGAGAATATCATGTAAGAATTTAGTTGCATTGTTATATTATTTGTGTGTTACTTTTTTTTATTTTTGCAGGGCTAGAAAGAAGTTTTTAACTGAGGCTGAGTTATAAAAAATTCTTAATGAAGACCCAGAAACAGAAACTAGTGAAATAGAATATTCCGATGAATCTGACACAGATGAAGAAATAATACACCATGATGACCACAATTCTGAATCTGAACAAGAACAGAATGACCACGACAGAGCCAGTAACTTCGAGGATAATACTGCAGTAAGTACGACTGCTTTCGAATATTTTCAAGGTTAAGATAAAAAACTGCATGGCGTATGACTCCGCTGTCGTCACAATCAAAAATTAAAACGAAAAATATTATCAAAATACTTCCAGGACCAAAGGCAGTGGCTTCAAAAGTGACCTCAGAACTTTCAGCTTTTGAAAAAATTATAGATTCTGATATATTAGAGAACATCGTACAATTTACTAATTTGTACATTGATAGTAAAAAAGAATATGTTCAATATAAAAGAGAACGAGATATGAAACATACTTCAAAAAGTGAAATAATGGCGTTACTGGGAGTGCTTTACCTCCTAGGCACTAAAAAGGCTAACCATACTAACGCACTTGAACTTTGAACATCTGATGGAACAGGTATAGAAATTCTTAGAGCTGTAATGAATTACAAAAGATTTTTATTTTTGTTACGTTCAATGTTCTTTGATGACAAAACCACAAGACATGAACGGAAAATATATGACAAACTTGCACCAATTAGAAAAATATTGGACGCATTTGTTAGTAACTGTAAAAATTCCTATAATCTTGGTGAATTTGTTACAATAGACGAAAAACTAGAGGGATTCAGAGGACGTTGTAGTTTCATCCAGTATTTACCAAATAAACCAGCAAAATACGGTATCAAGCTGTTCATTTTGGGCGATGCACAAACTTACTTTGTTGGAAATTTAGAGGTTTACTGTGGACGGCAACCTGAGGGGCCTTATGCTGTATCAAACTTTCCCAGTGATATTGTAGATAGGCTTATTGATTATATAAAAGGTTCAAATCGCAATTTGACAACCGATAATTGGTATACCAGTTATCCTTTAGCTATTTCCCTTTTGGAAAATAAAATAACTACAATTGGCACTTTGAGAAAAAACAAAAGGGAAATACCTATTGAATTTTTACCCCAAAAACAAAAAGAAGTGGGAACGTCACTTTTTGGATTCCAGAAAAATGTCACTTTGGTTTCATTTGTTCCAAAAAAAAGTAAGTTGGTCATACTTTTATCCACGATGCATGACACTGCTACCGTAGACGTCGAAACTAAAAAACCAGAAATTATTCTTGATTATAATGCCACAAAAGGCGGTGTGGATACTATTGACCAAATGTGTGCATCATATTCTGTAAAAAGAATAACCAGAAGATGGCCACTAATTATATTTTTTTCTCTAATGGATATGGCGGGTATCAACGCGCAGGTGTTGTTTTGTGTCAATAAAACAAATCCCAAAATATGTCGCCGAATTTTTCTAAAGAATTTAAGCTTGAGTTTAATGAAAGTACATCTTTCAGAAAGAGCGACAATGCGATATCTTCCTCAGAATATTCAAGGTTTTCTAATGAAATATAAATCATGTGAAGAACCTACTAGAACAGAAGTGCAAAGCTCTAGAAAACGTGGAAGTTGTGCAATATGTCCAGGCTCAAAAAATTCCAGCACAACAGTTAGATGTGGGCTATGTAGAATATTTGTACGTAAAATGCATTCAGAAACCACAATTACCTGCGTAAAATGTAAGAACAATGAACGGCAGCAATCAGAAGAAATCGAGTGAAGTAACCCGTAGGTACATGTTTTATGTTTATTATTTTATGTAACAATAAACTATTTTTGTAAATCGTGGTTGTCATTTTGTTAAAACGCACTAAATTTGGTAAAATCAACTAAAATGTGTTTTGTGTACAAAATACACAGGGCGCCCGGTTATGAAACGGAAGTCGGCGTGCCTGCTGTAGGGTTAATGCAGACCTGAAGGGAGTTGACAGTTGAAATGGATGATTTGAGAAGAAGTGTTAGAACATCAAGGCTGAAAAGAAAGACCAACGAATCTATAAGAAATAACATGAATGCTACAGAAACGGTCATTGACAGAATAGTAAGAAGTTTAAAATATTTTGGACACCTATTGAGAATGCCTGACGATCGTTGGGCCCAAAAACTTCACAGATGGAAGCCTCCTGAAACAAAAAAAGAAGAAAAATAGGTAGACCTCGACGCTCATGAAATGAAGGAATTAGAAGAGTAATGAAATCGAGAGGTTTGGAAGAGGAGCATTGGAGCTTGGACCGGGAGTATTGGAGGAGGAGAACGGGAATACGGCAATAGCCGTCTCCAAAATGTATTGTATTTACAAGTTGCATTTTGTAACATATAACTGATGATGCTCATTGAACAGTGGGCGAAACGTCTTCAA
This sequence comes from Diabrotica undecimpunctata, assembly GCF_040954645.1. Taxonomy (NCBI): domain Eukaryota; kingdom Metazoa; phylum Arthropoda; class Insecta; order Coleoptera; family Chrysomelidae; genus Diabrotica; species Diabrotica undecimpunctata. Next base: position 114,662,926 of record NC_092810.1, read on the forward strand.
TAAATAGATAAAGTAGCACAACTCTTGTCTTTTTTATCTCCAAATTGACCGAAAACATCCCATTCACTATATATGTATATATATAGCAAAATTGTTTTTTTAAACTACCGTCTAGAACGCTGAAATTCTTCTTCACAAATGTTTACTCATACCAATAATTTAATTATTACAGTAATAGGTATCACTAGTTGCCAATTATTAATTAACAGTGGCAACTTCTTTAGATATGTTTATACTATATTACCTAATGAATATTTCGTTTTAGTCTACGACACAATGAAAAAGTCATGATTTGGTTAGCATCGAACGTTTACACAAGCTTAAGTTATACAGTTGCGGCATCCACTCTTTCGAACAAGATTAGACAGAAGTATTATGGCCCACTACTAACTCTTGGTGACACTGCGGCTGATCTTTGTAGAAATGGTACATGTTTAATCCTTACCTACTACCATGTACGTGTTATGTCAGAAAATGGAAGTAAACCGTTGTCTTTAGATATTGTTATTCACAGCCCTGATTAAATATTTCATTATTAAAATTGGAATTTATTAATGATTATAAACAGTCAATATAAACACATTCAAGGAAAAAAAAATTGCGAAGTGCACTGGTCTCGTAATCGTATTCCTCATGTGCTGTTTTGTTGTTTTTTTATTTGATTAGTAAAAATATAAATGATAAAATTAAATCTGAGATATCTAATATATAGAATTCAAAAACGCACTTTTATTAAAGCCCTTTTTAGCTTAAAAAACTAATTCAAAATCTTTAAATAAAACGAATTCACAATACTATAAAGCAATCAAAAAACTTAACATGATAAACAATGACTTTTCTTATTTCTACATTATGATTGTTGGTAGATAACTCACCAATTTTTAAATTATGAAAAATTATCGAATATAACTTCCATACAGATGTAAACTAAACAGATAATGGCAGTATTACCTTCAAAATTAAGAAGAAACATTTTTATTACTGTGGGGGTAAATAGTATGCAAACTATGTACAGTTTTAAACGATATTGGAAAATTGATAAAAAAAACTGGAAAGGGCAATTTACTAAATCTACAACTGAAAATTATGGCTCCTTTACATCACAATTTAAAAACATCCGTTTTAGCAATAACCCAACAAACAAATTTTTTATATGGCACATAATAATTTATATTGTAAAAATTGCTTAAATTAATACGCTATCAGTTTTGAGTATTTTCAATAGCTAGTTTCAATGAATTCTTAAAAACTAGTACCGTTTTAAATAGTTTGTGTTAAAAAATTATTCATAAATTGAATTTCCAAATGGAAAGGAAGATGTGCCGGGGAAGAGTGTTCATCTTATGTACGTACAACGTGTTTGAAATGTGACGTTGGGCTATGTATAGAATATTATGAAATCTTATTCTTCAAGTGCCATCTCCGCGGCGGAGGTCGGCAATCATCATAGCTATTCGGACTTTTGAGACGGCTGCTCTGAAAAGTTCATTTGATGTACATCTGTATCACTCTCTTAGGTTGCGCAGCCATGACATTCTACGCCTCCCTATGCTTGTCTTTCCTTGGATCTTTCCCTGCATAATCAGTTGGAGCAAGGTGTATTTCTCTCCACGTGTAATGTGTCCGAGATATTTCAGTTTTGTTTTAATTATATTTAAAATGCCTATTAGTTTATTCATCCTTCTCAAAACCTCTTTTTTTGTGACGTGTTCTGTCCACGATATTTTCAGAATTCTTTTATGCACCCACAGCTCAAATGGTTCCAGTTTTTTCATTGATATATCATTCAAGATCCAAGATTTCATTTCATAAAATAAAGTCGAAAAACATAGCACCTCGCCAACCTAGCTCTTAGTTCAAATTTTAAATCCCTTGTACATAGCACTCTTCTCATTTTGTTGAAATTTGCTCTAGCCTTTGCAATTCTGATTTTGATCTCCTGAATGTAATAATTTGTGGAGTTAATCCACTTGTTCAACGTTGGTTCCGTTTATTAGAAGATTTTCATTATTTCTTCGACTTTTCGATATTCTCATAAATTTCGTCTTCTTGACATTCATTGTTAGACCATACTCTTTTCCATACTCCGCTATTCTGGTCACCGGTCTCTGAAGATCTTCAATATTTTCGGCTAAGATCACAGTGTCGTCCGAATATCTAATGTTGTTAATGGGAACTCCATTTACCTTTATTCCAGCTATTTCTTCTGACGTAAGTTCTATGTGCTTCAGATCTCCTCTTTCGTCATCGAACAATTCGTCGATATATTCTGTCCATCTTTGTACTTTCTCTTCCGTATGTGTTATAGTAGTCCCGTGTCTATCCAGAATTGCACGAGTTGGATTTTGTTTTCTTAGTCCTGCCAGTTCTTTAACTTTCTTGTGTAGGTTGAACAGATCATATTTATTTTGAAGGTTTTCGATCTCTTTGCATTTCTCTTCAAAGTATTTTTCTTTTGCCTGCTTTATCATCTTCCTGATCTGTGGTTTATCTCTCTGTATTTATTGTTGTCTTTGTTTTTAAATTGTCTCCGTTATTCCATCATATTGAGAATGTCGTCGTTCATCCATTCTTCTTTTCTCCTTACGGAAGTCTTTAGTATTTCTTTACAGGGTTCCAGTAGGCAATGTTTTAGTCATTGGTGTTTGTGTTTAATTTGCTGCAGTTCACATGCAGTTCAAGTTGGAGGCATTCTTTTACTTTAGGTTCTTTAAGTTTTCTTGTGTCTATTGTAGGGATTCTTTGTTGTCTTTTAATATTTTTAAGGGTGAGTATAATCTTGGCGATAAGTGAATTGTGATCTAAAGCCACGTCTGATCCAGGATATGCTTTCACGACTTTAACAGCATTACTGTATCTTTTATTGATCATAATGTAGCCTATCTGGTTCCTGACTACTTTCTCCGATGTATCTGCGGGCGAACGCCATGAATACAATCGTCTGTTTGGTAACTTGAAAAATGTGTTTGTAATTATCAAGTTCTGCTCTTGACAGAATTGTAACAGACGGTCTCCTCTCTTGTTTCGATTTCCCAGACCATAGTTTCCTATACACTTTCCGCTTTGTCCCTTTCCAATCTTTGCATTGAGATCACCTAGGACTATCGTGATTTCTCTTGTTTTCGTTATTCTAAGCGCCTCTTCGATATCTCGGTAAAATAATTCCACTTCTTCTTCATCGGCATTCGCCGTATTAGCATAAACTTGTATCAAATTTATTTTGGCATGAGATAACACCAACTTCAGTACCATGGCCCTTTCTGAGATAGGAGAATAGCATTCCACCACTCTATTAGATTTTTTATTAACTATTACTGCCACGCCGTGTCTGTGTTGGTTATTCTCGCTACCGGAATAATATATTGTGGCTTAGTCTGTTGAAAAACAACCAGAATATTATGAAATATTCCATACCAAATAATTTTGTATTACATATTAGGCTAGCGTTACCAAATGGTAACAGTGCAATTTTTGTCAATAAAGTGTGTTTCTATCATATTTTTTTTCAATTTTCCAAAAATATATAGTCTTAATACATCGTTGAACAATCTCCTTTCGCTAAAATAAAAAAATCTAATTTCGCCGTTAAAGGGTAATGTGGTAATGTAGAACCCATGAACTTTCTTTTGTAGCTAACCTATTCCAGCTATTACTGGTGTATCATTCTCATAAAAAACCATACTTACTGTCTTTTCCAGCTTATATTTATATAAAGTAGGCAGCATTTATTATTTTCCTTCTATTAATTTGGAAGTAATTTTAGTTCTATAATATTGCTATTTTTTGACCGGAGTCGATAAGGTGAATGAATATCTTCTTCTTCTTGTAGTGCCTATCCATTTCGGATGTTGGTGACCATCATGGCAATCTGTATTTTGCAAATTGCGGCTTTGAAAAGATTTGTGGTTGTTGTGTTTAACGACGTACGTAGATTTTTCAGACAGGAAATCCTTCTCCTTCCTGGTCCTCGTTTTTCTTCTACTTTTCCTTGTAGAATTAATTGCAGCAACCCATATCTTTCGCTGTTTCCCATTATGATGAATGAATATAAAACTAAAATAAAAGAAAAAAACTAGGTCGTAAAAAGGCAGATCATTAAATTAGCGCATTAGGTCTCAATAAAAAAAATTTAAAGTGTTTTAAATAGTTTAATTTAAAAAAAAATTATATAAAGGCACAAAATAAATTAAAAGCAGCATTTATATCTTTAACATATATACAACTATTATACTTTAAGACTAATTACAACAGTGTCATATTAAATATTATGTGTTAATAGGAAAAAAATGTTCTTTTAGGCTCAATATAATCTTCTATATATCCTTTAGGTAGTAAGACCTCTTCGTCATGTGAATATTCGCCATTATGATTGTCGATTTCCTGAAAGCTAAATTTCTGGTCTATTGGTCTTAAGTGTTTCTCGTGAATACTTGGACGATTCATATATTTTAGAGATTCTATAGCATGCTCCAAAACAGGATTTTCTTTCGAAAAGTCAAGATCGTTTGGTTCTAGTTCACCATAACGTGTAGATTCACCTTCAGATCCCTCGACGCTTGCCCTTAAAATAAGTAATAACAATATTATAGATCCAAGATTAGTTTAAAACAAGTGCTAGATCAAAATGAGGTAGGTAATTAAATTATTATATAAAATTTTTCTAGTGGACTAGAACTAAATATTGAAGAAGGTGTCTACAAATAGCTTAACGCGTGCATTACTATGATAAAAGTTATTGGAATCATATCTCAATAGGTATCAATAAAAGAAGTATCAGCGTATTGACTACTATTACTAAAAATACCCACAGATATTTTATCTGTAAAATAAAATTTTTAACTTACTCTAAATATCATTAAAAATAAAATGTATTGAACCGTATACTATCCAACCCCATGCAGTTACACATAAACTGTTCCTCCGTCTTGTCTTTAGCCTAACAAAATCTGCAATCCGCACTTTCTTTCAGTCCCATTATAGTCATATGAGATTCGAGAGTTACGATTATTTGTAGAGAGACAGAGAGAGAGAGAGGGAATTTATTTATTTAACTCTTAGATAAGGAACGCAAGGCGTACTGAACGCGTAATCGTATGGAATTGACCGAAGCCTAAACCGGCACCAGAAAGCTTGCGAGCTCATATTTTATTTCTTCAATAGGTTGAGAGTAATGTATATAATATATCAATAGATTTTTTCAAAATTTATAATTAAAATTTAGTAGATCGATATAGTGTTTCAGTAAATCAGTAAATAAAAGTTAAAATCAGTAGATCTACTGAAAAATTAGTCGATTTAGTAACCCTGCGAGAGTACTAATGGGCAACGTAAAGGCACCAAAACATGGCGGTCACATGGAAACTGGCTACACTTTGCGAAGATTTATAAAATAAGCGTTACCTGTCATCTCTCTTTCCTTGTCTAAGATTTAACTACTTAAATACAAATATTGTTTGTAACAAGTCAAAAATACATATTTTATAAGAAAAGGAATATAAAACGTAACTTAAATATATCACAAATAAGAACACATATTAAATAGAAAATGATTTATGGCAAAGTCACAGTAAGCAGTTCAGTGGATATTTTGCAATGAGTCATATATTCTTCCGAGCAGTAAATGTAATGTAAAAGATATTGTAATATCTTCTAATTGTAATGTATCTACAGCGACTTGTTCGTAAGTAGTGACAGTTCGCGTATTGTGAACGTGAACATCAGACTGCTTTATTAAATGGGCCCGTTTTCTGTGAATTTTAGTCAGAACTTGAAATATCAACAGAGGAGGTAGCCGCATAATTTTGAATTTGATAAAAAAAGGTCGACAGTGTTCTAGATAACTAACCACTGCTAAAATCCTGAGAGCTTTCTTTTGCATTCTAATTCATTGTTGAATTGCCTCGTATCATTAATCCATAGTTTAGGTGAGAGTGGATAAAAAAATTAGAAAACAGAAAAATGCTCACATACTTAAAAGCACGGACGGAAAAATTTGTGATCACGAACAACAGTGCAAAGAATGGGAGAGATACATCACTGACCTTTTTGACGATGCTTCTAGAGAAAATGCTCCAAATACTGCCTGTGACAACCAGTTAGACAGAGGTCCCAGTATACTGAATTCGGAAGTCAAAAAGGCAATACAGCAAGCCAAAAACAATAAAGCACCTGAACCAGATCAAATCCCTGATGAGCTACTTAAACTTTTGGATGAGGAAAGCATTGCCTGCTTAACCACTTTCTTCAACAAAATTTACAACGAAGGAAAAATGCCAGATGATTGGTTAGAGTCACTGTTTAAAACATTACCAAAGAAAAGCAGGCCCACCAAATGCAGCGATTTTAGACTAATCAGTTTGATTTGATAAGTCACACACTGAAGACACTCTTACGAATCATACAAAACCGAGTATTCCTTCTATGCGAAAGTAGGATGGGTAATAAGCAATTTGGATTTAGAAACGGTCTAGGAACTAGAGAAGCACTATTCTGTTTGCGCGTTATATTACAAAAAAGTTGTGAATTCCGAAAGAATGTTTATGTTTGTTTCATCAACTTCGAGAAGGCGTTCGACAGAGTACAATACGATACACTTTTCGATTGCCTACGGGCAGCAGGACTTGACTACTATGATATAAGACTGCTGAAATACTTATATTACAATCAAGTAGCCTCTATCCAAATTGAAGACAGTCTGACTGAAAAAATATCCATCAAACGTGGAGTACGGCAGGGTTGTGTTTTGTCACCCACTCTTTTTAATCTGTACTCTGAAGAAATCTTTAGGGAGGCTTTGGATGACAGACAAGAGGGGATAAGACTAGGTGGGGAAGTAATCAACAATATTAGATACGCTGACGATACAGCCATTCTTGCAGAAAATTTACAAGATCTCCAAACATTACTAAATCTAGTCAGTGAAGCAAGTTATCGGAGAGGCCTTAAAATCAACATTTCAAAGACAAAGTGGATGGCAGTTGAAAAGATCAATATAGATCAAGGTCTGATTTCTCTTAATAGAGAGGAGATCGAAAGGGTAAATCATTTCAAATACCTTGGCAGCTGGTTAAATGTAAATTGTGACTCTGATGAAGAGATAGTAACCAGGATCGAAATATCACGTAAGGCTTTTATGACCTGGAAACAAGTTTTATGCAACAGAAACCTTTCGATGAATATTCGTAAGAAGGTCCTGAAATGTTATGTGTGGTCCATCCTATTGTATGGTTGTGAGACATGGACGTTAAAAACCACAGTGATAAACAAGTTAGAAGCATTCGAATTGTGGTGCTATAGACGAATCCTAAAGATATCGTGGGTTTCGCACACTTTCAATGAGGATGTTCTTCAAATGATCAATTGAGAACGTCTGCTCATAAACACCATAAAGAGGAGAAAAACAGAATACTTCGGCCATATAATTAGAGGACCTAAATACCATCTACTTCGCCTTATAATACAAGGAAAAGTGGAAGGAAAGAGATGGATTGGTCGAAAGAAACTTTCATGGCTGCGTAATATTAGACAATGGTGTGGTTCCACAGTAGAAGAATTATTTCGCGCAGCAGCCGACAGAGAAAGGTTTCAGGAAATTGTAAACATGATGACGGCCAACGTCAATAATGAACAAAAGGGGTCCTAAGACCGAACCTTTTGGGACTCCATGTTTTGCGGATAGAAAATCGGAGAGATGACCTTTAGACACTACCGCCTGGTGTCTGCCACATAGATAAGAAGTTATAAGCTTAAGAGGGATACCTCTGATTCCATAGTAATTTAATTTGTGAAGCCAAATGTCGTGTGAAACGTAGTCAAAAGCCTTCGACAAGTCGCAAAAAGAAATTGCTACGCAATTGCCGCGTTTAAACCCCTTAATTACCTTGCTCACAACATTATATACCGTGTTCGTAGTAGAACTAGCACTTCTGAATCCATGTTTTGAATTGGTAAAATAATTATTGGACTCAAAATAGGAATAAAACTGTTGATTGATAACCTTTTTAATCACTTTCCCAGAAGTAGAAACAATGCTTATCGGCTTGTGATGAAAGGTTGTGAAGTTGCTGAACTGTATAATAAGAAAAACACTAATGCTTAAGTATGCGATGCAGGAAAAGTTATTATTGATGAACGAAAAATACTTAAAACATCGAGTAATTATATAACTGAACCGTTCCAAAATGAAAGGCCAAACATACAGAGCAATGTAAATGAAGAAATGCATGAAATTTTAAAATCTGAAAAAAGTTATTCATGCAATAAAATGAGCCAAAACCAAGAAAGCAACTGGACCAGACAACATCTCAGCTAAACTTTTAACAATGATACAAGAGGAATACATCAGTGCTCTCGTTACGCTTTTTAATGCTGTGTATATTACTGGTGAAACACCTGAGATATGGTTGAGACATGGTTTAATTCTGTTTTTATATATAGATTAATCAGTCTGATAAGCCACACATTAAAAATTTGGATTTTGAAACCCAATTTGGATTTAGAAATGCGCTTGATACCCGTGAGACACTTAAATATAACAAGCGAGTCTTCTACAGCTGGCGCCGCTTCTCGCATCCTAATTTCCAGCGTTTTCTGTCGACGCAATCTTCAGTTGTTAGATCTCTGGCGGTCATTGCATCGTCGACGTCGTCTCTCCAGGATCGTCTTGGTCTACCTCGTTTTCTTCTAGTTGGCGGAATCCATTCTTCTATTTTTTTTGGCCATCTATTTTCAGGCATTTTCTGAAGGTGTCCATACCAGTTAAGTCTTTTGGTTTCGATTGTGTCTATTATGTCTAGATCGATTTCCATTTCTCTCCGAATATCTTCGTTTCTCACCCTATCAAGTCTAGTGAGCTGGCAACATCGTCTCCAGTAGTTCATTTCCATTGCCTTAATTTTTGATTTGTTTCTTTGGTTTATTTCCCAGAGTTCGCCGCCGTACAGCCCAATACTTTCTATTATTGTTTTATAAATTCTTCTTTTATTTTCTTTTATTATTTTTTTATTCCATAATAGTCCGTGTAGCTGTCTGGTGGCTGATCTTGCTTGGCCAATCCTGGAGTATATTTCCTCGCTACTTCCTGCTTTTGATTTTATTTAGACTCCCAAGTATTTAAAATTGTCTTTTGGTTTTATAGTTCCCATTTCGATTTGTAGGCTTTCTGGTTTTTCTCCTACAACTAAGTACTCAGTTTTTTGTATATTAATTGTGAGGCCCCATTTAGTATACTCATCTTCCAGTTTTCTAAGCATGTAGCCTACATCACTCTCGTCTTCAGCTAGAATGGCTGGGTCGTCAGCGAAGTGTATCGTGTACAATCTATCATATCCGATTGGGATGCCCATATTGCAGCACTTTCTTCTCCACACTAAGAGTGCCTCATTTAGATATATTTTGAAGAGTGTAGATGCTATGCAGCTTTAGGCCCTTACTAATAGGAATTTCTCTAGTTAATCTATTTCCAGTTTTAATGTTTGCCGTCATATTTTTGTAGAGCTGTTGTACTGCTTATATGACACTTATTATCTTAAATGTACTCCAAATTGCCACGACTAACGTTTTACTAAAGATATTTTTGTGGCTTTTATCGAATACGAAAAAGCCTTGAACTACATCATGGAATGCTTTTGAACATATCAAGAACCAAAATTATTAATGGTAGAGACCTACGAATCATAGAAAACTTATATCGGAAGGAGAAAACAGTTGTACGGGTGAATGGTAAATTTACCGACGAATGTTACATTTAAAATGCTATCAGACAGGGAAGGATTCTATCCCCTCTCTCATTTATTATCTACTCGAATATAATTTTTAAGCAGGCTATGCAAGATAAATACTTTGTTGTGAAAATTAATGGTGGACTGTTTAATAATGTTAGATACGCTGACGATACTGTTATTTTATGTGATAGTCTCCAGGGCCTTCAAAAGTTATTGGATTCGGTAAATACGACAGGAAAAAGAAATGGGTCTAAAAATAAATTACTCTAAGACAAAATTTAGGATATGTAGTCGCCAACCTCACGACAATGCTTTCCTGCAGATAGATCAACAAGATTAAATATCTGGGATGCTACATTACAGACCAACTAGATCCAAGTAAACAGATAAAATGCAGAATTGAAGCAACTCAGACAACGTTTCAAAAAATGAAATCATTCCACAGCATTGTAACCACAGCTTAAATCTAAAATTACGTCAAAGAATGACCAAATTCTATATTTGGTCAGTGTTGTTACATGGCATCGAGACCGGAACTTTAAAGGCTAATATGATCTATTGTCTAAAGGCGTTCGAGATGTGGTTAATTCTTTTTGTAGAAGATTGCTCTACGTACACTGAATAGGGATTCGGACCAACGAAGCTTTGTTAAATATAGCAAATGCCATTCGTGAGTTGTTTAAAACTATTAAAATATGTTCCGCATACCATGGACAGATAGGGTGAGAAACGAGGAAGTCCTAAGAAGAGCAAATACTGAGAGAGAATTGCTCAGCTTGATCAAGGCACGAAAGATTGGATACCTGGGTCACATCCTGAGAGGGGAAAAATACGCAATCCATCAACTAATTATCCAAGGAAAGATTGAGGGCAAGAGAGGAGTAGGTCGCAAACAAATGTCGTGGCTGCGAAATATAAAGAACTGGACAGGCGTAACTAACACTGGCGAACTTTTGCATGCCGCAAAAGACAGACGTCTGACCTTAAGATTATTCGCCAACGCACTATAGGTGCACGGCACCATAAGAAGATTAAAATATGAAAAATTGGATACCTAGAGGATGTTCTTAAAGAAGATTGGTACATATCTTTTCAGATTATCATAAAAGGTAAGGTAAAATCGAAGACTACAGAGTAATTGGAACGAAGTAGATGTCATAGCTCAAGAAAATTCGCGATTGAACAGGAATGCGCAGTGCTGAGCAACTATTCTGACTAGCTGAAGATCGTTAACAACTCACTAATGTAATTACTAATGTAAGGGAGACCTAATATGGCACCGAAAGAAGATTTATTATTTTTTAGTTTTGGTTAAAATCTCAAGCCATAGATCTTTTTTTCATGGGTCTACACTCAAATGACCTAGAGCCCCAGGTCCTATTGAGCAAAAATCAAAGTTAAAGAGTTATAGTTGACATAGTATAGTAGTCAACAGTAGCATGAAATGAGATTTAATAACAAAAAATTTGATTTACCTGAATCCCTTTTGATCTGCGATGTACCTAACCATAATAATATTTCCATCAGGTTTCACCCAACCATAGCTTCCAATTATTGTACCATCGGCTTTTCTTTCTTCATCTCTGAACTGAATATTTTGTGTATCTGGATCTTCTATTTCGTATCCGAAAGAGTAAGTACCTTGACCATTAGGTTGAAAAGTATTATAGTTCGAATAGTCCAGGACAATGCTGTCTTTGTTTTGTGGTAAAAGGGGAGATGCTTCAATCCATAATACACATAAAAGTATTTGAAGCAATTTAAACTGAAATAATACAAATTACGTTAGATATATCTGGTATTAATCTGGTACTTAATGATATTAATCTGGTACCTAATTCTAGCAACTTAGACATGGAGTAGTCTGGTAGACCCAACTATCTGAAATGCTGTAGCTCCAAAATTACATTGAATATTGTCTGTTTATTTTCTTTAATAAAACAATACACTGTTAAAAAACTTATATTTCTAAATAAACAAATAAATAACAAGATCAAATTAATCGGAATTATCTGCGGCTTGTCCGTTTTTGCAATCTTTACATGTCATAAAGGAATGCGGAATATATAGTGTTGTTTTACATTCAAACAAACTGCGATTGCGATATTGCGATTTTCTATCCGATCTTCGTGGGCACATTTCTCATCGGCGTTTATTCGGGTTTACTTCACTGTCTAAGTGTACGTTTACACAGACCGCTATGGCGCGATCAGCGATGCGATGCTTTGCTATACTATGCGTAAAGGTCGGTACACATATACGAGCCAAACGGTATGCATACAGTATGCGAACGCTATATTCGTTAATGTGTACGGCAGAAAAAACCGCTTGCGTACTGTTTCATCGTGACTCGTCGCGAACCAAATTGTTGCGGTTTATTTCACGACTTCAAAGGAAGCTCGTCTTTCAGTTTGGACGGCGCTTACTAGACGCAGCGAACATTTTATTGTGTCATCAAATCGACATTGTGTGAATGACGTGTTCCTTCCTAGAGAGACGTGAGAAAACAGTAAACTGATTATTGTACATATTTTTATTTTTGTTAAACAAGCAAAAACAGGAACATAAATCAGTACCCAAATTATAAATAAAATGAATCATTTCGCACATGTGTGTTCGTTGTTGGTTTGTCGCTTTCCATGGATCGAGATAAGTATGCGATCAGTACGATGTAGAATATTTTTCAAGGATCTGTACGCGTACGGTACGTATACCGTTCGGCTCGCATATGTGTACCCACCTTTACATAGCAAGCTATTATCTGTGGGTGTTTCAATACAATAATATGCTTGTGAGCTAGCCACCGTAGTCTTTTCTGTGTCGGACGTGACGATGGAAAGAAAACTTAAATATATATTGCGGAAAATCCATTGTTAAAGTACAATATTTTCAAAAAGTGTTAAAATATAAAACGTAAATGGGTTCATAAAATTATTAGAGAAAGGGCGGCAATTGGAGAGTTTCGTCATTTATTAGCTAAACTAATTATGCATCCTGATAGATTTCGAGAATATTTTCGGATGTCTTTAGAAACATTCGACTACATTCAGAGATGTATATCTCCTAACGCAGGGAAAATGCACACAAACTGGAGAAAACCGGTAGGCGAAAAAGAACGGCCTACAATAACTTTAAGGTAAGTTTGAATATTAAAATAGTACATTGAATATTTTCATAAATCTACCAAAAAAATACAGGGAGTCCCGTTCGTACACAATCACAATTCAGGGCTAGAAACTTACTTAGAACCAATTAGATTTCATTGGGAAACATAAAAAGTGGGGTATCTATCCAATATAGTATCGCAATGGTGCAACTGTTATATTATAAAAAATACACAAGAATAATAGAGTAACGTTTTATTAATATACGTACACATTTTTATATTTGTAAATCAGATAGTGTGGAATCTGACGTAGGTGAACCAAACGTAATTCCTGCAACTGTACTCGTATGCGATTGTTCGTGTTGTTGTTGTTGGTTGTGAACAGTACAATTATACAAAAGTTCTTGCTTCTTCCAAAAGAACCACATTTTAGTGTCCTCACGCACTTAAAGGAGGGTAGAAACTCAATAAAAAACGATAATCTTCATCATCATTATGTTTTGAGTTAGTTGCAGAGTCTGGTAACTCTATTTTTTTTCTTCCGAAGATATGAATCGCTCGATATCCAAATCATCTGATTTACGTTTATGCCCTTGGTTATTATTTTTAAAGCGATTACTAGAGGATAACGTACTAGGTTGGGGTTCTTCGATATCTAATGAAGTATTGTCATTGAAAATCATCTGCAGTATATTCATCTGCAAATCTAAGAAAACTAAACTTTTAAAATGTGTCCAAGATGATGTAAAAGAAGAAGGTGTTGCATCTCCCGATTCAGGTTTCGGAATTTTTTTCAGTTCGACCCTAAACACATCCCTTAGAGATTTCTACCGTTTTTTTGGCTGCTTCTTCTGACAGAAAACAAATCGTATATTAAAAATATTACTACGCGGTTTTGTTTGATGATATATCCTACAAAACATTGTCTTTTAGATTCCTTGCACTGGAATGTTTTATAGAAGTTTAACATTCACTTTTCGTTTAGGAGTCTCGACAGTTGTAAATATAGTACAAGAAATTTGTTTGGCAATATGGAAAGTTTTTCTACAAAAGAAATATTGATACATTCCGCTGTACAATATTGGAAAAGACAGAATGTTTTTCCAATTACAAACACCTCAAATAAGCAAGAACATAATGTAGTAACGTTATTACGAATAAACAGTAATTAATACTTACTTGTTACTTGTAACTCCTCTGCAACCTAAACCCATAATTGTTTATTAATTTTTAAAACATCTATATCGCTCGCTAGACATGCGACTACTGGCGATGGAATCAAACATTCTTGAAAATCAAACCGAAGCGCATACTAGCCGCTACTAGCATCCCATCCCCATCGCATCGCACTATTTTAACAAGGCGCTTAAGATACAAGTGTTTGATATCATCGCATAGCAAAGCATCGCATCGCTGATCGCATCATAGCAGTTTGTGTGTACGTACACTAACTGTCTACAGGCGCACTTCTACTTGTGGTAAGTTTACTTAGTGAACGAGGTAGTCTTTCGTTTTATAGTCTTATTTTTTGTTGCTCGTCTATTAATTCCTTCCCAAGTAATTTAATAAAAGCACGCCTTGTCATTTTGTGATCGTTTGTGTTAGTTTCGGTAAATCACGAAAGCGTTTATAGCAGCACTATTTAACAGGTTAAGCGACATCCGATTTGAAATTCGCCGCCTGGGCCACGGCGAACACCGGTCCCCTCTTGACTTTAAAGTTTTTATCATCCTTACCCGGCCGCGAGGACACGATTTTATGCGGTTTTAAGATAGTAATGTGTCCGCTATGGCCCTGCAATATTGAATGTTGAACCAGATTCTATGTAGCAATTCCGATTAGAAAAATCTGGTGTAAAAACCAACTTGAGGTCTTTCATTAAGTATAGAAATTAGAATACCTACAATTGATAAAAAAATGTATGACACAAATAAATTATAGAAATACATATCTATTATAGGTATGTACATACATTTATTTCAAAAAAATTAATGAGTTTTGTGAAATAAATTGAAACATTCCAGATAAAACCTAGGACTATTTTTGCACTGAGCACAATACGTTATTACTTTTTTAACTTTATTTTTATCTATTAGTCGATCCTGTTTTCTCTTGTAACATGCCTTGCAGTACCGTCTATTTTCCCGTGTTTTACAGTCTAATTTTATAAATATGTGAGCATTAAGGTTTATTTTTGCATGACGTGTACGTTCATAAAACTGGCTGGCATCAAATTTTAACAATTCTTCAATAACTGCATATCGAAAATTATTTATGGATATGTTAGTCTGTTCGGCCTCCTTGTAGATGAAATTGGCATTAAAAATTGAAGTACCTAATAAAATTTCTATAGCTATTTTTTTGTACCAACGGACAATTCGTCCCAGCGCCGAACTGTAACTCGACATCTGATCGGATAAATCAATGGAGCGTTTATCTGAATTGTAATTAGTTACCAATTTCGGTTTTTGAATATTATTTCTTCGACGTTGAAGTTAAACCATTTAAGCGTTGCTGCAGATGGATAAAAGCAAAACATCTTTTTTGTCATGCCACTTGACGACACATATTCCTCTTTCTTTTTCTCTGGTAATTACTTCATGTTTTTTAAGTTTTTTATTTATTACTTCGGCTGGATTACCCTTGCAAATTATTTCGCAAAGTTCCGAGGCAATGGGTGTTGTTATCAAAAAGTATGTTCGCTAATGGAATGCTTGTATACCAGTTATCAGTTACACAAATTCTACCAGACCCTAAAAGACCTCGCGACAATTAACACTGGTATTCATAGTGCGTCGCCAGGAAGAGTCGCCGGCGGTTCTTCAGTTAGCGAACACTCCATCGAGATTTCAACCCCTGTTTCATAGTCAATCTTCGGAGAACCGCTAGTGGGCGATCGGTTACTTACTACTCGATATAAAAACATAGATGTATTTGATGACAAGGATCTACAGCAATCGTACTTGTGAACTAGTCGACTGGAGTTACAATTTGCCAAATTTAAATGTAATCGTTTCTACTCATTCATATTAATATTATAATGTATAATATATTCAAGTTTTTAATAATGGTAATAGTATTAAAGCTTTTAATATTGTTTTTTAATATTAATAATAATATTAAGTAATTAAATATTGCGCCTTGTTTAAAAAAAGTACGAGATAAGTAACTCGTTTTTTTTTATATGAAAGTGCAATTTTCTTGCAAATGCTTGGTTTTTTACAAGATAATACAAATTGTATGAAGAGTAGCTAAGCGTTGGGTAGTCAGTGGCGAATCTACGAGGAGAGAAAAAGAATCTTCTGAATTTGCCAATACTTTGACTGAACACACAACCAAGAGAGGATGGAATGTTGTCAGACCATTATCAATATTGAAATATAACCAGTACGTGACAAAAAACGATGTAGAATATGTTGTATCGATAAAACTTAAAAAAACACAATTTACAAATGTGCTGATTGTGACAAAAAAAAACCTGGACTATGCATAGGATATTGTTTTCGCAAATACCATTCAACCAACAGATAGATTGCATTCAGTATATTAGTTTAAATAAAAATTTTATTTTCTAAAGACCTTTTAATTGTTAGCTGATGTCCCACTAACAATTTCTAATTTGATTTTCCATTTTATACACATTGATATGTTATAATTACTCGTACATACATTTATTTTTCTTGATTTGTTTTTTATTTATTGATATTATAATGGGAATAGTGATAGGTTTGTATGGAATTTTGAGTAGTATTGAGCAGGAAAATTTGGAATTTTAGAAAGGGAGAATTGTATTTATTTATTAATTAGTTCAACACAGCTAAGTGAAAGAGCGCCAAACGGTGTAACATAAAATTGAAATCAGTTAAAGTGTTGTTCAATAAGTCTTCTTCGTACAATCTGTCCAATATTTTAAGCTTGATTCGGTATGTGAGGTTCATTATCATCTAGTTCTTCTTCCACATTATCTTGTTCATCATTTACATCATTCACTTTGATCCCAATATTGTGAAGAACTGCACATGCCACAATTATTTCTGGAACTCTTTCCAATTTATTATTTAAACCCCGACTCAAACAACAAAATTTTTTTTCCACAATCCAATCTCTCAACGGTACTTCTCGTTCTAATATGAGATCTGTTATACCTTACTTCTTGTTCAATTCCAGGATTTAAAAGCGGCGTCATTAAATACGGTAAACAAGCATAGCCACTATCTCCAAGAAGAAATCCTGTTAAACTGCCATTCTCGAAACAGTGTTTCACTGAACTATTATTGAAATTGGGTCCACCCACTACTTGGACGTTTATGGAAAAATATATATGTTTCTATATACCTCGGCCATATTCCCTTCAGGACTTTTTATTGGTATGTGGGTACAGTCTATACACCCTGTTACTTTGGGAAAATTGGCAATATCGTAAAACAGCCTTTGGTCCTTTCTCTGGTTTCCGAGACCTTCAGGAAGTTTTATATATGTGGGTAATAGCTGAGCAAGTAGGCGGGAAATTTTAAAAGTGCATCTCGAAACCGTGGGTTGTGAAAATCCTCTAAGATCTCCAGTTACAATCTAAAAATTAAATTAAAATTAACTATACTACGATCTACCATTATATATATATATATATATATATATATATATATATATATATATATATATATATATTATTACATATATCATGTTCTGAAAATATATTATTTAATTTATCCTACCTGAAACTTTACAGTAGCATAAAATCTCAAGGCAACTAAAAGACATAAAATGGGTGGAAACGGTAATCCACATCGATTAATTTTCACCATTTCATCATTTATTACTGGTAACATTATTTCAGTAACTGTTTGTTTTCGAAATCTATACCTTTTTCTAAATTCATTATCATTATAAAAGTGTAATGGATTTTGCATGTCCCTTATATATATCTTCTGGGTACTTGTAATATAACGTTTTGTTCATTTATTTCTCTGTTAACTACATAATATTAATATTAATAATAAGTAAATCGTCCATCGCAAACGTATTTCAAATTGGCGGGCGAACCGCCAGAGCATGCATATACCTTCTCTGGCGAACCTTCGAAAATCTCTAAACAGGGCATGCGTCATTCGAGTGTGAGATGACTGTGAAAGCGACTGGCGCGTACCCAGCGACATGCCAGCGACTGTTCGGAGAAAGATGCTTTACGCTTGCGTCAACCAGGCTGTAGGTCGACTATGAAACATAGATATGGTGGTGAACAGCCAGCGACTCGCTGGAGTCTGACTATGAATACGAACGTAAGATTCCACGTATACCCATTTTGAGTACATAATTTAAATATTTTAATGCCAAATTTAGGGCATTTTTGTGGATTACACTGTTTGAAGAGTAAACGTCCCTGAAACGGTAACATGGCGTCATCGATGCAAAATGTTTTCCCTGGTGTAAATATTTTATAATAGTTGCTTATGATTTGGTCTATAAGTGGTTGCACTTTATACAGTCGGTCTCCTTCTGGATGCTTCAGAAGGACTTCTTCGGAGTTATCTAAGAAGTGCTACATTTTCAGAAGTAACTTAAATCGGTTGCGGCTCATAATATTAAGAGCAACATTATTTCTGAACATCCACTTCGTTGAATAATAATCCCGAATGGAATTCATTCGCACTATTCCCATGTAGCCCAGTAAACTTAGAAATTGTACAATTTCCTTTCGTCAGGTCATCGGACACCTCGATGAATATGGTGTCCGCTCGTTTTGAACGTCTCCGGTGGGCCATGGCGTACACCGGTGTCCATACGTAGTTCGCGCCAGGGCAAAGCGGACACCGGTAAGCGCTCTATTTTTTTTAAATATTAACAAAAAATGGTTCAAATGTTTGGGATTCGTTTTGATTCGTTTGAGATTCGATTAAATGTTAAAATTTTGTTTAATATTGCTTTGGTCCAGGGGAACATTTTGGTGAAAAATCCTTGGCGCTTAACCTGTTAAGAGGGAGAAAAAAATTGTAAGTGGTAAGTTGAATGACTCAGGTAAGTGTAATTATTGGGGGTCTATTTATTTTTCAAATATTGGTACTTTTAGTTAGGTTAAGTATTGGTATATCAATGATGTTAAAAGTTGGCGATACATTTTCCTCATTTGCCGATGCAAAAAAGCCATCTCGGAACTTGAAGAAAGTACATTTACCACGTTCTGGAAACGAGATTCACTTACTATTGTAAGCAGTAGAATTAAGAGGCCGATAGAAAGCTCTTTAATCTATTATCAACTTGTTTATGCATGTAATCATGGTGAAAGGAAGTTCAAGAGCAGTGGGAAAAAAATTCGGCAGTCTTGGACATTCAAAGAAGATTGCCTAGTACATGTACAATTCAAGGCATCGTTAGATGGAAATGCGTTAGAAATAATGTCAATTCAAACTCAGCACAATCATCATACCTCAAAAGTAAGCATATAATTATTATCAACAGCTTTTGATTATATTTCACTTATTTCATTTTTTGAAATTGGTACAAATGTTTTTATAACATTTTATATTTTCATTTCATATCTAATTTTAAGGTTTTTACATGCACATACCCCCAGTCAAAGAAAACTTTGCAGCAACATGAAGGAAAGTGTAAAGGAGTTTTTAAATATGAAAGCAAACAGAAATACGTTACAACAAAAATTGCAAGAAGAAACTCGAAAAATTATTACTTTGCAAGATTTAACCAATTTGAGAAGAAATAATCCAACAAAAACCGAATGTTTGGATAACTGCTAAATGTGCGCAAAGCAAAATATGGTAACCTGAACTATTCTATTATCGTCAAATTGATCAAAACCCAATAGCTACTATTATTTTTAGGTGCCCATTCAGCTGTTTTGCTGGATGAAGAAAATAATTTTAAAGGCCTTTCTATTCAAAATCCAACCATGAAAAATACAATGAATGCATTTCCAGAATTTCTAGCAGAGGACGCTACATATAAATTTCTAAAAAAAGGATTACCTGTGTTCTTATTATTGTAAAAGACGATATTTGTCAAACTGAAAGAGTGGGAGTTTGCATGCTAGCATCAGAACATGAAGAAAGTTTCACCTGGTTTTTAGAAACATATAAACGCGAAAATCCATCATGGATCAATGTGAAATGTGTAATGACAGACAAGGATTTACATAAAAGGGAAGTAATTAGAAATTGCTTTCTTAATATAAACCTTATTATATGTCTTTCACATATTAAAAATCTTTTATCGAGAAATTTTATGCAATAAAATGGTGATCACCTCAAGTGAGCGTACACTTAGTTTAGAACTAATTCAAAAATTAGTATATGCTAAGACAGACTAAGATTACAAAAAATATTTAAAAGGACTAGAAGATAGTGTACCTCGAACAGTGTATGAGTATTTCATGAAAAACTGGCACGATACCAAGGATGAGTGGAATTTAAAAAAAAAATTTAACAATTTTTTAAATAACACAAATAACCGCCTGGAATCTATTAACGCTACATTAAAATCAGTTATAACCAAAAATAGTCCTTTGGAACAGTTTATAAACAGCTTGTTTACAACTATTTCAAGTTTAGAGACAGAGAGGGGTCATAAGGCAGTTTATGGTATTTTTAAGAAACTTGTTGATATGTTTCCGGAAGATTCTGACGAAAAAAAATATTTTACATTGCTCACACTTGAAGCCTCAAAGCGTGCTTTAAGAGAAATTCGTAATTCTAAACAAATTAGAGATATTATAATTTTTGCAGACGGTGATTACATCATTACTGATAGTCAGGATTCCACAAATACTTCTGTTTCTTCGCGCAACTGTATAATCTATGATTCAATGATTTTACCCTGCAAGCATATTTTTGCATTGAGACGGCATTTGCAATTAGAGCTTTTTGATAAAACGATCATAAATCATAGATGGACAATGGACTATTCTAAAAATAATCAACGAACATTAACGTCTTTGATTAAAGAAAACGAATACGAAAAACGAAAACAGAATATGAGTTACCAAGTAGATCTAATGATAATATATCTATATCATTGACCACACAAGGGTATCGACCACCAAGTTTCTATGCACAAAGAAGAAAAAAATGTTTTTTGTTATGCAATGAACTAGCAGATTAGCTGCACAACGTACGGGCATGTTATTTAGCAAAGGTTTAATCTATTAAAAAATCTCAAAACACTTTGGGCCAATGATACTGCTGTTCTACTTACACCTATAGATGTTACAGACGAAAATGACACGCAAGTTATTATTGACAGTAATGATGAAGTTGTATTTGAAAATAACACGCAAGTTATTATTGAAAGTAATGATAACGTTCTATTTGAAAATGACACGCAAGTTATTATTGAAAGTAATGATGAAGTTGTATTTGAAAGTGAAAATAAGTTGTGTGGTGAAGTGGTTCGTCAAGAGATAAGTAGGGTAGATAACGTGGAGGGGAATATACAGGATTCAAGTCCAGAAAATGAACTTCTTATTACTCACCAAACTCTTCAAGTGAACGATGTTACTTTGTCGACAATTAAAATGCCCGTGGCAGTAAAGAAACAAGGACACCCAAAAGGATAAGGCCTGACAGCAATAGGATTACCAAAGAAAAAGAAAAGAACCCCAAAACATTTCCAAATAAATCCAGGGTTCCATTCCAAAGAAAGGATTAAATTTCTATAATTATTTTTTTTCTTAGTTTACAACAGATTTTACAATCAATTAAGACTAAGTTAATTATGTATTTATCATTACCCATAAGGACCCACTTTGTTTTCTTTTTCGTTTATAGGAAAATCTTCTAATATTAATAAATTCTTTATCAGAAATTGATACTAAGATGGCCAGCCTCCAAGCGAACGACAGTCGAAGAAAATGCCGTCAAACGCATTATAAGAATGACGTCATAGCTGTTAACGGCATTATAGTGCACTACCGTTTGACGGCAGTTTAAGTACAACGTTTTTGTTATATCAGTATTAATTACCAGATAAAAAGTAAAGGAGTAAGGGCCATATTCACCAACAACAAAAAAATCTACAAAATAGTTATTCCACGAATAAAAGACGAATAAGATTGTTTGAAGTTGTTGAAATGAAATTGATACAATTTATTCTACGCATAAAGTTAATCTTCGAATAGTGGTTTACTCAATTGTTGTTGGTGAATATGGGCCTAAGTAATAATAATTTTTACTTGTTCATACATATTAGACCAAATAAGTTAATAAATTACTCAAAAATCAAAAAAAACTTACCGGTCACAACAAATATATCTCTTGTTTGGTCTGGTAGAGACTGAGAAGCCAGGCGTTCCTCAACGGTTAAAATTGCTCTGACTACGGATGCCTCGACTCAACGCAGGCAGATACTCGCCGCGATAGCGTAGTTGGAGTAGGTACATATAAATGGCGCTTAGATATTTGAACCAATGGGTCTACTAGACCCCACCAGACTAACTCAGGGTTAAATAAACACTTTTAAGATTTATTTCTTAGAATAAATAAATACAAGTTTCTTTTAAATATCATTTAAGGTAACTCAATCAAAAAAATACATTTACTAACTATCGATCACCAAGACTAAATCTGAGTTTTTCTTATTTGTTAACTTGACTTAAGTTTTCTTACCATTGCAAACTTAGTTGTATGGCACATCTAGATTTTGTCTAATTATTTTTAAATTTGATCTTGTTCAGGTTATTTATCATACTTTTTCTATTAAAAAACATTTATTTTCTTGATGTAGTATGTTCATCACTTTCTATTTTATTTTTTTTTGTTCTATGTTTTGTATTTTATTTGGCAACTCCAAGAAAGGGTCAATTTCGTGTCGACCACTGAGATAATTAATCGCTTCAGGTTTTTAGTAGCTAATAATCGACTTTTTGAAGCTCTTTCTATATATTTATTGTAAATATGTTGTTTAAGACTTTTAGCACTTTCCGTCACCGCTGTAATTATTTTATTCATTATCGTCTCATTTTTATATTTTTCCCAAACTAGTTTTTATTTGTAAAATGTTTTTTATTGTTTGTTGGTAGTATTTGTTTGTTCTAATCAATAATTTATACAATTTAAAATTATATGCTTAATGTCTATCATATTGTACATGACAAATGTAAAAGTTTTCTCTATATTTCTCCCATAATTTTGGCTTTGAAATAAGTATAAGTTTACTCCCAAAATGCAGGGTGCAAGACCAAAAGGAAGGCCACGGAAAAGATAGGAGGATGAAGTGGCAAAGGACGCGCAAAATTTGCTAGACGTGAGAACCTGGAGAAGATCGGCGCGGGACCGACAAGGTTGGAGGCATAGTTTGGAGGAGGCCAAGGCCCGATTTGGCCTGTAGCGCCATTGAAGACAGAGAGAGAGAGAGATAATTTTGCAAATTCCTTAATGCGATCTATTTTCTATTATTTCTGTAAATGCATTATTAGCGGTACAAACCTTCTATACCATTTTAGAAATTTTACATCCATTTTATATTACATACGTCGCTTACAAAGTAAACATTTTTATAAACTTTAAATTAAATGTATAAATAACGGAATATTAACAAATATAAAGATTTTATATTGATTAGGTAATTTAATTTAGAGTGGGCGAGAGATTTTTTTATTAAACCAAACATAAAAATGAATATTCAAACACCAGAGGTCGATAATCTGGCCAATTTGATGTCATTAGATGTGATTTAGGATTCAGAACAAATGAAATCTTATAAATATGTATCTTTATGATTATAATATATGTTTTGTATATATATATATATATATATATATATATATATATATATATATATATATATTCGGAAAAATTTCCGAGGTCAGGTAAATGAAAATTACTAAGTTCTCGGGAAAAATCACGTTGGGAACATTGTTATAACAACCCTGACATTATCATCCTTCTGGCCTACAAATGTATTGCTACCATCATTCTAAACTCTTCTAATTATTTCGACAAAATGTTCGAACTTCTTAATTTCACAGATCACAAAGGCGTCCTAAACGATCCCACCACCTATCTAAAAAAAAACTACCAAATTCATCATAAATAAGTCTACTCTACTTCGAGACATTAAAAAAACTCACCTTATCCTTACAACCATTAGATGAAAACGCTTTGGCCTTTGTCAAAAGGTCTGTCCATTTCATTGATATTCTGAAAAACTTTTCTATTTCACCCTCAGATATACTAGTTAGTTTTGACATTGTTTCTATATTTACCAATATTCCTATTGATGGAACCATTTCCATCTTGGATTCTAAACATTAAATCCCAAAAGACACATTACCTCTTGTAAAACACTGCATGTCCAATATATACTTTTTATTCTAAAATTATTTCTATCGTCAAATCAAAAGTGCCCAGTGGGATCCCCTGTCTCCCGTAATAGCTCATATCTACATGAAACATTTCGAAACAACAGTCCTTTCCTCATCAAATCTCAAATCCACCTGCTGGTTAAGGTATGTTGATGGCACCTTTATTATTTGCCCCATGGTAAAGATACATTAGATCTCTTCTTCTCCCAACTGAATGAAATACATCGCAGTATTTAATTCACGATGGAAGTTGAGTCTAAAGCGTATTTGTCATTCCTTGGTGTTCTTATTCAGAAACACCCACCTCAGTTTTTCATTTTCCTTGTAACGGAAACCATCCCATACAATCCGTTATCTCAATGCCCAGTCACATTATCACCCCGCCCAACTTAATTTAGTTATTAACACTCTTGTTTCCTATTCCATAAGACCACAATCGCAGATCATCCAATCCACGTATCTACGAGATACCTTATTTCAGGTACCCAAGAACATACATAGGACAGACAAACCGATGAATCCACAACTGTATTTACAAAAATTCTCTATCTGTGAAATATTTCGATACCACTTCAGCCCTTGCATCAACATCATATTCAGACAACTCAGGTCACAAAATAACTTTTGAAACAGCAAAAACCATCGCTTCTATCCACTCCTTAAAATCGAGAATTATCCTTGAAGCAATTGAAATTTAAAAACGCTCTAATAGCTTAAACACGTGCGATAACACTAAAAAACTGCCGGCAACATGGCGACCGCTGCTTGAGCGACCCAATGCGCCAAGCAGTCCTGCTTAGACCAATTCAGCACATACCGTTCCAGCGCATACTGAGGGTATAAAAGCAGCTACAAACGCTAAGTCTCGTCGTCAGAAGAGGATAATATGACTAAAGCGCCTCATGCTACCCTGAATTTGAATCAGTTAGGCTACCATGTTGGAATTATATTACCGAGGAAGAGCATGAAGAGCATTTGACTGATAGTTGTGCCCCTATCGCGCATCAGAGTGCTATAGGGGGAAAAGGGATAGTCTGGAGCATTGGAGTGGCAGAATTATTACACCTCGCTCCAGTGAATTGTTACACAAGAATGTAATTCTAAGTGGTGAACGAGTCTCACAGGCTGGGTTCAATTAAATTGCATGCTTAAGACTGGTCGTCACTCGACACTTAGAAAGATTGAGACCTTAGTGCCGTTTGACGGTTCTCGTATTTCTGGAGAACAAGATACTGATACAGCCTTTTATTTTAGGATAAATATTGGCCTAATTGTGTTTAATTATGATTAAATATTAATCCAATTAATCTAATTAATTGGCAGCATTTCTTTGGTCAAGGTCTCATGTTGGGTGTGGTACTGATAAGATAAGATAAGCGAGTTTTCTAAATATTATTATTAAAGCTTAATACTTTTCTAATTTAAATTTGGAGTTTAAAAAAATCATTTGGTTTTTAAATGGTGTTTCAACTTTGGCTTGTTTTATACTTGGAGAAAAAGATCTCTCAAAAAGATCCCAACGCCAAATTGCTTCCAAAATCCCGGTTTCAAAAACATCGGTGGCAAATACTGCACGAACATTGCAGGATAACGTATCCTTAACACCAAAACATAAGGGTAAATGTAAGAGAAAACAAGTTATTGCATTAAGTGGGGTTCGAAATATAGTCGAAGTTTTAAAAAAGAATGTATTAAAAACTAATAAACCAATTAAAGAAAAGTTTACTGAAACAGGTATCCACCTGTCGGCCCGTACAGTGCGTGGAAAATTAATGGAGTTGAGGTTCAAAAGTCGACGTTCAGGTAGAAAACCTCTTCTTACAGAAAATATGAAAAAAAAAGACTGTCTTGGGTAAAAAGATACGGCAAGTTTACAGTAGAAGACTAAAAAAAGATTTGATATGGCTTTATATTAAAACATGATTGAAATAAAAAAATTTCGTTTTTCTTTAACAGATTTGCTTCAGTTCTTTGAAATTCTAAACTAAAAACACTATATATTAAACGAAGAACAGAAGAAAAGTATTTACCTGAATGTGTTGTTAAAACACACAGAGAGGAGTCAGGCAAGGCTGCATACTATCACCTGCATTATTTAACGCTTATTCTGAAGAGGTTTTTCGAGAAACTCTGGAAGATGAAACAGTCGGCATGAGAGTAAATGGAGAATGATGTTGTTATTAGATATGCAGATGATACAGTAATAATAGCCGATAGTTTACAAGACCTAGAAAGACTCATAAGTAAAATAGTAATGTGTAGTAGGGAGTACAGACTCTCGCTCAATATCAAAAAGACGAAGTTTTTGAAAATTTGTAAAAATAATCATAATACTAACGAAATCTTGACAGTAGAAGGCCAGCAGATCGTAAAAAAGTACACTTACCTAGGAATACTTATAACAGAAAATAATGACTACACTGCAGAAATCATAGTCAGAATCGAAAAAGCACGTTCTAATTTTATGAAAATGAAAAAGGTCCTATGTGGCAAAGATTTAACATTAGCTCTTAAAGTACGCCTAACAAAATGTTACGTATACAGTGTACTATACTATGGAGTGAAATTATGGACGTTAAATCTAGACACAATGAGACGACTTATCGCCTTTGAAATGTGGACCTATAGAAGAATTATGAGGGTTTCCTGAGTAGATAGAGTTACGAACAATGAAATATTGAGAATAATAGGTAAAGAGAACGAAGTTGAACTTACAATAATTAAAGAAAGAAAGCTACAGTATCTCGGACATGGCATTCTGCGACAAGGAAAGATAGATGGCAGAAGAAGCATCGGAAGAAGACGAATTTCATGGCTCAAGAACCTGAGAGAATGGTTTGGATGCAGCTCAAAACAACTTTTTAGAGCTACTGCGTCAAAAATTAAAATAGCTATAATGATTGCCTATGATGGTTGGCTTGTTGCAACTCATTCTTCAGGGCAAGGTATTTGGAAAGAGAGGACCAGAGAGAAGAAGAATATCTTGGCTTTAAAACCTGAGAAAGTGGTTTAATACATCGACAACCGGACTATTCAGAATAGCAGCAAGCAAAGTTAGGATAGCCATGTTGATCGCCAACATCCGGAACGGATAGGCATCGTAAGAAGAAGAAGAAGAAGAAGATGATTGCCAACCTCCGTAGCAGAGATGACACCTGATGAAGAAGAAGAAGAAGTTAAAACTCTAAAACATGCAACAAAAATAATGGTGTGATATACAATTATCGGTAAAGGACTTCAAATTATTACGGGGATAATGCGACGAGATCAATATATTATATCAATATTGAAGAATATACTGATACTCTAACTGTATGAATGGTTTCCTATCGATGAATTTATATTTATACAAGATGGAGCAAGCAATATGTCGTAATGTTAAACCAGTGAAAACATTTCTAGTTGAGAAGGGTATTCCCCTCTTGGACTGGTCAGAAAATTCTCCTGATTTTAATCCCACAGAAAATGTTAGGGAACTTCCAAAACATGAAATTCTCTATAAAAAAGTCACCAACTAAATTGTTTTAATTAAAAAACTAATATATTATTGAAACCACAACGACAAATTAGAGCAAAGTGCTTTTAACAGCATTCAAATTATGCCAAGGACTAAAACTGTACAAGCAGTCGTCAAAGCTAAAGGGGACTCAACAAAATATTTAAAAAATATAAATATGTAACATGTTCTAATGTTTTATTGCTTTCTTTTATTAATTATATTGTAATTACTGTATTTTATATAAAAAAATTATATCTAAAAATAAATTTTTAAACAAAAATTAGTGAAATAGTTAATTTTTTTAAAGATTCATACGCGGTCATAATAATTTGGCCAGGGACTGTATATAATATGTGTATATACATACTAATTTTTAAATTTTTATGCAGAAATGTACGAAAATGTTTTACACCCCTTATAAAATGTAAAATTAAGTTTAATACATTTTATATTTCTTAATATCAACATTTTATTTATTATTCCAAAGAAATAATCTACAATATTTTAATTACTTAAAGACCAATCTGTATATTTCTATTATTCTTAGTGCTTTAAGATCAGATAAAAGTGTATTAAATTATTTTAGAAAAATAAATTTACTTTCTAGCTATTTAAATAAAAATATATTGCATTTTTTTTAAGTCCGATTAAAAGCATTCAAAATGTATTTAAATTTTTTTGACAAAAGTTATAGAGTTTTTAGGTTGTGTCATAAAAATATAGCTTTACAGTAATAGCAAAATGCGATAATTTCATATAGAGGTGATATTATATTAACAATTATAAATAAAGTAAATATAAAAACTTCCCAAATTTATTCAAACAATATTAAATACATACCGGAACCCTCAAAATATCCATTTAAACAATCACAACACACAAGATTTTAGTGCCTGAACGATTGCAACATTTGCGAATTTCATAGAGAGGTCAGTTCGGCACACTTTAGCGTCTTATATTCCTCCTACTCTTTCAAACTTATAAGATAAAGAGATACCACAAAATTACTTCTCATTTGGGCGTATCGATGTTTATCAAAATCAAGTAAGTACGTCGACTTCGTAAATATTTTCTGAAGTCTTCACGCCGTTTAATATTAGTAACAAGAAACCGGACATTTCTAAAGAGTAAAAAAGTAGTATTGGCTACCCTAAATAATTATAATGAATAATAAAAATTGTCAAATAATGATTACTTACTATTTGCTTACTAATTATTTAAAATAAAATTTTATAGTATACTACCCTACAAAAGTAGGTGCCAAAAAATTTCTGTCCGGTAGGTGCCTTTTTTAAGTGTGGATACAAAAAAAAGTCACACGGGGCCAAATCTAGAGAATACGGTATACAGTTTGTAGGCCAATTCGACCAATTTTGCCATGCCGATGGCGTAGGTATGAGTGGGTCCGTTGTAAGGGTAAAAGAGCACTTTTTTCTTCGCTAAACGGGGTCGTTTTTATGCAATTCGACGTCGAATCTGCCAAATATGTGACAAAACAGTCACAGTTTTATGACTGTTTTGTCATTCTCCAGGTAGTTGACGTAGATCACCCCTTGTGAATCCCAGAAAATAGTGGCCATCACCATTCCGGTCGATAGGACAGTCTTCGCCTCCTTCGTTCGCCGCCACTGTTTCTTGGTCCCTGGTGTGTACTAATGGATTTATGTTTGTCAATGGTTACAAGACAATATAAAAACTACTTCGGCTTACACTTAAATAGCGCCAAATGCTGCTCTGAGTTGGTCTCACGTTTAAGCTTGTTGTCGGAAGTGAGCAAACGCGGCGAGAGCTTTCCCATGCCCAAGATTTTATGCAAGATATGACATACGAGGTCTTTTATGATGTTTGCTGTTTCAGCTATCTCTATCTTACGTACCTTCAGTCGGCGGGCTGCCAATATGAGAACGTAAATTTTTATCATGTTATTCTCCATGGTAGCCGATTTTGGGGCATCTGGGCGTGGCTTGTAAAAAACTGACGTGCAACCTCGTTCACACACACACAGTGGTCAACCCTGCCCCTAGGAACATGTGTATATCATTGTAAGAGTGGGATCCACATGTCCGAAGATCAAACCGGTCACACTTCGCTAGTCGAAGTGGTACCTATCTGACCCCCAGGCTTTTCCTCCACCCCTCTCATCGTGTGACTTTCGTGAGGAAGCTTATGATCTGAACGTTACTTAAGGTGGCCTGGGTAATGAGACACCCTCTGTTTTTATTGACTGTGGTTAAGCCACCTAACTGTAGGGGTAGCCATATGTAGGCTTTTCTCCCTATTTACTTTACTGACTCTATAGAAGTTACTCTAACTTTACGTCGGGACTTAGCGTGTGTTCCGACCACGGAGTCGCCAGCCTGAGCTGACGACTCCATGTCCGGAAAAAAGTGTGTGCCCGGCCACTCAGCCGCCGATTTGGCAAAATAAATTTTGTTCTCCTCGCCGGCTGAGCATTAGAGTGGGGTCCGGCCACCAAGCCCATGTATGCCGCACATTACCTCAGTGCTCGGATTTCTCGAATAGATCATAACACTTGATCTGCCTTAAGGGCCTAGTCCGCGTTGCGGTATGTAGAAGGCCTGACGGACTCCTATATTTGAGTTTGTGAGTTTATGTTTACGTTGAAACGCTATAATGAAAGTATCAAAAGTAATTAAAACTAAGTAATTTAATCAGAAAACACAATTTTTTTTTTTTTGGACTTCCTTGGTGATTCGGGACTATAAAATGCCTGGGCAACAATTCTTTCCTTTTTATCCTTATCCTAATGTGTGCGTGTATTGGGGTGTGCATTCCCAGGTGTATACGGCCATCACACACCCCGTGTATATTGTTCTTAACCTAAAAGCGTACCCTCTCGCCAGAGTCCTAAAAAACCTAAAAGAGAAATGTACCCTCTCGCCAGAGTTTTTTTGGCGTGTTTTCTGATTGACTGCATTTTCTTTTTCGTCCTCTTTGCGACCATCTCGCTCTTTATTTATTCATTTGGGTTCTCCCTATATCCAGCTATCTGTTGTTTTGGTCTTCTGTGTACCGTCCTAATGTTTTCATTGTAGTTAGTCAGCTCTCTTAACATTCTGCTTGGGTGGTTTCTTAGTCCGTTAAATATTTCATATGCTCTCTCATCTAGCGTGCGTAGGATTCTTGTTTGTCCTGAGTCTCTGTATACATATCTCAAAGGTACGTACTTTGGTATCTTTAGTGCGTCTCTGACTATTTGATTTTGGGTCGTCTGTATCTTTTTCCTGTTTGTTTTACAGGTGTGTCCCCACGCAGCGGATGCATATGTTAGAACTGGCAGGATAATGCTATTCGCAACCCTGATTTTTGTTTTAAATCTCAGTTTCTTCCGATAAGTGTTGAGAGCTGACTTTCGCTTTGTATGTTTGCTGATTTATGTGCTCAGTAAACGTTAGTTTTTTATCTAGTAGCACCCCTAGGTATTTATAGGTATTTAGCTTGGTTGGTCCATTCTACTGGGGTGTTTCCATATCGTCAGCGTAAAGACTCAACAGAGAGCCTGGTTGTGTTGGCGTGTCAGCCGTATAGATGGTGTACAGGTACGGCGATAGCACCGATCCCTGGGGCACACCCGCCTCCAGGGTCCCGACCTCGAACAGGGTTGCCCCTATCCGAACTCTGAACCTTCTGTTGGCTAGATATGACGCAAGGAGGCATGTCATCGCCTCGTTGTATACCATTTCATTCATTTTATAAAGTTTTTTTACTGGAAAAACAGAAATCTGTTTTTGTGACCAGAGTTTTAAGTATTGTATAAACTTCTGTTTATGACAAAATATATTTTGTATATTTTTGCCCTTGTCAAAAACTACAAGATCATCGGCGTAAACTTGTGCCTTTATAGGTGATTTTAGATTTTTTTAAATATCATTGATTGCCACTATGAAAAGGATAGGACTTATAACCGATCTTTGAGGAATGTCATTTTCTAGATACAGTATATCTGATGTTGTGTTGTTTGTCCTAAATCTAAAATCTCTATTTTGAAGGAAGTTTTTAATAAAGAAGAGGCAGCGACCTTGGATGTACCAATTATATAATTTTTTATTATGTAGTCGTGCCAGGCTGAATCGAGAGCTCTTGATATGTCAAAGAAAACCGCTAGACATTTACTCCACTTTCCAAATCTATGATATTATCTATGGTTGACTTTTGCTCTCTAAAACGACTTTGTTCTGGAATAATTAAATCTTGTCTCTGCAGGCGCCATCTTAGTCTATTATTAAAATTTTTTCTAGTACCTTACACATGGCGCATGTTAAAGATATCAGTCGGTATGACTCAAGACTTGTTTTAATACTATTAGGTTTTTGTATAGGTATTACTGTAGATTCATGCCATTTTTCAGGAAATTTGTGCTGTAGCCAAATAATATTAAATAGATCTAGAAGTTTTTTGTGAGCGGTGAGGGTTTGTGAGGGTTTTTGATAAAAATACTAGGAATATCGTCCGGGCCAGCACTAGTTTCTTTGAGATTTGAAAATCTCAAAGAAATGGTGTTAGGTATATTGCTAATTTTCTTATTTTCTTCATGCTGTTTATTATTAATGAAAGATTTTTATATTCAATAATACTGGATCGGTTTTTGTACGTATTAGCAAGGATTTTGGCAATCTCAGTATTACTAGTAACGAGTCTAGTAACTAGCCTCTTTATTTATCTCGAGGCTTTTAATATTCTCATCGCTATTTAGCGTGAGTATTATGGTTGAATGATCTGAATTCATA
Organism: Diabrotica undecimpunctata; assembly: GCF_040954645.1. Classification (NCBI taxonomy): domain Eukaryota; kingdom Metazoa; phylum Arthropoda; class Insecta; order Coleoptera; family Chrysomelidae; genus Diabrotica; species Diabrotica undecimpunctata. Next base: position 114,695,309 of record NC_092810.1, read on the forward strand.
TCTCAACCATCATTAATATCAATATAATTGTATGAAGCAGGTAAGAGTGGCAAACTTATTTGCATCGTGTTTAAGGTCACAAAATTGACATTATCAGTAAAATCCAGCTTGTTTGGCGGTACAATCTCTGACGACTGAACAATGTGATTTTTGCGATTGCTCTATACTATTATTAAATTATTGTACTAGCGTATTATATTTTTTCTAACACGATTTAAATATTTGCAAAGTTAAAAAATATTGCTATACATGTCTTTTTAATTTACACAATAAACATCATCCTAGCATCTTTAACTAATTAAACAGCTAGCGTTAGTTATAAAACACAGTAGTAATTTATCTTTTATCTCTTAATCAGACACATTAACGTTTTCCGAGCTATCTGTGTAGGATGCAAAAGCAATAGACATATTTTAATACTAACCTTTTACAGTAGAAGAATCAATTAAAACTGTTCTTCGGAGGATTAAAAGTAGATACGTATTACTATGCGTACAGTGTGTCTCTTCGTTATACGAGAAACGAAACCGAGAAAAGTTTTAAGCAGATAAATAAACACAAATATTCATCCTCGAAAATAGATTTTTTATTTTTACAAGAATAATCACAACGTTACGAACTCGATTATCTAAAATTAAAACTAAAATAAACAAAATCATGTAATGGTAAATTGAGAAAAGATTCTTGACGACTAATTATTTTTATACGAAATGAACATTAATACAAATTGTATTACTATAATAGAAACATAAAATTTGAGATAATTCAAATACGCTAGTACATTAGTTAAGTAAGATATGTAAATTTTTAATTAGAGAATTAATTTTGGCATGTCCAGAGTCATGGAGTGTGGATGGTCGTTTATTATATTTGTGCACTACGTGATCTTCCTGATTCTGTTCAGCACAGACCTTGTGTTATATACTAGATTAAATCCTGCTGATCCTTTTTTGGATGATACAAGGTGTTACAGCCTTTTTAACACGTCGACAAAACCTATTTGTTTCTTAATACTGCTCTGTATATATTTCTTTCTCGGCAAACATATTCCAGCTCTGTACCATATTTCTATTCAGTATATTTAACTAAACAAAAAAATATCGAGTCTTCCTTAAATGTCTGAACTTTTTACCTCATAAATCTCTTAAATTTATTACTTCAATATTCCTTCATCTAAGATAAGATTATTTACATGTATCTATTGGCACTGACCCTTTGCTACAAAACAAACAATTTGAAAAGACCCGCTTACACCTGCGTATAAGATTTAATTTTATTTTAATTTTAATTTTAACCTTTATCTAGGTTAAAATTCTTTTTAGGGTTATAAAAAAACAATTCGAGCCATACACCTGTATTTTTTATCTCTATATTTTTACTAAATGGTTTCTTATTAGTTGATAACAAAAAACATGTTATTTGTTTTGAATTTACACACAAAAAGGCTTAAAGAATCGTTAATTCTCTTTTTTTTTTAAAACCTACTTAAATTGCCGATTCTTTGCAGTAACATTCTCAAGTCCGCAGTGGGACAACACATCACTCTCGTCATGGTATACCTTTTCTTACGCATTAAACATAACCACTAGACATAGCCAAGTTTTCAGTTAAACTTAGTTATTTCTAAAACAAAAATATTTCAACAGTGAATTGTACCTGCTTCGAAGAAGAATAATTAATTAGATTCTTTTATAATCAACCACTTAGAAGTTTGGATCTCATCTTATATTGAGGAAAAGGGACATCCACAACAAAAGTCAAGCTGCTAATTTTATATGCAGCCTAGTCTCGGGTGCATGCAGTTATGAAATTAAAGTATTCTTTCAAGGTCCTTGTGTTGAAAATCGTCTGTAGCGAAGTTGGCTATGGTTGGCAGCATCTCTGTCTTGATGGATTGGTAGGTTACCGTTGTTAATGATCTTTTTGTATTTATTTGTGCGAAAGAGTATTTGTCGTAGAACTAGGCTGAGAGCTAGGAGCCACTGCGTGGGAAATTATTTGCCAATTACTCTTATTGCGTTGTTTAATTGGACATCTAATTTTTGTAGATGGGGACTATTAAGTCAGTCTGCAAACAGTATTCCGCAGTCGAGCAGACAAGACCTACAGCAAATATTCGCAGGTTGGTTGCCGATGCTGCCCTTTTTATACTGGATATTTGGAACTTTTGGATAACGTTATTACTGAATTTCGGTTTTCCGCTTTTTTTTCAGATGCTCTTTGAAGGGTAGGGTTCTGTTGAGGGTCACCCCTAAATACTTTTATTTTAAGTAGTGTTTTTGACTTGTATGCTAAGCTAATTATGTTTTCTGTATGATATTTAAGTAAAAACTAGTAACCTCAGATTTCATATCGTTTTTGGAAGTTTCCATTGATTTTCATCTATTTCTTTAAATTAATAATGTACTATTTGTTGTACGAACTCATTCATCGGTGTCAACGATGATGACAACACCGATAGCCAAACTTTTTCAATCTGCTTCTTGGCATGTACGAGATGTATAGACTAAAGAGGAGAGGGGCAAGGATAGATGCCTGAAAAAAACCGTTCTTTAGGTGTCTTAATGCACTAATGTCAGTTTCCATCATCGGCGTTCAGAATATTATTAATTATTTAAGCAGTACATGAAGCTTCACTGAGGGTCTTGTATAACATAGGTTCTCTCTAAACTGTATCGTAAGTTACTGTTATGGACGCCATACATGCTACGATAAATCGTTACGATTTAACTGTACCGTTCAAATTACACCGATAAACGCTACGTGTATGGGGTAAAACTGCACAGTTTTCTACGATTTTTAAAAACGGTACCGTCGAACGGAACAGTACAAAAATTTCAATAGATTTATCGGAATCGCAGGAACTGCGTAGTTTTATCGATACATGTATGTTCGTATTATCGTTCAGTTTTTGCATGGATCTCAGTTTCTTAAGTACCTATACAAAATAAAATGGGGTCTCGCGAATGACTGGAACAATTTATAAATTTGTACCATAGTGAAACTTGTTTATGGAATACAAAAGATAAAAATTATTTTAATAGGGACTTGAAATTCGGCGTATTCGAAATTAATTGAACATTTAAAACTTATTGACTCCAATGCTAATAAAGCTGGAGTTATAAAGAAAATCAACAACATTCGATCAACATATAAAAAAGAACGTAAAAAGGTTGCTAACTCAAAGAACTCTGGAGCGGGAACCGACGAAGTGTACGTACCAAAACTATGGTATTTCTCGATGTTATTATTTTTAGATGAGCAGGATGTAGCAAGACATTCTCGTTCCAATATGGATAACGATTCAACAGACAATGAGGTGAGTTATTTATATGCCTTTATACAGACCAGGGTAGAGCCCAGGAATTTATTTCGGTGGTGGTATATCCCCCCTCGGTTCGTCCTTGATACAGAGTTTCTCATTACGTCCGAATTTGCTGACGAAATGTAATTTTTTTAAATTTTTTAATTGAAATAATATTTGATTTAAATTTCACACAATTTATCGGATCAGAAAAACTATTATCTCATAAAGTACAACTGCTAAAATATATAGGAAGCTTACCCAGTAAGGAATTTAAGGAAATATTATTGAAGGTGAAGTAAATGCGAAAATAAAACGAAATAAATCTTGTCTTGTTTAATATATTATTCTTACAAGTTTAGTTCTTTTAGTTTTAATTATGAGTTAATGTATAAAATTATTCTGCCACGGAACGCTGCCTTCATTTGTAAAGTATTCCATGTATTCTTCTCTGATTTTTTTTGCTGATTTTGATGCTTTAATAACATTTGTTCGTTGCAAATTAGCAAAACTCGAATTCACCGTATCAAATCCTCGAGTTATTTACCCTTCAACAATGTTTTCTCGGTCAAAGCATTCTTGTTGACAGTAAGTATTGTCTGACATGTGCATTAAATAATGATGTAAAGCACAACTAGCCATCACGACCGACTCTATTCTTTCCGGGCTAATATTAATTTTTGTGTGAAAAATTCTAAATCGAGATGCCATTATCCCAAACGCATTTTCGACTATGCGCCGTGCTCGTGATACACGGTAATTTAGAATTCTAATTTTATCGGTGGTCACTTCTGCTTGCCTAAATGGTTTTATTAAATCTGTTCTTAGTGAAAACGCGTCATCACCCACAAACACATAAGGCAACTTTCTAGTGCTTTTTGCGACCACTTCGTCGGTTGGAGTACACAACTGCTTATTTTCAAGTTTTTCAAAAAACTTTGTGTTAGCGAGTACTCCGCCATCCGAAATTCTTCCGTTAATTCCGAAATCACATAAAAGAAACCGGTAATTTCCATCAACGATTGCGAATAACACCATGCTATGATAGTTTTTATAGTTGAAATACTCCGATGCACTTCCACGCGGACGAAAAATTGCTATATGTTTACCGTCCATTGCTCCTAGACAATGTGAGAAATTCCATCTCGTTTCAAACACTCTTGCCACGGCCTTCCACTCTTCTTCCGAGAATGGGAATTGTAATTAAAAAACATAATTTCAGGAAATCGAAAGTGAAGCTTTAAATTTAAAACATTTGTTTCAGGAAATGGAAGGTGAGTCACCTGCAGGCACACAATCAACTACACCATCGCCTACACAGGCAAATGCGCAAATGTTTGAGGAAGAGCAAAGTCAAGCAACCCAAAGTCAGGCACCCTTACAATCAACAGAGCAGCCAATCTCTAATTCAGCGACACAGTCAACTTCAACTGGAAGAACATCCTTTAAAAGGAAACGGTCAAAAACTACTGAAAATGAGAAGATAACTACTGAGGTTCTGCAGACAGTGCAAAATCATTTAAAAAAGCCGACAGCTACCAATGACAGATTTGACATTTTTGGAGCCAACGTTGCAGCTAAGCTCAGGGACCTTACGAAGCATCAACGGATTTTGGCTGAAAAAATTATAAATGAAACTTTATTTCACGCAGAGATGGAAAATTTGACCATGTCTCACCAAGTCATAGATTCAAATAATATTGGCAGTACACGTAATTACGCTAACAACTTTCCTCTTCCCGTTTCACATACTCCCAACTACTGTAATACCAGCCCCTCTGTTACCAACTCTAGCCCAGTGCCTTCTGCGATTTCAGATGAATACCAAAATCCACAGGATTCGGCGGCTAGTTATTTGACACAATTTAATATTCAAAATTTATAAATATTATTAATGTAATATTAACAATATCATATAAAATTATTATATAATTACATTAAATAACAATATTAAGTCATTATTTTCTTATTTCTTACCTTAAAATAGTCCTTGCGTAAAACTTTATATATGGCTTCACACGTTTCTGCTATAATATACCGAATATACCATAAGGCATTGTTTATTAAACAATGCCTAAGGCTTGAGCTGAAATTATACTCGAGAATTTCAAATCTTCATAACTTCTTCCTGTCGATAAAAACCTCAAAGTGGCAACAAGCCTGTCATGGGCAGGAATAGCATTTCTCATAACAGTATCTTTCTTTTCGATAACTGGCGCTACCATAGACAGCAGATGTAAGTATCATTATCCATTCTTAGAAAATTATGCCAATCTTTTGGAAATATTTTTAATTCCTTCAACAAATTCACATGAGAATAAACTTCTCCTTTCATCAGCCAGTCTTTACACCAGATGCTACGATTTTTCCGCTGTTTTTTCTTTTTCAATGCGAATATTAATCCCACGACCGCTAACACGTCGTCGTCAGTCGAAGCCATCACGAACACAAACAAAAATTAAATGAAAATTGCTCATGAAAATTGTTGATTATTTATAAGAAGAGAACTGCACAGTTTTAACGGTACCGTTAAATCGTAACGATTTATCGTAGCGTGTATGGTAGTTGAATGAACGACGAACTGTACAGTTTTAACGGTACAGTTAAATCGTTTTATCGTAGTGTGTATAGCAACCTTTAGGTTTATAAATAAGGCTGCAGTTTTAAGATTTCTCTAAAATACCCTGCCTCGATACAGGTAGTGAGTAAAATAAATTGATATGTACAGCTTTTATTTAGTCAGAAGCCTCCCTCTTAGTATTGATTTAAGGTTTTAGGCTTGTCAATATTTGGCTTGCCAGATTTTTATATGGGATTACCCTTTGAGCGTTTAAGATAGTGTGGTTGGTGTTCTGCCGGTCTTCATAATAAAAAAAATTGTAAAAAGTAGCCACTCATTCTTTTGACTTTTGCTTTATTTTTTAAAAAATCTTTGGCTTTATCTGGATTTACATCTTTACGAGCGCTTATCATGTAAAGAGGAGAAAGTATTCGGTGTATGTGGCTGGCTTTAGATTTTAAGATTTTGAGTTACAGTTTTACCTTAATTGAGTTTGGATTATATTTTGGCGCTTTAGATGTCGATGCCAGATGTGATGCAATAGTGTTTGGGTTGGAAGTTGTTATTTTGTTCATTATTATTCTATATCGACTATTTAAATCGACGAAAAACTCATTTCATTAATTCCCATTATATCAATATCTAGCCTAATTGTTTCTTTTTTTTTGAACATTTGGTAAAATTCCTTAAAGATATCAATGTATTTAACAAAATCTAACATTTGTAAAAAAAGTATCTTATGTATATGTATATACGTCACTAATAATCTCATAGGTTGATGCGACTATTTTGTAAAATAAAAAAAATTATTTTTTTTAATTATCCCCTGTTTTAGTTTTCTCCCCTGTCGAATCTTGGTTTTCACATTCCAGTAAGATTATTTAAATGTTATAACATTACCATTTAGATCCAAAAGATCTTTAGTATGGTGGTGTCCCATTTCGTTTTATATCATCATGCCGTTGCCATTTTATTGGTTTATCCGCTTTTGAGATCAACTTATCAGTCTCACAGCTAGCTCGTCTACTCGAAGTGATTAGATAATGAGTCAATGATTTAGTGTATCGGCAATCTGGTCTATCTAGCTACTCTCGCTAAATTTAGCCTGCAGATCAATGCAGTTGCCTGAGATGTACGGGGTTGGAGCCATAAATAAGAGTTGGTTGTCTTATAAGGAGCTGTTTCCTAAAAAACGTCTTTTGTCTATGACGTTTGTTATGGACGTTTCAATAAAAGGTGCAACATTTATCTCCAGGCAACCTTAATAGCAACATTTTCGCTGTTTTTATTTTATTAAGATTATTTTGCAATAGGTACCTTGTAATGGTACCTTGTATTACAGATTTATGCGCAGTGTTTTGGAATTTATCATTCCTGGAATTTTGTCTGCACCAGTGAAAGACTTAGGTTATTAGGTCTGCGCTCGCATTATTTTTTGTCTGCCGCAGGTGGACGCGCCACCTAAGGCGGCAGAAACAGATGAGGATGATGATGCTAAAAAAAGAGTAAAACCAAAATTTCGGAAAAACACATGCAAAATGTACACTTTCATCAATATAAAGCAGATTCGGGGATTCTGAAAATATTTTCTTGTGGCATGTTTATGTTAAATGTTTTATTTATATGAAATTAAAATACAATTGATTGTAATGAAAATTATTTATATTTTACATTTTGACATTTTGATTTCCAATGCTAAAATCGTTTTATATAATATATTATAGGCGAGTCTTCTACAGCTGGCGCCGTTTTTCAGATCCTAATTTCCAGCGTTTTCTGTCGAAGCAATCTTCAGTTTTGAAATCTCTGGCGGTCATTGCATCTTCGACATATTCTCTCCATGACCGTTTTGCACTACCTTGTTTTCTTCTAGTGGGCGGAGTTCATTTTTCTATGTTTTTTTGGCCATCTGTTTTCAGACAATTTCTGCACGAAATCGTTTTCAAAACAATATAAATAAGGAAATTGTTAACCTATAGATGTTTATCATTGTCGCTATATGGTAGCCTCTTTGATAGTTAGCATACTTGAACTTGACCTTGTAGGAAATATTTCAACTCAAAAACATGGCTATTTACATATAGATCAAGGCCAAGTAAGTTAATTGTCAACATCTATATGTTAACAATTTCTTCACCGTTAAATTATATTTTCGAAAACGATTTTATGATTGGAAATAGAAAGGTTAAATCAAGTATAAAAAGTAATTGTGAATACAATAAATTGTGATTTAATCGCTTGTAAATATAATATTATAACAATGTACTAAAATTGTCAATTCACATTATCAAAAATATAATTGTTAACACAAAAAAGTAAAACCTAAAATATTAAAATATACTAAGTGTACATCCTGTATAGTACATTCCAAGTTTTTGCAAATTAAGAAAATAAGTCAATGTTAATAGTTTGCTGTCAATAAAATATATTATTAAAACTAATTCGTGAATACATTTTAGAGTTTAACCGATTGATAAGTAATTTTCGTAAAGGTTCAATATAAAATAAAGAATTAACTAAAAATTGTTTATTTATTAAGAACGAATATACCTTTTATTTTAAGGGCTTTTTAAAGATTTGGAAATTTAGTTTTTCCTGATAAAGATATAAAGAACAAATAAGAATAAGAACACTGAAAAAATCTGAGGGTCGTGTTCGTACCCTCCGGATATCAAATTATGATTATTTTTTGTGTTTTTCTATTATTTGTTTGTATAGTATGCATTTATGTATTGTGTGTCTATGTATTATATGTTTGTGTATTGCGTGTTGCATATATGTTTTGTATAATTATAGCTGGTATGTCTACGACTTTCTATTAATCCGCTATTGTTAGTGTATTCTTGTTGATGACTTCTTATTTTAGTATTTACAATCAAAGCCTGCTACATTCTGCTGATATCTGTGCTTTACATTTTTCTTCATTATGAAGGAACTATCTGAGAAGAATAAAAATATCTTCCAAATCTAAGAGAAAATTATAAACCTTGCAGAAGTTTGTGTAGAAAACAAGAAGAAAAGGTAACCAGCGATCAACAACTAAAACTAACTAGGACTACTGAGATTTATAAAAAGCATCAAGAAGAGCAGTACTTCTGACATGTAATGAGAGGTCCCAAATATAGGTTAAAAAGCAAACGCAGTCCAGGATAAAGAAAGGGTTTATGGTTGAAGAACTTACGAGATTGGTATGGTATTGATACAAGCATGCTAATTAGGATAGCAGTGAATAAAATTTCATTCACTGCTATCACTATTCACTGAGTAAAGTTTTATTCAAGATTAAGTTTAGGTTATCCTATATGGTCTCTTTGCTGCATTATATATAAAATCTTGAATATATTGGAAATATCTTTCAATATTGAAAAGAAGAATAGAAGAGGAGTATAAAGAAATTGAAGAACAAAGCGGCTTCAGAGCAGGAAGATCGTGCGTGGACAACACATTTACCCTTCAACAAGTAATTGAAAAACGAACGGCTCGAAACCTCCCTACGCATCTGGTATTTATAGATCTGGAGAAGGCTTATGATACAGTTTCTTTAAAACTCTTATTTAGTGTCTTGACGAAAACGGACCTTAGTAAAACATATCTAAAAGCAATACTGAACATCTATAAATGTCCTCAAAGCACTGTAAAAACAGGAAATACTTTCTCAAGGGTATTTACAGTAACGAAAGGCTTGAGACAAGGATGTTGTCTTTCCCCCACCCTATTCAAAATATATATCCAAGAAGCACTGCACCAGTGGAGACAAAAATGTGCGGGAATGGGGTTGAAGCTTAACAACCATTATCTGACAACGCTGTTCTTTGCAGATGATCAAGTCCCAATTGCAAGCTGTGAAGAAGATGCAGATTATATGCTTAGAAAGCTCAAAGATGAATACGAAAATTGGGGGATGAGTATGAATATGTCTAAAACAGAATATATGCGAATAGGCAGTGAAGACGAAGACCCGGATTTGGAAATTAGACAAATGAAAAGGTGCTACGAATACAAATACTTGGGAAGTATTATCTGCAGTAAAGAAACAACGGAACGAGATAGAGACTATAGAGTGCAACAAGGCAGGAAGAGTGTTTAAATTCTGAATTCGATACTTTGGTCCAACAAAGCTACTATGAGAACTAAAATGACTATCTACAAAGTAATTGTAGAGCCCATTCTTACATATGGAGCAGAATGTTGGCAAATGACAGTAAAAGGAACGAAAAAAGTTGACACGGTTGAAATGGACTACCTAAGAAGAGCTTGCCGTATATCAAAAGTAGAACGTATACCTAATTCTGAAATTAGAAGAAACACAGATAGAGTACATACAACTTCTGAAAGAATAGAAACTAGACAGTTAATATGGTATGGACACGTACAGAGGATGGACGACAACAGATGGCCAAAAAGAGCTATGGAATACAATCCAAGTAATAGAAGGAAACGAGGAAGACCAGCCAAGTCTTGGATACAAGGTGTTATGGAAACCATGAAAGACAGAGCCATTGATGAAGACACCTGGAGAGATAGAAAAAGATGGCGATCGAAATGCGGGAAGCGGCAGAAGCTGTAGGATCCCCGCTTATATATATATATATATATATATATATATATATATATATATATATATATATATATATATGTATAAAATCTTTAATTTGACAGATCTCTACTCTTTTACCGTCTTGTTTTCTTTGCTAATATTTTGTAGTTTTGCAGACACTCTGAGTTTGCACAAAAATTGGATGGATTCGTTCTTTAGACTTTCCAAATTATATTTGTTCACACTTATATTTCTGGGTATTGTTTGTTTATATTGATGGTCACTTTTATTTTCCCAGTATTAACCTAAAATACCTTTGTTATCCGATCTGATCACACTCCGATCCTCGATATATCCTTATGTTTAAAACTTTTAGATTAGATTTTTGCCGCATGATGACATAATCAATAAATGATCTTAGCTCTCTTATTGACTGTGTCTATGTATACTCGTCGATGCCTTTATAAGCTTAGAATTTATTTGTCACTTTTAACGATAAGCTCTCACATGAGCCCATAAGAAGTTCACCGTTTTTATTTAAAGTAGTCTCTCCATACATTTGAATAATTCTTTCTACTAGAGAATTTAAATCTCATAAAATAAATACCTTCTTGTTTTTCTTAATTTATTCAATACGCTCAGTAAAGACCCGTTTACACGGGTAGAGTAATGATGCAAGTACTTGGTAGAGTAGAGTAACTCTACCCGTAAAAGTAGAGTGCATAGTACGTGGTAGAGTAGAGTGACTAGCAACATGTGGCAAAGTAACTCTACTCTACTACCACCACCACCGCCAAAATATCCACTCGCCTGCGCACTCTACTCATGGAACGCGGTCAATTCTGGTAGAGTAGAGTGGGTAGGAGAGTGCATAGGGACGCTGTCATTCCGTCTGGAGTTGTGTTTTGTGTAAATAGTGAAAATTAAGTTCACCGAAAATGAACTTCATTTCACTTTCCCTTTAAAACTTGTAGAGATGTATGGCGAATACCAGTGTTTATGGAATATAGGTAGTGTACACTACAGAAATAAAAGTATGAGGCAAGCTGCGGAGGATGAAATCGTCGAAAGAATGGCAAAAAAGGGCTTTAGAGTAAACGAGCTCAAGCAAAAAATTAAGAATATAAAATGCACTTATAATCAAGAGTGTTTAAAAATACAAAAATCAAAAAAATGGGGTTCAGGTTCAGCCGATGTATACGTTCCGAACGTGAAATGGTTCACTTCTATGAAAGCAATCATGGAAGGTGCAAAAAGAAACAAGAAAACTGAAGGCTCACGGGCAAGTTACAGGTTTTTATTACTTGTTAATAAAAAATACAATAAGAAATAAGAAATGTATTCTTATCAAGATAAAAGAGCTGAGGCCCCGTGTGTATTCCTTCTTTTAAGCCACTCTCTCATCCACTCTTTTCTTTGTTACAAAGCGACCTCAGTTACAAATGCATTTGCAACAGTAGCTAAACAATTTTGAATCAATTTTTTTTTCTTAAATTCATTTTGTACTAAACAAACACCTACTCCACAGTATACTAACATAAGTACTATACTTGTAACTCTCCTCGTGTGAACGGTATCAAGCCATTTTTGGTAGAGTAGCGAGTAGAGTCGACTCTACTCGCTACTCTACTCTCCTCACAACTCTACTCATGTAAACAAGTCTTAAATTATCGTAAAATTTTTATTTAGCTCCTATCGCAGCATCTTCGTTGCCTTTTTTTTCTTTTTTCTTCTTCCTCGGCTTTTCCATTTGTAGGGGTAGCTGTTCCTTACTCTTTTTTTATAACTTTCAACTTCCAACTTTTATACCTTTTAATAAAAATAATCTTATTTTTCAGTTCATACAAGCACATTAAAAGTTGTGCCAATATGGAATTAATTTTTTGACAAAAACATATTATTTATGTCTTCAAAATATAAGGTTATTTCGGTATAGAATTTAATTTAACTGAAATACTTCACTTTATGATATAAAAGAACAAGGTTGTGGCAGTATAGGATTACTTTTACGTATATTTCGCTTAAATTGGTTTATCGTCGGAATTTCGTTTAAACGATATTAGGTTCCGTGGTTGTGTATTTGATGCGTGTGTGATAACTTGATTATTGTCCCATTGAAACAAATAGAGCAAAATCCAATAAAAACGTATAAAAACTGTTTATAATATTTAAAATAATAATAGTTTTATAAATTGTTTATTTTATAACAATCACGAGTTTACTTGTAGATAACAGACAAATGGCCCCGAAAGAAAATTGCCAGCAAGTCAAGAGAATGATACAATATCAACGGAAGGTAGGTGTGTCCTTGGAATTTTTTTGCTGAGCTTTAACTCATTACAAAATTTATCTAAAAAATAAACAAGTTGGTTAACATAAAATATAAATTATTTTTAGACTAACCAGCCAACAACACGAAAAATGGTCTTACTATTATTCGCTCCGTGCGTGACTGACGCGACACCTACCGCCTTCATCTGACAGTTTTGGACCTACCAATTTTCAGGTTAAACATATGACATATGTTTGACATTATTAAATACAGGCGAAATTGACAATTATTATTAATTAACTTTTTAATTATATTTTTTCAGTTTATGTACAAAATAAATGTAGTATTAAAAACTGGGTTTCTCAAAATTCATCATAATATATCTTTTTAACCACAAACGGAAAAGAAAGGGAAAAATCTAGTACTGGCAAATCAAGTTTTTCACGTGAAAGAGCATATAATTAAAAACAGTAATAGTAAAAATTATGATATAAAAGCTAAAGTCATCAGGCACTCTGCAGTTTGCTTGAAGCCTTATAAAATATCATTTAAGGTAAATTATTTAAATATTTCCTATTTCAATTGCATAAAAATGAGGTTAAGTGATATTTACTTTTTCATATTAATAGCACGGATCCATCTTTTTCTTTTCTCTAATTTATATGTAATCTTTGGGAACCTATAAAAACTACACTTACTATTTTTGATAAAATTTATGTGTAAGAAGATTCCAATTTTGTCATATTTCGCCGCTACACACTCTGGCATCGTTTCAAGGTACCCCTACCATGGTCACGCACGGAGCGAATAGCAAGTAAATTAAACCAAGATAAAATGGAAAAGGAAATTGAGTATTTTGGATGTTGTCTTTATTCTTTTTTATTGGCATAATCTTTTTTTGGATTTACTTCAACTCAATGTAGACCATGTAAATCAGTTAGATACTTGTGGATACACAGTGAAATGTGTTTACCAAGATAACGGTACTGAATCAAATAGTACATCCGATTTCAGCAGTACTTCATCAGCTGATTCCTTAGATTCCGAATTTTAGTCGGATAATTGTGTCAAGGATCAAAACTATAATAACTCATCTTGGTACTCTGATTCAGAAAGCGAAATTTGAGTAACAAATACAGACAGAATGAAGGTTAAACATAATGTTCAGCTCGATGAAACAGCGGATCAAGAATGTAAGAAGAAAACGAGTAAAAGGTAAGCCCAACCTTTTCAGTGGATAGAAAACCGAAATAAACGCCTCCGAAAGTATGAACAATCTTATCAAACGTACAACAGAAAGATAGACGTTCCAGTCAGATAAATTAAAGAGTTTTGTGACATAGCAAAATGCAGGCAAAACTGTACCGGAAAATTCAAAGAAGAAGAGACACTCGCGTTTTTTAAGTTATACTGGGATTTGGGAGACATTTCCCAACAGCGAAACTACATAATGGCATTGATGGAACAAGTTATTGTAGCAAAGAGTGGTGGAGGAACCAATAACAATGCTTTTTATTTTGTTAAACAAGGTACAAAAGTAAGAGTGTGCAAGGTTTTTTCACTTCGACTTTAGATATTCGCAATACGTGTATTCGCACTATAATTTCTAAAAAAAAAAGAAGGTTTATTGGGAGATGATCTTAGAGGAAAACACAAAAAACAGACACAGGTATCAAAACAAATAAAAGATGATAAGAAAACACATTTCCTTAGATTGCCTTGATTTGTAAAAATTAACCAAAAAAGATGCTGTCAATTTAAATACTAATACTACAGGAGAAGTCTTTAAGTTAAGTGATATTTCAATACTGAATGTCGAAAAGGAGAATCCTAACATTTTCCTGTATAAAACTTCATTTAAAGAATCTAATTTTAAAGTTACCTTATTCAAAGGAAGACGTACAAGAAATCCCATCAAAATTTACTCTTTTAAAGACATTGAAATTGATAGAGTCTATCAGAATCAAATTCCAATTGCCAGAAAAAGTATGAAGATTTGATGTATCTGATTCGATCCAATCCAATTATTAAAAGCCACAGTGAATTTTACACCAACTTACATTACATTGATAAGTAGCTGTGTTGTTTTTATCCTGGTAGAGGTTCTTTTTATAACTGATAATCATTTTTAGGATTCATTTTTATTAGTAAATATTGTTATGTTCATATATTATATATTTAATGCGAATAAAAACATGATTGTCCAATATCAAATCTTCAGAATTCATATCCGAAATTGGACAGTATAATTTTATCACCCAGTAGACCGAATGAATCTATTTGTTATTAAATACACACACGTAGTTAATTAGGTTACATACACATTTGGTCAATTATAAATAATAATTTGGACATCAGTCAAAAGTACTGACAAAGTTAAACAATTTACATAAATTAAATACACATATCACGCTAGGTACGCGAAAAATATTGACCCAAATAGAATTTATATAAAACTAATATCTCTTGACTAGAGAAGCATTCAATCAATATTCACTCAACGAACATATAGTCTTCAACGATCAACTGCATCAGTCTCTACTCAAAGTAATCCCGGGTCTACACCCATAGTGTACGTCTCAACAATAAACTCTGCTACTATTATTTGGTGTTTCCATTACAACAGAACGAACATCTTCACTGAGCCAACGAAGGGAATTTTGTACATGGTCCTATCGAGAAACAGAATACTTCAAGGAAGTTTGAGAGAGCCTATACAGTCCACGCCAGCAACACCCTCAGTAGCAGAGAGAGACCACTAGACCCGGGAGAACGAGAGCAGTACCAAAGCCAAGAGCCATACTAGAGCCGAGAGCAGTACCAGAGCCGAGAGCAGTACCAAAGCCGAGAGCCATACTAGAGCCGAGAGCGGTACTAGAGCCGAGAGCGGTACCAAAGCCGAGAGCCATATTAGAGCCGAGAGCGGTACCAAAGCCGAGAGCCATACTAGAGCCGAGAGCAGTACCAGAGCCGAGAGCGGTACCAAAGCCGAGAGCCATACTAGAGCCGAGAGCAGTACCAAAGCCGAGAGCCATACTAGAGCCGAG
The DNA here is from genome assembly GCF_040954645.1 of Diabrotica undecimpunctata. Taxonomy (NCBI): domain Eukaryota; kingdom Metazoa; phylum Arthropoda; class Insecta; order Coleoptera; family Chrysomelidae; genus Diabrotica; species Diabrotica undecimpunctata. The sequence continues at coordinate 114,711,029 of NC_092810.1, forward strand.
AGCAGTACCAAAGCCGAGAGCCATACTAGAGCCGAGAGCGGTACCAAAGCCGAGAGCCAGACTAGAGCCGAGAGCAGTACCAAAGCCGAGAGCCATACTAGAGCCGAGAGCAGTACCAAAGCCGAGAGCCATACTAGAGCCGAGAGCAGTACCAAAGCCGAGAGCCATACTAGAGCCGCAGAGCAGCCAAAGGACAGGACCGATTGCAGAACCCACCAGAAGCGAGGGATCCTCAACGTCTAAGAACACAAAAAACCGTAAGTTTTTGAATAATTACAAAATCTTCCAACTTTTACAATCTTACAATTTAACAAGTTTTTTTTTTAACAATTTAACAATTTAGGACAACAATCTCCACTCTATCAATCGTATAATAATGTACTTTAGAATGCATACCATTTAAATAATACAGAGAATTGATAAAACAAAAATAAACGTCATTCACAACTATAATTAACTAAACAGTAATTTTGTATGACAATTTGAAAAAAGAAACGTTCATACATATAGCTTGCTTTTAATTACAATTAAATATTTTATTTCGAAAAATTAAAATAATTACGTAGCAAATAATTTCATTTATTTTGATAACGATATATATATATATATATATATATATGTATATATATCATTATAAGAGTGTGTGGATTACATCTTGACCTACCTCAATGCAAAGAATAGCACAGCAGGCAAGGTCAAACTCATATTTCGCTAAATTGCACATTCCGATAGAAAAGAAAGTGTTATAATACAGGTATACTTATTTAATACATAACGTACATTTAGTATTGTCTAATATATTTACCGCTGAATGTAAAAATTTTTTAAAATAATCATGGAGAGTCTATACGTTAAGCAAGCGGAAATAGGAACAGAAATAGTGAAACTCGTTTCAAATACAAAAAAGGATTCCCAATCTCGGAAAAATCAACAATACATCCGGGATAGACAGGAAAAATTAGAAGAATATTGGGCAAAATTTTTAAATAACCACGAAAAGCTGCTAGAAGGGGGTATAACGAAAGAAAAATATTTTGAAACAAAATACTATGATCAGGTATTTAAGACATACATTGAGGGGAAAACCCTGTTGGAAGAATATGGAAGGGTGCTGAAAAGAGGAAAAGCACCGAAAGTAAAGGAGATACAGATAAGAAAACAAAGAATCGAGGAATTATTACGGCCAGAAAATGAACAAGACTTGCAGGAGGATGAAGAATTGCAGTCAGAGTTAAGAGAATACATGGAAAAGGTGAATACACTAATGATTGAAGCAGCAGTAAATGAGGAACTGGACGCTACAGATATTGGAGAAGTAGAGAGAATAAATCATCTAAAGAGGAAAGTCAGGGAAGTTTTAAAGAAAATAAGGCCAGGAATGCAACGGCCAGAAAGCACACAGAGGAGGGACGGTGTGACATTGCCGCAGGTAAAAATCCCTGTGTATGAAGGCAGATATGAAACGTGGAGAACTTTCCACGATCTGTTTACTAAAGTAATACATGAAAACGACCAGTTATCAAACGCATAAAAAATGCAGTACCTAAAAACTCAAGTAAGAGGGGAAGCCAACAGAATGATACAACACTTAAACATATCCGAGGCCAACTACGAAGTGGCCTGGAACATGCTAAAAGATAGGTATGAGAACCCAAGGATGATATTGTTTAAATTAATAGACAGGATGCTACTAGCGCAGGAAGTAAAGGAATCTTCTGCTAGAGCATTGAAATCACTACATGACACCTTCCACGAAAGTCTGGAAGCCATAGGAGGGTTAGGAACAGACACGAAAGCGTGGAGCCCATTGATAGCCCGAATTATCATAACGAAATGGGACAATGAAACTAGGAGGCTGTACGAAAACCACATTGGAGACAGTAGAGAGATACCGACGTACAAATCGACACAAACATTCTTACAGCGAAGATTTCAGACACTGGAACTGCTGGAGTCAGAAAAAAGACAAGAGAAGCAAGGAGGATCTCTTAGGAAACCAAGAACACATTGCGTGATATGCAACGGAGATCACGGAGTACCGAACTGCAGAGAATTTCAGGAACTCAATGTAAGAGACCGGAACAGGATGATAAAAGAAAAAGGATTGTGTACAAACTGCCTAGCACATAAAAAAGAAAAACAATGTTATTCACAATATAGGTGCAGACACTGTGGCGGAGACCACCACCATATGTTGCATTATGAAAAAGGAAACACAAGCAACAAAAGAAACTCCAATGAAACGAAACGAGAACAAACACAAGAAAGAAATGGAAGAGATTCAAACAATAGAAGAAACGGGTACCAAGCTGATAGGTACAGAGGAGGAAATAATAATCCATACAACGCCAGAGAACAAAATAACGGAAGGCGAGAAAATACACAAGATACCAATGGGCCTAGGAATAGCAACGACCAGCAAAGAGGGCAGAATTCAGTAAACTGTGCAAGCCATAAGGAAGGTGAAGCATTACTAGCGACAGCTGTGGTACGCATAAGAGATGCGAAAGGAGATTCACACATAATGAGAGCACTAATCGACCAAGGGTCACAATGCTCATTTATAACGGAACAAGCTGCGACGACGCTAGGAACAACAAGGAAGCCCATACAGGCGACCATATCCGGGATAGGCTCGTCAGGAGAAAAAACAGCCAACTGGAGTATGAAACTTTTAATCGAAACTCATTACGAAAGTGACTTCGAGATGGAAATAGAAGCACTAGTACTACCGAAGATAACAAGGAATTTACCGGAAAAGGATATAATTCTACCGGACTATAACGAGAAAAATGCAATACTGGCAGATCCAAGATATTACAAGGTAGGGAAGATAGACTTACTACTAGGAGTAAAAGAATACAGTTACATATTGACAGAAGGGATGCACAGAATAAGTAATGGACTCCTGAGTCAAAACACCAAACTAGGATGGATAGTTTCGGGAATAGCACGAGAAAGGGAGAATATAAAAGCAGAAGTAAGCTGTATGATATCAAGACAAGAAATGGACGTACAAATAAAGAACTTCTGGGAATTAGAAGAAGTAAATCAGGATACAAGTTTCTCAGTGGAAGAACAAGAATGTGAAGAACTGTATCGACAGACTGTAAAAAGGAATGAAGAAGGGAGATACGAAGTAAAAATTCCGTTTAGGGAAGACGTCGCAAAGTTAGGAGAATCTAAACAGCAAGCATTCGCCAGATTGATGCAACTAGAAAGGAAGTTTGCAAAAGACAAACAGTTAGAAGCGAATTACAGGCAATTCATGGAAGATTATGAAAACCAAGGTCATATGGTAATAGCAGAAAACCAGGGAGATGGGTACTACTTACCTCATCATCCAGTGAGAAAAGAGGACAGTACTACAACGAAAATAAGAGCCGTGTTTAATGCATCAAGCAAAAGCTCATCGGCAGTAAGCCTGAATGATATTATGCACACAGGGCCGAAATTACAACAAGACTTGACAAATATACTATTACGATGGAGATCCAATAAGGTAGCATACTCAGCGGATCTGGAAAAAATGTTTAGACAAATCAGAATGGCAGAAGAAGACCAAAAATATCAAAAAATTTTGTGGAGAAAGGACACAAAGGACCACATACAAGAGTATAACTTAACGACGGTGACATACGGCACGGCCGCAGCACCCTTTTTAGCGTTAAGAACAATACAACAATTACAAGAAGACGAAGGAGCGAGGTTCCCGTTGGCATCGAAAATTGTAAAAGAAAACATGTATGTAGACGATATACTAGGAGGAGCTGAGACAGTGCAGGAAGCAGAAACAGCCCAAAAGGAATTAATACAACTGTTCAGAAAAGGAGGTTTCACTCTTAGAAAATGGTTGAGCAACGAAGAAAAAATAATGGAGAACGTACCGGAGGATATGAGGAACGTAGACTCGAAGGCATTCAAACAAGAAGAAGTACGGAAAACGTTAGGAATACACTGGTCACCTAAAGAGGATATAATCACATTCAAAATAGGGATAACGACGGCAAAGAAAATAACGAAAAGACACGTACTGTCAGAAGTAGCAAAACTATACGACCCACTGGGATGGATAGCACCTGTAGTAATTCAGGCGAAAATGTTCATACAGGAATTATGGGAGCAAAAGACCAGTTGGGATAAAGAATTAACTAGCAACCAACAAAGCAGGTGGAATACATACCAGGCGCAATTAGTAAATCTGGAGAAAATAACATTGCCCAGGTGGAACAACTTAAGCAAGATAAACAGAGTAGAACTGCATGGATTTGCAGATGCGTCTATGAAAGGATATGGAGCGGTAATCTACTCAAGGGTATTAGGCCCAGAAATTAAAACGAATCTAATGATAGCAAAATCGAAAGTCGCACCATTGAAAGGGAAAACGACGTTACCGAGGCTCGAGCTGTGTGCCACGGTACTACTAGCAAATTTAATGAAGAAAACCCTACAAGTATTGAACAGGGAAAACATTGAGGTATATGCATGGTCGGACTCAACGATAACCCTGGCTTGGATAAGGGGATCATCAAAAAGGTGGAAAATGTTCGTCGCCAACAGAGTAGAGGAAATAAGACGCGTTATAGGACCGAAAAATTGGCATAAGGTAGATACAAAGGAAAATCCAGCGGACATCCTCTCACGTGGAAGTACCGCATCAGAATTATTAGAAGCAGAGCTATGGTGGAAGGGACCAACTTGGCTGACTAGTAACAAAACTTTAACATCAGAAGAAATACCAGAGACAAATGAGGAGGAAGTCAAAACGAAAATAACGGTGCACACGACAACGATAAAGGAGGACATATGCGAGAGATTCTCAAATTTAGAAAGAATGAGAAGAGTACTTTCATATTGTAGGAGATTTGCAGACAAATGCAGAAAAAAGAAGGACAATGGACAAAGTCAGCTTACAGTCCAAGAATTAGAGGAAACGCTATTAAAGGTGATAAAGCACACACAGCACGCCTACTTCAAACAAGAAATAAATAAGCTGGAGAAGAAACAGCAATTAGACAAGAAAAATAAATTAGCGTCATTGGTACCATTCCTGGATAGACAAGGAATTCTAAGAGTCACCGGAAGACTGAGACACACGAATCTAAAGTACGGAGAAAAACATCCGATAATTTTGCCAAAGGATAGTGCATTAACAAAGTTACTTATAACAGATAGTCACGCAAGAAATCTACATAGCGGATTACAACAAACACTACAGTACATAAAAAGGAAATACTGGATAATCAACGGCAGAAGAACCGTGAAAGATCATCTAGCAAAATGTTTAAGGTGCAGGAGGTATAAAAGCCAAGCAGCACAACAATTAATGGGAGATCTACCGAAAGACAGAGTGAACCCGAGTCATCCCTTTACTAACACAGGGATAGATTATGCCGGGCCAATAAAAATAAGTACCACGAGAGGCAGAGGACAGAGGAGCTATAAGGGCTACATCTCAGTATTTGTGTGTCTGTCAACGAAGGCAGTACACCTTGAGGTAGTAAGCGATATGTCTACGGATGCTTTCATCGCAGCGTTCAAGAGATTTACGGCACGCAGAGGACAGTGCAACAACGTATACAGCGATAACGGAACCACATTCGTAGGAACAGCAAATTTGTTGAAAAAAGAAAATCAAAAAATAGATGACGAGATAAAACAAGGATTACTGGCACTAGGTACCCAGTGGCATGTCATACCTGCATATGCACCACATTTCGGAGGATTATGGGAGAGCGCAGTGCGAATAATGAAATATCACTTGAAAAGAATCATCGGGGAAACAGTTCTAACATATGAAGAATTGAGTACGGTGCTGGCACAAATAGAAGCATGTATGAACTCGAGACCATTATGTGGGTCATCAGAAGACCCTGAAGGGAAAATAGCCCTGACACCAGCTCACTTCCTTATAGGGAGAGAAATTATATCACCAAATCGGGAAGAAGAGCTTACGACTTATTTGAAGATGCCGACGAGGTAGAGATTAGTGGAGAAAATAAAAAGAGACTTCTGGAAAATTTGGAAACAGGAATACCTGCACCAATTACAACAGAGAAATAGATGGCATAAGGCGCACTCTAACATAAAAGAAGAAGAAATAGTTATAATTAAAGAAGAGGATACACCTCCAGGCAGATGGCCATTAGCGAGGGTAACAGAAACACACCCTGGAGCGGAGGGATTAACCAGAGTAGTAACAGTGAGAAAGGCAAACGGGAAACTGACTAAAAGACCCATACATAAGCTAATACGACTGGAAGAAGAGAAACAGGAAAAGCCGAAAAAGGCAGCAGCACTAAGATGGAAGAAAATACTAGTAGCTATAATGTTTTTAACGATGTTAAAACCCATAAAGGCAGAACCGTATAAAATATATAATCCGGTACCAGGATTTTTCACAGAAGACCTTGGAGAGGTCGTCATAGACCGGGGAACATTTCGAATAAAGGTGTTACTCGAAAAAGGAAGAATTCGAACAGAGCACCAACTAATAGGAAATATGATACAAGGCGTACGAGAACTGTGTCATGAGATAAAAATCGTGAATTGTAAGGATATAATAGAGAAATTGGAGGAAGGACAAAGAAAGGCGGAGTCAGTAAGCGAGGGGCTGATAGTAGAAATAAAAGGAAGGGAAAGAAGAGGAATATTAGGAACAATATTAACCTCAGTATTTGGAGTCAATGACGAAGCCTACAGTAACATTGAAGCATTAGATAATAACCAAAAGGAGCTAATAAAGGAATCACAGCACCAGGCGAAGATAATGTTAGAAACAATAACATCAATCAATCACACAGAGAACAGGATAAACGAGCAAATGAACAAGTTTAACAAAGCACTAATCACAGGTCTACAAGAAATATTTAAAGGACTTAATGAAGTAGAAGACAAAGCACAAAAACTAGAAACCGAATATAGCACGTTACGAATACAAACGATAGCATTACAAGTTATGGACTTCATAAACGAATATACTCAATTTTACGAGGGAATATTAAACCTTCACTATAACCACGGACACTTCATTGATATAGTGAAACCCGGTGAAATAACCAAATTAATAGGGAAAGCAGGGCAGATACTGCCTCAAGGGGTCGAAATACGACGACAACCCATTATAGAAACAGAAGTCAGTCATGACGACAGATATATAACAGTCATCGGCTACTTCATAGTGACAGGGAAAAATAAGTACAGCATGCTCAAAGTCACGGCCATACCACTTAATGTTGAGGGGTCGGTGTTGCGCACATTTGTCGCCCCAAGGAATCTACTGGTCGTAGATTATAACACACTGCACTACTTCGAATTGACCACGGAAGATAGAGAAAGGTGCTTACTGTTGACAAAGGCGCAGATAGCGTGCTCACCAACGGCTATAAGAAACATGGATACCCAACCAAACTGCATACTAGAAGAAATTTATGAGCGATCTAAGAATAGCACATGTCCAGTGGTAGCCAGGACAATACAGACAGCTCAATGGAGTAAGATGGGTACTCCCAACCTCTGGCTAGTTATCACGCCAGTCACGATACACATATCCATTATTTGTGATGGAAATCGGAGCGAAAGAGTACTGGAACGAGTCACATTCCTGAAGCTTTCACCCAAATGTATCGCCCAAACAAAAAATATTACATTACTCCCCACTAGCAGTAGGGTGGACAGAGCAGTGACGAGTTACCTGAAGTCGCCAATCACTCCCGTGGCCCAACTGGTGGCGAGGACACCCCGCAAGTTTAACACGCCTCTAAACACCTACCTTGACATACCAGGAGGAGAGCTACGTCATGTGTTACTTGAGGAGGAGAGTCTGGAACAAGAAATGACGCATACGCAGTGGAGATCGATTCACGAATCTAATTGGCATTATTTTGTGGCCACCGGGATCATTACTATAATGGTAATAATGGGGATACTCACGTTATGGAAGTACCGTCCTGTTGCACGACTATGTCGTTCAGGGAATCCACAAACTCAGACTAACGAACAGGAAGTACCTGTATTAGTTAGTAATCGGCACAACAATGTACGGTCGACTTCCCAAGTCGACATCCCACTTTCCACATTTTCATCCAATTGCCCTAATTTTAATCTAGAGATAGAGTCGGACATTGATAGCTAGGGTACGGTTGGAAGATTATTGATTATTCTTAAACTATTTATAATTTATCATGTTTGAATTTACTATGTTATGTAATACTTATATGTAAACTTTGAGTATTGACACTTGGGCCAGATTGCCCGATTCCGCAGTATGTCCAATATCAAATCTTCAGAATTCATATCCGAAATTGGACAGTATAATTTTATCACCCAGTAGACCGAATGAATCTATTTGTTATTAAATACACACACGTAGTTAATTAGGTTACATACACATTTGGTCAATTATAAATAATAATTTGGACATCAGTCAAAAGTACTGACAAAGTTAAACAATTTACATAAATTAAATACACATATCACGCTAGGTACGCGAAAAATATTGACCCAAATAGAATTTATATAAAACTAATATCTCTTGACTAGAGAAGCATTCAATCAATATTCACTCAACGAACATATAGTCTTCAACGATCAACTGCATCAGTCTCTACTCAAAGTAATCCCGGGTCTACACCCATAGTGTACGTCTCAACAATAAACTCTGCTACTATTATTTGGTGTTTCCATTACAACAGAACGAACATCTTCACTGAGCCAACGAAGGGAATTTGTTCAATGATTAACAAAGAAAAACGTTTATTTTATGAACTCTTTGTGCCACTATTAACGATCACCTTTACCAAAAACACTATAAAACTTAAATTCAATTCTGGCATATTATGTACCTATATCAAAGTTATCGAAATTCATACAATGGAAAAAACTTTAATATCTAATCCTTCTAATCCTAAGACCGGGAAGACATAACACTTGACCAGTCTTAATTTTAGTTCCATTGAGATTTTGCTTGTGAACCACTTTTTCATATTGTTGAACGCGTTTCGCGCTTTTTTAATTCGTGATCTTATTTCTGTTTACTGGTCCCATTTTATGTTGACTGTGGTTCCAAGGTATGTGTATGTTTCCACTTGTTCTATTTTTCGGTTGTTTAATGTCAATTTCATCGGAGGTTGTTGTGTTCTGCTGATGAGCATGCATTTAGTTTTGGTTGTATTGAGTTCTAAACCATATTCTTGACTTGCTGTGTGTATGCTTTGCATGAGTCTTTGAAGCTCGTTGCAGTCATTTGCGATAATAACTGTGTCGTCAGCATATCTAATATTATTGATTACCTCTCCGTTTACTCTGATATCCTCCGAAACTTCTCCCAGTGCTTCTCTGAAGATTTGTTCAGAGTATATATTGAACAGGAGCGGCGAGGACGCATCCCTGTCGTACACCCTTTTTAATATCTATCTTCCCACTGTGTAAGTTGCCCATCTTTATCTCAGCACTTTGGTTCCAATAGGGACTGGTTATTATGCGCAGATCCTTGTCATCAATATGCATCTTCCTGAGCATTTCCATGAGTTTATCATGTTTGACCTTGTCAAACGCCTTGGAGAATTCGATGAAGCACAAGTGGACGTCCTTGTGCATGTCTCCGCATCTTTGAATTAAAACTTGCAGACTGAAGATCGCCTCTCTTGTGCCCAATGCGCTTCGGAATCCTAACTGTGACTCCGATATATTTGCTTCGCATTTGTTATATATTCTGTTGTGTATGATTTTGGTGAAAACTTTGGTAATGTGATTTATCAAGCTTATTAAGCGGTGTTGATCACAGTATTTTGCACTTGGTGTTTTAGGTATGGCTACAAAGGTCGATCGAAGCCATTCCTCCGGAATCTCCCCTTTGTCGTAAAAGGTGTTAAAAAGGCCTGTCAGAAAATCGAGGAAGTGGTCATCCGTTTCGCATAGGAGTTTTATGATCTCGCCCTGTATGTTGTCGGGACCTGGTGTTTTGTCGTTTTTTAGCGATGAAATGGCTTTTTCCACTTCAGACCTTAGTATTTCCGGTCCGAAAATGTCGTCATCTTGGTCCACTGTCGCTCTGCGTTTATCGTTAAAAAGTCGTTCTACGTAATCTTTCCATGTGTCAATGAGCTTCAAGTCGTCTGATATAAGGTTACCGTCTGCGTCTATTAGTGTGGGGTGGAGATTATTGTTTTTTTTTAAGGTGTTAATTCTTTGATCTTTTTGTGCATGTTGTGGTAGTCATATCTTCTGTCGCACTCTTCGATTTCATCGCATTTCTCCTTCAGCCAGCGTTCCTTCGCTTCCTTTATCTTTGTTTTTATATTGTGACTTGTTTCTTGATACTTCACTTGATTTTTGCATTTGTGTTGTCTTCTTTTTTCTATCATATCAAGGATTTCATCCGTCATCCATTCTTTCTCCTTTACGCGCTCCTGTAACAGAAGTGTCTTGTTTGTCATTTCAACAGCTCTTTTTATTTCTTCCCATTTAGCAACTGCGTCTTGTGCGGGTTCACTCAAGTTTCCAATGTTTCTTCTTAAGGATTCCTGTACTTGTTGTTTAATGTTGGGATCCTTTTATTTCCTAATGTTTATCCTGGTTTTGTTAGTATTCTCTTCTATACGTTTTAGTTTGATTCCCAGTTTACCCACCACTGGGTTGTGATCCGATTGAGCGTCAGCCCCGGGATAGGTTTTCACTGATGTGATTGAGTTTCTGAATCTTTCTGGTATGGCAATGAAGTCGATCTGGTTTCTTACATTTATTACATTTTTTTACACTTTTTTTAAACTGCCCCCTCGCGGACTTTACACCTGGAAGTCGCCAGCAGACTCGAAAGAAACATATGTAAGAAACCTGTTATCCATAAATTGTAATTTTAAATGGCATTTATGATATCATGAAACTTCATGGTCAATTATCTCATTAGTTCAAATTTGGGTTGTGCCACTATAGAACTCAGTGATCGACATATAAAATTTAATAAAAATCAGTCAAACCGTTTCGGATATGAATTGCGACTGAGGGTTTTCGTCCGAATATTTTCGTCAGAAATCGGAAGAATTATTTCGTCAGATTTCGCATACGGGGTATCGTCCACTAGACAAGCTTTCTCATTGTACGAAGTCGCATTGTTCGCATTTTCTGTAGAAAAATAGTTATCTTGTTACGCATCCAAAGGACGATCGACCTTACACTGTGACAAGAGAATGTTAATATTTTTATAAAGATAGAGAGTAAGATAGATCTTATTTTAAAGTCATGGGCTTTAAAATTTATAATGTATGTCTGAAATGTCAATATGAATGGGTAAGATAAAATTAAATTCAAGTAAAAAAAACATTTTTGTTTAATTTAATAATGTTTTGTATTTTGAGAACAATTTCCGAAGTGGATATCGAACGTTAAATAAACTTAAATTTAAAGTTAAATTGTGGCTTATTCCCAACAAAAATAGTAAATTGCACTAATATGCCACAAGAAAGTGGCGTCAGAACAATATGAGTATTTTAAATGTGCAAGTTTTATACACTAAAGAATTCAACCAAAATTTACAAAAATAAACATTTATTAGATAATGGTACAAAATACAAAATATAAGCGAATAAACTTAACAAATAGATGAATATGAATATAAACATATGAACGTATATGAGGCGGTAACTATAACAATCAAATTATGAAATAATAAAATGAAATTCTAAAGCATACAAATTTACAAAAACTAAAATAAAGACAAGAATAATGAATACAAAGTAATATAACAATTAAATTACCCAATGAAGAAACGAAATAAAGATTTAAAACGAATCACATTACAAATTTTTTTCAGTCGTTTTTCATAAAAATTCACTAAATTAATTAGATAATTTTTTTATTCCTAAATAACCAGTGCCAGAAATACCAGAAATTTAATTAAATTAAGAAATACAAAGTTATTTTATTTAATAAAAAATTGAAGTTATAACTTTTTTAGTTTAATGCTTTTATCAACAACTTAAGCCAAAAGGAACCTTTTAAGTTACATATTTATAATAAGTGTCTATCTGAAATCAACATTATTTTTCAGAACAAATCGGACTTATTAAAAACCGTGATAGCTACGTGAATCCTATAATGTTATCAACACTCTCGTCCAAGCACAGAAAAAGTTTGGTAAAAGCGAGCAGTATATCATATATAATTTCCCTTTGCTAAGTCTTCGAGCTTTTTGTGTCAAATATCTTTTAATCGCTACAAATTCGACAGTAATTTATATGAAGTGTCTGGTTTTTTAGCATATTACACTCCTTCATCATAATGATCATCAATTTGTCAACTCACTCGTAAGTTCATATTTAATTTCGGTGATTCACATTTAATATTGTACTGCCACGTTTAACAAAATTCTGGCTGGAGTGTGGCTTGAACCAAGTACCCATTAAACTACTCACAATGAAGTGAGTCTCTTATGCTGCTGAACTGTCCGTCGACAGCAATTTGTTCGGAGTGATTTATGTTGGGACGACAGCCTTTCTTGGTTTGTTAGTGACGTTTATCGAGGACCTACGATGAGTGTGTGGAAACAAATATATTTTGATATTGACTAGCTAATAGAATTACATGTTTTGAATTGGCTTTTACACTCACCTCTAAACCAATTTATTTGCGTATGTAAGAGTATGTTTTCTTTACATTTATATGATTGCTGATCTGATTTCGATCTAATACTTAGTTGATCCATTACTGTAGACTTGTATTAAATCTGTAAATAATGTGAAGTAAAATATGTAATTCCGCCGATGAATTTTGCGTAAATAGACATCGTCATTGTGAATAGACTGAAGTAATATTTAAAACATAGAGTTAAAGTTATATTAAACATAAAAATAATTTCTTAATTGAACTTCCACATTCTAATGTATAATTTCTAAAGAAGGAGCTACTAACAGTACTAAGACTTATCATAAATATTTATCATAATATATCATTAATCCCGATGCCGGGATTTATATAAATAGTCATTTACTTACAGTGATAATAAAACTATATAGAATCATATTACAAAGATCAGTTTTCTGCTTACTTAATCCAGATAGTACATACTTAAGTCTCTTTAGTTCGTTTACTACAAACATGTATATATAAAAAGGTTCCTTTGATATCAAATAAAATAACAAAATAAACATACAGATATGTATCTATAAACAAAAAATCCTGTACATAAACGCTAAAATTCATTTCCTAACTTTAAAAACCTATACTTTCTATAATATGATATGGCAACATTGAACGGTTTCCTTATTAGTGATGGTAAAGCGGAACTGCAACTTTTACAGGCGCTGGTGGATGTACTGCGTGTCCTGACCTGGTAACAATGGCATTGAAGCCGCTGTGGCCGTCGTCTTCGTATTCTACTTTACGGACGGTACCATCGGGTTCAACTAGAGAATATTCTCCCTTTACGACATGACCATCGCGTTCTTCCGATTGTTCTTTGATGTCGCCAGTATGACTGTCTTTTACGCCATATTCAAATTTGTACTTTGGGTATGCCTGTAATAAATAAATCGTAAGTCCACACAGAAAAATGTATATAAGTTTATGTATATATATATATATATATATATATATATATATATATATATATATATATATATATATATATAAATATATAAAGTAGTTAGGTATTATTGACTGACACGTTATGTAAAATAAAGTTTTATTTTGGGGTTGCAGTCATTAATAGGGCAGGAAAGTGAAACTCTTTGTTCTTTATCTAGCTTTCGAAAAATTTATTTGCTTCTTCAGGATATGCTAAAATATGGTATCAGTAAATACAATGAAATTAAAATTAAATAGCATTGTATGAAACTAGTATAAAAACTTATAACATGAGGTTAATCCATTAAATTTTCAAATTTACAAAACATTAAAACTTAACTTATTAAAATTATCTAGTTATGTAAGTACAATATTTTAATTTTATTTAATTTTGTACAAATTCATTATGACATTGATTATGTTGATGTTTGATTTATGTCAGAAAGACACTCGTTTCTGTTTATTATATTTTTTGTTGTTGATAACTAGCTCTTGATTGTTATTATGGTTACGTACAAAGTGGCGCCAAATATGAATATTTAAATTTTTTGAAATTATAGTATTTATAGTCAGAAAATCTAATATTAGAAAATTATAGTATTAATTTTCGTAAGACAGAATGTAATTATAGATATTGCTTAGTTTATCAATATCAGTTTTTTTATTAACGCATTGATATTTATTTATGCATACCATTTCTAAAAATTCTCTTTTATTTAATTGGTTTTTACGTCTTAATATATTAGTTTCATTGAAAATAAATGAATGATTTTTATTAATTGCATGATCTATTAATGCACATGTATTTTTATTATTTCTAAGGTCACTTTTATGTGATTTTAGTCTGCCATCGGACACACATCTAGAAATCTAATAGGCAGACTAACATCACATGAAAGTGACCTTAGAAATAATAAAAATACGTGTGCATTAATAGATCATGCAATTAATAAAAAATATTCTCCCGAGGTTGGTAGTTATGATATTAACGATTATTTGTACTTCCTATTGGTTGCTATTCTAACTTGTTTATAATTTATGAAAATTCAATTTTTTGTTGTTTTTAAATAATTTTTTTAAATTGTTTTTTAAGATTTCAAAAAGAAGGAGAAACATTTATTAGATCCAAAAAAATTTTAATTCTAATAATGTTTTTTAAATTGATTTTGCAGAAACTTATATATGCAGCAATATATATATATATATATATATATATATATATATATATATATATATATATAGAATATAAATATATATATATATATATATATATATATATATATATATATATATATATATATATATATATATATATTGTCATACTTTTTCTTTCCCAACCAAAGAAAAATAAATAAAAATATCCATCGGAATAAAATTTTAAGATATCATTATAAACAAAAATGTATATAGTAATTTAAGATAAGATTTAGTGTAGATAAGAATAGAAATTT
Source organism: Diabrotica undecimpunctata (assembly GCF_040954645.1). Lineage (NCBI taxonomy): Eukaryota > Metazoa > Arthropoda > Insecta > Coleoptera > Chrysomelidae > Diabrotica > Diabrotica undecimpunctata. Next base: position 114,726,040 of record NC_092810.1, read on the forward strand.
GTTTGGCAAACGACCTTTTTCCGTTTCAAACAAAATTATCAAAAAAACCTTTGTTTAGAATTAGAAGACATTTTACCTGTAAGTTAATCTTTTCATTGTTTGTATAGTCGAGTATTAAATGACCATATTCTAATCTTTTGAAATATGTATAAATGATGTATTGACAAAACCAATTTTAAAGTAAGCTATTTAGTTTTTCTCTGAAACCGAAATTAGGCTTTTCCAAAATCATGGTAAACACAATTTGAGATTTTGATTGGACGGTCGTTTTTAAATGGGAATTTGTGAGCCGATCATGAGACGGGAGAAGTTAGTCATATTTTGGTCATCGAAAGGAAACAGTCGTTTGTCTCAAGATAGGGTGTGGTTCGTGAGTTTGGATACCGGCGTAACGAAAAGAAGTGAATAGTTTGAAGAAGGAGATAACAAGTAGATTAAAAGAGGTCCTTGTATCTACCGTGGGCATTTTATAAAGTATATGTGAAAGTATTCTTACGGCATCAAGTTGACAAAAGGAGGTCCTGGTGTCATAAATAAGTAGCTGAGTTTGGAGAAGTGAATCAGGTGTTTTTGTGTAGTCTGCAGGAGGTTTGCAGAGACGTTAAGAAAGAGTCAAGGTGCCAAAGAGGAGTGATCACATCGTAGAGGAGACTGGACTTTTCTGGGTATTTTCCAACATACAACTCAAGAAGAAAATAAGCTGTAAGTGTTTGTACAATTGAATTTTATATCTGTGAAGGATCGGTTTGACATCATGGTCATTAGCATTCAAATTTAAGAACTGGGGTTTTGTTAGGCTAATCAAAAGTTTAAAGTATTGTTGTTTCTTGTTTCAAGTAAAGAAAATTTTAAGTAAAATTGGTTTTCACATAATATAAATGTATGTAGCTTTATAATCTTATTATTATAAAAATTTGATTTATTTTCTTGTATGCTGATTGATAAGATAACGACAGAATTTAATAATTGTTTTATTCGTTCATATAAAATAAAGAAACGTAAATCTTTGTAATATAATATATTTGTATTCTTATCCTTTTCTTCTCTATCCCGATAAAAGACAACTAGAAAATCTTTTGAATCCATCGAACACAGCTAATATAACGATTATTTTACTTTTGATAACAAATAAGTTATAATTCTTTTTTATTGGCTCAATAAACTAAGATTAAAGTCAAAATAAACAATCATAACAATATATATATATATATATATATATATATATATATATATATATATATATATATATATATATAAATATATATATATATAAATATATATATATATATATATATATATATATATATATATATAAATTGAATAGCCAAATATATGGGTTATTAGGACAAATTCATTAGACCTCGCGTGCTCGAATCGGTATCAATAGTGTTATGACGTCATTTTTAGCATCCCTTTTCGTCAGACACTCGGATGATACAAATTCAAACTCGGAATGTCCAACGAATGTCTCCTAAATCTTTACCACGGTAGTAGTTAACGTACAGAGAAGCCATCTACTTTGGTGGCCATTAACGAAAATGATTTAATAATACCGTTTTCTGCCCTCTGGGCTATACGAAATGTGCAAAACATTAAATGTTTTTTTTAGCAAAAACTGATATCGCTTTGTTGAATTAAAGAGCCAAATATATGGCCTAGGAGGACAAATTCATTAAACTTCTGTAAAAGAGATATTTGTTGGACTTTTTGAGTTTGAATTTGTATCAACTCGAGTTTCTGATGATGCAGGAATGCTGAAATGACGTTATAACATTCTATTGATACCGATTCGAGCACGGGAAGTTTAACAAATTTAGTGGATTTTGGATAGATATTCGACCTTATCACTATATACTAAGCTCATGATCTATAAACAAGTCCTTAAACCGATGAAGACGTACGGTATCCAATTATGGAGATATACCAGTGCAAGCAATGTAAATGTCCTACAAAGGTTCAGAACAAAGTGCTTCGAGGTATAGTGATGCTTCCTGGTATGTTCGTAACAATGAACTGGGTATAGGTGCAATTAATGATATATCCATTCACGAGTCGGAGGTTGCAAATGATGTTATTGATGGTATTTAGCAGTGGTCCGACATACCGGGGGAAATGACAAAGTTCCAGTTGACTAAAAAGCAACTTTTACAAACAGTTCCAGACAATAACCCACTCCATATATTACAGCTGCAATGAAAACCAACACATAGATGGAGTGGGATTTATAGTAAACCAAAGAACAAAAGGTCTAGTTATTGATTTTAAAGCCTACAGTCAAAGAATGTGCTATTTACGCTTAAAAGGTAAATTCTTTAATTACAGCTTAATTAATGCACATGCCCCGACCGACGACAAACTAGAAGACATTAAAGAACAGTTTTTCGAAGACCTAGAACAAGCCTACAGAAGATGCCCCAAAAATGACATTAAAATAGTGCTAGGTGACATGAATGCAAGAATAGGACGAGAGCATGTTTTTATGCCGACTATAGGAAGGCATAGCCTACACAACATCAGTAGCGATAATGGATTACGACTGATAAACTTAGCAGCAGCACTGAACATGACCGTCGCTAGCACCTATTTTGAACACAAGAATATACACAAGGTAACCTGGACCTCCCCTGATTTAAGAACAACTAGTCAGATTGATCACATCTTAATAGATTCAAGACACGGAACGGACATAATAAACTGCAGAAGTTATAGAGGCGCAAACATAGACTCAGACCATTGTTTAGTGATCTCAACACTAAGGGCTAGAATTTCAAACTCCAACAAAGAAAAAGAAATAAATAGAAAGAAATGGAATGTACAGAACCTGAGAGATGCAACTGTTGCAAAACAGTACTGGGAAAATGTTACCAATAGGTTAAGGAATCAAAGTCTAGGCGAAGAAGACCAGAGAGATATAGACTCATTCTGGAACAGGATAAGGGAAGATATTGAGTCAGCAGCACAAGATGAAATAGAAACAGAAACTTGTACCCGAAAAAATCACTGGTTTGACGATGAATGCAAAGACGCAACACAGAAAAAAAATGAAGCCTATGCAAAAATGCTTACCCGCCGAACTAGAACAAGTATAGAGAATTACCAGACAAAGAGAAGAAAAGAAAAGAAAATACACAGAATGAAGAAACGAAACCACTTAAAAAAGGAACTTCAATATATAGAAAACCTCAACAGAGAGAAAGAATTCAAAACATTCTATAAGAAAGTTAACATCAACAGAAAAGAATTTAAGGCAAACACAAATCAATGTAGAAGTTTAAATGGCGATCTCTTAACAACAAGAACAGACGTACTAAACCGATGGACGGAATATTTTAACCAGATACTTAATATAGAGGAAGAAGAAAACCCGGAAGACGAAAGCTGCGAGGTAAGCGGGCAGACGCAGAGGCAGGAGGATCCACCAACGATCCTGGAAGTTAAAGACGCTGTAAACAAACTAGCCAGAAACAATTCACCCGGAATAGATAATCTCCCAGCGGAATTATATAAAGAAGGTGGCCACGATATCATAATAGCCCTACAGTAGCTTATAAAAGAAATATGGATACAGAAGTCCCTTCCCAATGATTGGAATATTGGAATACTTTGCACCATACACAAAAAGGGTGATATCTTTGAATGCTCTAACTATCGAGGGATTACGCTCCTAAATGCAGCGTATAAAATATTCTCCAATATACTATGCCATCGTATGGCACCATATGCAGAGCGAATAATAGGACAATACCAGGCTGGTTTCAGAGGTGGCAAATCAACAATTCATCAGATTTCAACCCTAAGACAAATTCTAGAGAAAACACTGGAATACGGTGTAGACACGCACCACATATTTATAGACTACAAGGCAGCCTACGACTCTGTAAATAGAAGAGAATTGTTTAGAGCAATGATACACCTAGGAGTACCAAATCAGTTGGTAAGTTTAACCAAACTAACCCTTGAAAAAGTTGAATGCAAAGTACGAATCCAGGGGGAACTCTCTGAACCTTTTAAAACAAATAACGGGCTACGTCAGGGAGACCCACTCTCCTGTATACTATTCAATCTAGCTCTGGAAAAAGTAATACGTACGTCACAAATCACAACTACCGGTTCAATATATAACAAATCTGTGCAAATCTTAGCATATGCTGATGATATCAATATTGTTGGAAGAACGGAAAACGCAGCACGAGAGGCGTACGTAGCATTAAAGGAAGCGGCTACAAAAATGGGTTTAATAATAAACACCAACAAAACAAAATACATGAAAATAGGTATGCAACCACAAACACTACGGTCACTTGTTATAGAAAATGACGTCATCGAAGCAGTTAACGAATTTGTATACCTGGGAACGCTCGTCAATACTGAAAATGACACTACCTCAGAGATAAACCGTAGTATTTGCACGGCTAATAGATGCTATTTTGGGCTTAATCTCCTTTTTAAATCTACAGTTATATCAAGAAATACAAAAGTAAAACTCTACAAAACAATAATACGCCCAGTCCTAACATATGGTTCAGAAACCTGGACTTTAACAAAAAGCAATGAAAACATGTTAGGATGTTTCGAAAGAAAAATACTAAGGCGCATCTATGGAGCGGTAAATGAAAATGGTGTCTGGAGAAGACGATACAACTTCGAACTCTATAGGATATACCAGGAACCAGATATCGTAAAACACATAAAGATAGGACGTCTGAGGTTGGTAGGCCATGTAATGCGGATGGAGCAAACCGACCCAGCTAGAAAAACGCTCCTTGATAGACCTATTGGTCAAAGAAGAAGAGGAAGACCCAGAACAAGATTCCTAGATAACATAGACCAAGATATGAGAAATATGGAAATACGTGCTTGGCGGAGGAAGGCGATGGATAGGGACGACTGGAGAAAAATTATTGGGGAGGCTAGGACCCACACAGGGTTGTAAAGCCAAAATGATGATGATGATGCAGACAATAACTAACCTATCGGTTTTTTTAGATTTATTGTTGATGATGATCTAGTAAACTTATTTGTTAAGGATACTTATTGTTATGCTGAAGAGCTTTTTGTTCCGAAGGTATTACTAAGAAGTCCAGAGTTACACGTTGGAAACCTGTTACATTCCAAGAAATGTTGACTTTCTTAGCACTAGTGTTGCACACAGGAACAATAAAGTTAAATAGACTACAAGATTACTAAAAAGGTTTATCTGTTTAATAATAACTGCTTCGCTGAGCACATTTTACCAATAATGACCAACAAAATTCTACAGCTAGTCTCATAAAAATTAAACCAAGCATCAATTTTTTCAACAGAAAGATGGAAGCCATTTATTATCCCTGAAAAAATTTGTCTTGAATGAGTCCATGGTACTATGGCATCAGTACATCAAAAACAAACGCCATAAATACGAAATAAAATTATACATGTTAACTAAACCAAACGGTTTAATTTTAAAAACTTTGGTGTATACTAGAGCAGCCGACAATATGGGAGGGAAAGATCATACAAGTAAATTGGTTCAGTATTATTGGAGGACTATCTAGATTCTGGACATAGTGTCTACATGGACAACTTTTATAATTCATATGAGTTAGCTTACTACTTAACCACACGAGGTACATACTGCATTGGCACCCTCAATGTCAAACGAAAAAAAAAAATCTTAGAGGAGTACAAAAATTAAAGAAAAGTGAAACAGTTGCGGCCTACAGTAATAACATATTTTATATATCCGTATATATATAACGAATTTGGAAACGACATGATTGAATATCTAGACAAAAGGCAACAAACGAAGAGCAAACCTGCTCCCATATTTCATTACAATAAGCATATGGGAGGAGTTGACTGACAAGATCAACTGAGTTCCTACTACCCCTCTGACAGAAAGACATTGAGGTGGTATATGAGGAATATATCATTGTCAAAACTGTCTGGAAAAACCTGGTCTTTGTGTTGGCAAATGCTTTACTGATATCCGTGCTAAGAGTCAAGTTTTTTATTTTTTTGTTATGCAATTGTTATAATTTAAAATGAAAAAGACAGAAAAGATTTGATTTCACGTTCAAAGCTTCTATGTATCTATTGATACGTATTTCGACTTAATAAGTCTCATCAGAATAGTTATTCATAGCCGTTCTTAACGTGAAAAATAATCTTCTCTGTCTTATAAGGAAGCAACAATAACATGGCTTCGTTATGGACGCAATAGCGACATCTGATAGAAAAATTGGTAAGATAGTTTCGAAACAAATTCAGATTTCTGCTTTAATCTGGAGCCTTCTAAAAATTGCAAGGCATGGCCAGACGATGATAAAAAACAAGCTAAGGGCCTTAAAAAAGCTACATCAGCACGAAAATCCAAAGGTTTTCCAACTCTTAGGCAATACAAACGTGATTAGACGATTTAAAAGAACAAAACCACTTGATCTGACTACTTACTAAATATAAGATAGAAAAACTAAGAACGCTAAAGATCGTAACTTGGTATTAATGGATTTATTCTCTTAGTTAAGTTAGGCTAGAATTAAATTACCTATTGGTTTTATTGGACTATTGATGTCAAATAAAACACAACATATAAATAAAATAAAATAAAAGATGTACAAGAGACAGAAGGCGGAGACTCTCTATTGAATGCGATACACGAACTAATAGTGAATATATGGAATAATAAACAACTGCCACAAGACTGGAATACTGGAGTAATTATCCCACTACATAAAAAGGGAGATCAGCTTCAATGTAAAAATTACCAGGCAATAACGCTACTAAATGTGGCATATAAAATACTGTCAAATATTGTGTATGGCCGATTGAGACCACATGCGGAACAAATAGTTGGGGGATATCAATGTGGTTTCTGCAGGCAGAAATCCACAATAGATCAGATCTTCGTCTTGAGGCCAATCTTGGAAATAACTAGTGAATTTAATATAGACACATATCATCTTTTCATTGATTTTGAGAGGGGCTTATGATAGCATGCATCGAGAATTTCTGATCCATGCACTGAAAGAGTTTAATATTCCAACTCAACTCATTGATATAGTAAAAGAAACATTGTTCTGAAGCTATTTTCTTGTGGCATGTTAAAGTAATTACTAAATAAATGAGAATAAGCAAAAAAGACACTTTAAGTACAAAGCAAAATTCGAATTCAAAACGCACTAACAGATACAATCCATGTGAGAACGGGCCTACGACAGGGAGATGCCCTATCCTGTATTCTATTCAACACCGCATTAGAGAAAATAATTAGAGAGTCAAAAGTCAACACCAGAGGAACAATAATAATAACAAAAATTGTACAAATATTGGCATTTGCAGATGATGTTGATATCATAGCTAGAAGCGAAAGAGAGATGATAGAAGCATTTAATGCGATAGAAAGCGCGGCACAAAACAGTGGCCTAAACATTAATGAAATAAAAACCAAATACATGAAGGCCAGCAAATGGACAAGCCAAAAAAACCTACAGAATCCGACAATAGGAGACTATAACATCGAAAGCGTAAAAAATTTTACATATCAAGGTTCACTAGTTATCGCAGATAACAATGTAAGTGAAGAAGTTAAGAGAAGAATACGTATCGCTAATAAAACATATAATGGACTAATTAAACATCTAAGATCTAACAACACCACAAGAAAAACCAAATGAAAAATATACAAGACCCTGATAAAACCGTTCCTTGTATATGGATCAGAGACATGGACACTGTCGGAAAGCGATGGGAACCTATTAGGTACGTTTGAATGAAAAATCCTCAGACACATATATAAGGGGGTGAAAGAAAATGACATATAGCGCAGAAGATATAATTTTGAACTATACACAGCATACAATGAACCCGAGGTCATAACATCCATAAAGATCGGACGTCTGCGCTGGATGAGCCATGTTGAACGGATATTGGAGACTGAAACAACAATACATATAATGAGGCAAACACCAGTAGTGAGAAGGTCAAGGGGAAGACCCAAACTTAGATACATGGAACAAGTGGAACACGATCTGAAAACACTTAAGATTACCAACTGGAAAAATAAAGCAAGGAACAGAACAGAATGGCGAAAATCCTAGAACAAGCTAGGACCCAGAAAGGGTTGTCGAGCTACTCGTGATGATGATCATAAAAAGATGTGCAAAAATCTTTAGAATTCATGATACATAAAATAATATTAAAGGTACAAGAAAAAATAGAAAAAGTGATCCGGAGGAAATCTTTAAGTAAATTAGGAAAAGAAAATTTGATTGACAAGATTTTTAAACACCTGTATATTATTTGAGCTTAGAGAAATTAAATAAAATAATTATTATTATTTTATGCGTATTAGATCTTCAAGAATTATTAGACACAATTAAAAATATCATTAACAACAATTTTTTCTTTATATTCGTGTAAAATTTTTCAAGGACAACCCAAAAAATAAATCTTTTGGACTATATTGAACTAGAAAATATGAAAAGATATTCCATATCAATTAATATTAGAATAATTTATATCAATTATGCGACAATCTGTATAGCTAACAAGGCAACTTATAAAAGAAAATGACCAAAAGCTTAAATCAATTTATTCTTCATTTTACTATAACGAACTACTATTATTAGCTAGCTTGAGTATTATTGTCTATTTATGATCATTTACATAACTTTTACCTAACTCGCCAGAGTATGCATAACATACTCGTTTGCGATTTCAAGAGCTTTACTGTATATTCAAAATAACAATAATATCGACGTAAATAAAGAATGCAAACATATTTTCCCTACTTTCTAACGCTTCTTAAGCAAACCAGCAATACACTCAGTTAACCAAACAGGGAAAAGAATGCAATAAATAAGAAGAGATGTGCTTTTTTGTAGATCAGTTGATTTGGAAAGCTAATTAGCGATTGTTAAGGTAAAAATATGCATTACGCCAAGTGTGTTATGCACGTAAAAATGTGATTGCCAACTCGGAAAAATTAAATATTGGTTAATTAGAAAAAATGCTAATAAGTAACAATATAATAAATTGAATCTTAGAAATAAAATAATAACATAATGTCCCTAAAAAATTTATATTGAATTTATTAAACACGACACTAAAATTAACAACCAAAGTAATAACAAATAAATTAAATGAAATTATAACAATAGCAGAAGAACAACAGGGTTTTAGGACAGGAAGATCATGCACCGACGATATATTTATAATGAGGCACGTAGGAGAAATCCTGCTCCTTCATCTTCATGTGCATTCTCCTCTAAGAAGGTTGACAACCATCATGGCAATTCGCACTTTCGATACCGCTGCTCTAAAGAGGTCAGCAGAAGTGCACTTAAACCAAGCTCTCAAATTGTTTAACCAGGAGATGTGTCTTCTTCCGCGACTCCTTCTACCCTATATTCTTCCTTGCATTATTAATTGCAACAAGTTATAACGCTCGCCCCTCATGACATTGTCCAGATATTGCAGTTTTCTGACTTTAATTGTATTTAAAACCTCTTTATCTTTTCCCATTCTTCTCAACAACTCGACATTCCTGACTCTATCCACCCAACTTATTCTTAATATCCTTCTGTAGGCCCATAACTCAAAGGCTTCTAATCTGTCCGAAACATCTTTTTTTAATGTCCAAACCGCCAACCCATAAAATAATAGGGAGAATACGTAGCATCTCAGAAGTCTTATCTTTAAAGAAATTGAAATGTCCTTGCTGCAGAGTACTTTTTTCAGTTTGTTGAAAGAATTTCTTGCCTGTCCTATTCTTGCCATCTCTTGTGTATACTCATTATTTTCCTTAATTATTGTACTCAGATATTTATATTTTTCAACTTTTATAATTTGTTCTTTATGTATTGTTATGTTTTCTTGCCGCTATTGGGCTTTTGTAATTACCATAAATTGTGTCTTTTTCGTGTTTAGGGACAGTCCGTTTTCTTCACTGACTTCTACCACTCTGTCAACCATTTGTTGTAAATCCCCAAGACATTCCGCTAATAAAATAGTGTCGTCGGCAAACCGCATATTATTGATTGGTCGGCTATTTACTTTTATTCCCATAGTTAGTTCTTTTAGTGCTTCCTGGATTATTTCCTCTTAATACAAATTGAACAAAGTAGGAGACAGGACACAGCGCTGCCTGACGCCCCTCTCAATCTGTATTTCATTTAAATCGTTGTTCTATTTTACCACAGCGATTTGATTATAATAGATAGCGCTGATGATCCTGATGTCTCTCATATCTAAGTTTTTCTTTCAAGTAATTCTATAAAACGGTTATGTCTGACCTTATCTAAAGCTTTGTTGTAATCCAAGAAACAAATATATAGGTACTGGTTGATTAACATCCATGCACCTTTGCACAAGTACATTCACAGCGAACAGGGCTTCCATCGTTCTTAGTGCATTTCTAAATCCAAATTGTGTATCACTTGTGTCCTGCTCAAGTTTGTTGTGTATTCTCCGGTGTATAATTTTAAAAATATTTTGAGCGTATGACTCATTAAAGTTATTATCCGGTGGTCTTTAGAAAGAGAATAGAGAAATCATTAGAATATAATAAACCTGCACATCTATATTTCATGGATCTTAAGAAGACACATAATCGGTTCAAATTAAAGGACGTTATCCACTTCTTGTACGCAAGAGAGATGCCTCTAGGAATAACCAAAACGATCGAAAATATCTATCAAAATAACACAATAAAAGTAAAAGTAGAAGATGAACTAACTGCCCCTATTGAAGTTGACAATGAAATAAAACAGGGAGATTCCCTGAGTCCTCTACTGTTTAGCCTAATTATGGATAAAATAATAAAAAAAAACTAAAAACTAAAAAGAGATATCAAATCGGAGAAAAAAAGCTTAAAATAATCTGCTGTGCATACGCCGCAATACTACTCTCTCAAAGTGAATATAATTTACAACGTATACTGTAACAATTTAATATAATCTCCATAAAGTTTAACATGTTAATTTATCTAAAAAGGACAAAATGCATGGTTATAACATCAAATTTACTCAGATGTAAATTGGAGCTAGAAGGTCAGATAATAGAAAAACTGATGGAGTTTAAATACCTAGGCATCACATTATCTAGGTATGGAAAGGTCGAGACTGAAGTGGAAGATCAAGTAAATAAAGCAAACAGAGCCGCAGGTTGCCCAAATAAAACAATATGGAGAAAGGCATAATTCCCAAAACAGAGATGAAAATACATTCATTGATAGTAAAACACTACGGGACAGTGGTAAAAAGTACAGATAGGTATATGACGTAGATGCAAGGTGGAGAACATCAAGAACTGGGTAAGTGATAGAAGAGTAGAACGAAACAAATACATAAGCCAAATGACAACAAATAGAGTAGTAAAGACGGCAAGAGACGGTTTCACAAGAGAAAGGCGATAAATAGATGGACCACATAAACGATGGAACGACAACAAACTGGAGACCCATTGAAATACAGACAGAGTCATATCTATATAACAGGAAGAAGAAGAAAAAGAGAAATGTACCTTAAACTACCTTAAACATGTCGCATTTAGTCCATACTAACCTTTTCTTTTAACACTCAAGACGCTTTAAAGTCTCTTCAATCTACAGCTTGTGATTCCGTAATATCTTAACATTGCAAACGACCACCTAGAGCAATAGGTAAAGTACAATAATTTGTTATGAGTGCTAGGATACATTAAGAAATCAAGACAGGTATGAGCTGGGCGAAGAAGAATATCCTGGCTTGCTAACCTGAGAGCATTGTATAGACAAACCTCAACGCAGCTATTCCGTATAGCAATTAACAAAGTCATTATAGCCAGAATGATCGCCAACGTTCGAAACTGACAGGCACCCTAAGAAGAAGCTTCTTCATCTTCTTCTTTTTATATATAGATACGACTGTCTGTTTTTCAATGTGCCTCCAGTAAGTTGTAGTTCCATCGTTTTCGTGGTCTTCCTACTAATCGACTTCTTATTGGGGAACCGTTTCTTGAAGTCTTTACTACTCTATTTGTTGTCATTCGGCTTATATGATCGTTCTATTCTACTCTTCTATTTCTTACCCAGTTCTTCATGTTCCTTACCTTGCATCTACGTCGTATATCTGTACTTCTAGTTCTGTCCCATAGTGTCTCACTATCAATGTTTCTAAGTGTGTTTATCTCTGCTGTTTCTAACATCCTTTTTGTCCTCTCTGTGTCAGGTCTTGTTTCTGCCGCGTATGTCATTATTGGTCTGATGACTGTTTTGTAAATTCTGCCTTTCGTTTCTTTCATCATATTTTTATTTCTTCATATTGTTTCATTTGGGCAGTCTGTGGCTCTGCTTGCTCTGTTTACGTGATCTTCCACTTCAGTTTCGAGCTTTCCGTAGATAGATAATGTGACGCCTAGATATTTAAACTCCATCACTTGTTATATAACCTGACCCTTCAGCTCCAATTTACATCTTAATAAATTTGCTGTTGTAACCATGCATTTTGTCATTTTTGGGAAAAATTTACATGTGAATAAATCCTCTCATCGTCCTCCTCTCCAAAACTAAGAGGAGGACGGCCCTTTATTCTGTTGTGCAAACAATAGTTCCTCTTCGCTGTGCCTGTCTAATTGAATGCAGTTTTAACAAAGGCGTACATAAATCAGCAAACCCCAGCAGAAAGGAAGAGTCTATTGAGGGTGGCATATGCTTACAGAACAGTCTCTGCCGAGGAGCTGGGAGTTATCACCGGGTGTATTCCGATGCACCAGATCGTTTAAAAAAAGAAGTAAGGAAGATTTTCATAATGGTGTGGCAAGATGAATGGGACAAGATGACAAGGGTGGCGCAGTGGATGAAGTCGCTGATTCCTAATCTGAGAAGATAAACGGACTGCGGGCATCGGCATTAAGATTACTTTCTGACGCAGATGCTCACAGGACATGGTTGCTTTGGGGCATACCTTTAAAAATTTGGAAAAGGCAGAAAATAACAAATACCTATACTGTGAAATATCGGACACTAATTCACACACTCTATTGGTATACGATAAATGGATAGATGAGAGAAGCCTGTTTGAGAGAGAGCTAGTAGTTAAGAGATATGTTAGGAGAACGTGTAGAGAAAGAAAGAAGAAGAAAAACGACCTGAAGGAAGGCAGGGTGCCCAGGAGCAAACAAGAAGATAAGGCAGAATGAGAAGGGGCAAGAGTAAACATGAACAGGGAGGAACAGACGGAGAGAAAAATTTAGTTGTAGCGAGAAAGTGCTAGAATGCGTGCGAATTTTGCATAAATGAGGTAGGTCTCTGGCATTGACGGCGATGGTGTCTGAACAACCCCTGCGCGCGGTCTCTGATATCATAGTGACCATGCTGGAGAAATCCTGCATAAGCGAGTCTGGAAGGCGGTTCTGCCCACCTTTTAGGACCGAGGTATGTTTCGAACGTTTGGACCACACCCCCCCCCCCCCCCATTAAAGACCAAAAAAAATATATTGTTTATACATTGTTTATAAGTAAAAAATGACGTTTTTGCAAACTTTTTTTACTACATACTGTTATCGCCGAATGTATCAAAAGTAGTAACAAATTTAATTTATGTAACAAATACCTGTATCAAAGAGTGTCACAAAAAGATTTTTTTGCTAGTTTCTATGGTCTAAAACAGATATGATTAAAAACGAATAATCAACGTTGGAAAACCATATAAATAATTATGAAAAATAAATTATACAGACGTTCCAAGCCAAAATAAAGATTACTACATGCTTTATGATATTGTTATAATCTAAAAGAATTGAACGGCTGTGATATTGATGGTGATGATGATGACGATGATAATGGTGACAATAATAATGATAATCATGATGTTGATGATGATAATATTAAATACCAAGTACATTTTGAAATCAGTATAAGTACTACAATAATTGGTATGAATATAAATTAAAAGTGAAAAGAGTATAAATTGATTTAGACGTCCACTGGTTTGTCTAGAACCTGATCTCCTACTGCAAGTGTCAATATATTAACAAAAATGATAGTATCCCAAGTAAAAAAACTAAATTAACACCATTCTAAATATCTATCTGATTAAATGCAAATATATATTTGTGGAATTTAATAAAAATTCCTAAAATGATACTGTAATAAATAAAAGAGACGCGGTTAAAAAAGTATCTAATTAATTCATCTATCCATCAATCTATAACTCAAGTACCTGGAGTGATCATAGCATCTAAAAATAAATATGAAAAGAACGTGCCAGGATCATTGCAGGAAACAGGGCATATTACTCATAATGACCGTACTTAAATCAAAAATACTCTCCACACCAGCAAAAATAAGAGTGTACAAGACAATAATTCGTCCCACAATAACGTATGGAAGCAAGACATTAAATCTGAACCAGCGGGAAACAACAAAATTACGGGTACTGGAAAGAAAGATACTGCGGACTATCTATGGGCCTTGCAGAGAAGAGACAACCGGAGAATGGAGAAGAAAACACAATGATGAACTCCAGACAGTATATGGAGATGAAAACATAGTACGCTACATTAAAGCAAACCGAATAAGATGGGCGGACCACCTACTAAGAACGAGTGACGAAAGACTCCTGAACGCCACATTCTAAGAAAAATCTGATGGCAGAAGGTCAGTTGGTCGCCCAAGAAAGAGATGGAAGGACGCAGTAGCCAGTGACCTACGCAAAATGGGAGTACATCAATGGGAAATAGCTGCTCAGGACCGACAACAATGGAGGCGAATAGTAAACGCGGCCAAGACTCATATAGAGTTGTGGAGCCAAATGATGATGACAATTAAAAAAAGGATTAATAAAAAATTATAGAAATTAATACTTTTGTACTTCTCACTGTACTACAGTGACAATGAACGAAAAGAAATAGTATTAGTAATACATATGAATCATATATTTAGAATAAATGAACATCATATAACAAAAAGAAAAAGAGAAATCAAACGATTTCTACCTAGCAAAACCGAATTCAACTTTTTACCACTGTGTTTCCTAAAACTTGCTAAACAAACAGCTCGATAAATTACTTAGCAGGGGAATCATAAAATTGCATTCCCCATGCCTTTCATCCTGGTCAAAATTCGTAGTGAATTCAGTTTCTGGTACTCCAAACGAAGTAACTAATAAAACATAATGACGGTATTAGATTTTTGTTTCGATACAGGGCAGCGACAGCCGCTTATTAGTATGACCTCTTTAGGTCTCCTCAGAATGGTATATCCACTGCTCTGAACCAAAACAAAAATCTCTCCCGTCCTAGACAATAGTTAACAAAATAACTATATACGGACGGGCGTCTTTAGGTCTCCTCAGAACGGTATAGCCACTGCTCTGAACCAAAACAAAAATCTCTCCCGTCCTAGACAATAGTTATCAAAATAACTATATACGGACGGGCATAGTTACGTCCGTATATAGTTATTTTGATAACTATTGTCTAGGACGGGAGAGATTTTTGTTTTGGTTTAGACCAGTGGCTATACCGTTCTGAGGAGATCTAAAGAGGTCGAAATACGTATAAGCGGCTGTCGCTGCCCTGTATCGAAACAAAAATCTAATACCGTTATTATGTTATGTGAATATCATATAGTTTGGATATAAATACAGCATATTCTCGAGTAAAAACTCATAGTCTACTTACTACAGGTTCGGCTTTGACAGCAATCTGCGCAATTGGAGCATGCTGTAATAGCGTCAAACCATGGCCTCCGTATTCCACGGGATAACTGCTAGCAAGTCCTAGGAACAGCACAATAAATAGCACCTAAAAATAGTCACTGGTTAGTTCCAAATAATTTTTTTTAATTGTAGCCATAGAAATTAATTTACCATGAAAAGTTTTAACCATAAAATTTCAATATTATATGTATCTCACATTTTATTTTTGATTAGTAATTTTTGATTTTCCTGTATCTTATAAACAAAATTTAATTAGATAAAAATAAAAAAGTAAAAAGTTATTTATAATACTGGAAAAATTATCATATACAGTACGTAAATCTTTCAGCTGGGCATAGGTAATATACATTGAGGTAAGTGTGGCAACTGCGCTTTCTCGAGTCTATGCCAATATCCCACGACACTAAGCGATAGCGATTAGCGATACAATGCGATTGATAAGTCGATAATCGGCACCTTAGGATCGGTTAGCTGTACCCATTTATTTTCAATTTAACCGTGAAGCAAAGAGTATCCTTTTAAAATGTTTAATTAGTCTAGCATACCACAGTTAATAAAGTTTTAAAAAATATGGCTTTAATAGTTTTAAATATTCGAAAACTTGGAGTTTTTTCTCGAAGATCAATTTCGTAGACTAGAGTTTTGTGAAGCTGTAATGAATGCATCTCACGAAAATGATAATTTTATAAAAAACATCCTTTTTACCGATGACTCGCCATTTTCAGTAAGGGGTCATCACAATCCTTCCAGAATGCGGTAATGATCTCAGGAAAACATACATGGATCCAACGCCCTCAAAAACTTAACGTGTGGACCTTTTAGGTGACCATGTAATTGGTCAATTTTCATTGAGGGAGTTCTAAATTCAGCTAAATATCTTGCTCTTTTACAGGACAACATTATTCCAGCTATTTAGAATCTCTCAGATGTACGTTTAGAAGATGTCTGCTATCAACAGGAGGGCTGTTCATTTCATAATGCGTGTATCGTGATAAATTATTTAAACACAATTTTTCAGGATTGTATTAGTAGAACAAGCCAATTGTGGCTGCAAGATCTCCCGATTTGACTCCCATGGATTTTTTTCTGGAGACATATTAAATCCACCATCTATGGCAACTATCTCGAGAGGGCACATAATCTAGTTGATTTAGAAAACAAAATAAGAAATGCATGTGCTATGATTACGCCACAACAGCTTGCAAACGTAAGACAAGCGTTTTATAATAGACTAGGTTATTTCCTTGCAAAAGAAAGTACAAGGTATTTGAACCTTTTATTTAGTTGTTATTTTGTACAGTAGAATGTATTGTTGTTTTTTAATTTCCCTAATTTATTTATTTATTTGTGTCTACTTTTAGAATAATACTTTTTCGTTTTTCTGTGAATTCAAACTATCTGAACTAGAACTATCTTAAGACTATCTGAACAAGAAACAAGTAAATTATGTTTACAGCTAGGAGTACGACAAGGTGACAGTCTCTCCAAAGCTATTCACGGCGCTTTTAGAACATACTTTTAAAAAGTCACATCTAAACGAGCATGGTATCAATATAAATGGAGAGAAGCTCAGACATTTGAGATTTGCAGATGACATCGTCCTTATAGCCGATCGTATGGATGATGCAATAATAATGTTTAAAAATTAATATCACGCATCCTTGGAGGTGGGATTAAAGATTAATATGAACAAGGCGCAAATAATGACTAATCTGGTGCTAAATCGAAATATTGCTGTTGATGGAAGGGATATTCTGCAGACAACATCGTATAAGTACCTAGGACATGAAATTCGGTTGGGCAGAGATAACCAGACATGTAAGCTCCCATGTCGCATAGGATTAGCCTGGGCAGCGTTTGGTAAATTAAACTATGTATTTAAATCGAATCTACCCATATGCCTCAAAAAGAAAATCGTTGACCGATGTGTCTTACTTGTACTCACTTATGAAGCGGAAACAGTAACACTCACAAAAAAAAAGTAGCTAAAAACAACAGATGCTATCAAAAGTCGCTTCAGTAAAATGGAATTGGTCAGGACACATCGCCAGATTATCAGGCAACCGATGGACAAAACGTATTTTAGAATGGAGACCAAGACAAAAAGAACGACATACCTACAGATCTCACAGTCCGTACCTGTGAGACGCTTTACCAAAAATACCTTTCCAATATATAACTTCTCATGGGACTTAACATAAAAACAAACAAACAAAAGAGCCTACTGGCCTAAAACCTATGCAACTGGAACACATTAGCGGCCATACTTCCGAAGATAAATACATACCACTAACAAGTAGCCAGCAAAAACAGCATCAATATCAGTGAAGAGTTCCCTGATATATTTACCCCAAAGTCAGTACGGTTTTTTCTTAGATCGATATAAACCTGTGTACCATGTTTTTAAACTCTTAAAAATTGCTGTCCAAAACAGAAGACCAGAACCAGCAGAAAAGATGAGAAGTAACTAATATTGGAAATAGAGATCACCTCTGAAATCAGTCTAGGTGATATCTTAAGGTCTTTTTTTATTTAATATTAAACAAAATTATAGAAAAGATTAAAATTACAGGATAAGGATATAATATGGAAGAAAGACAAATAAAAATTCTGTTCTATGCAGACGACCCAATCTCAATATCCTATAAATAAAATAACGCTCAGCGCATGGTACAGACATTTAACATACTTGTGAAGAATTACAGCATAATATCAGCAGCTAAGACCAAATCCCTAATAAAAGCAAGGAAACCCAGAAGATGTAGAATAGTAATTAATAATAAAAATAATAGTCTCCCGTTTTTATACCGCTCGCGGCTTTGGGAGTATAGCAGGGTAGTCTGCTATATCTAGGGTCTACGGTATACAAGGAAGGTAACATGGCCAGTGCTACGCTTCAACCGCCTATTATTACCCCTGGTTTTACCCAAGGTACTCATTTTATTTCAGGCTGAGTCGACCTGGGGCCTATAGACATTTTTAAAAATGTCTAGTTATTCTTGCCGGCGGTAGGATTCGAACTCCGGACAACCGGCATGCGAGGCACGCACCCTACCGCTTGCGCTACGCAGGCCCAGAGAGAATAGTAATTAACGATATAATAATTGATCAAATCTCGAGATTGGAGTAAAACTATCCAGCCGTGGAGATCTTAAAGAGAACATCAAATCAGCAAACAAAGTGGTTTACATGTAAGGATACCTGAGGGATGTAAACTGGAGAAATAAAAAAATTAGGTTGGAAGAAAAGGTATGTATATATAAATCGTATGTACGACCAAGAGAAACAAGAGATGACACAGCGAAAATCAAGAGAATATTCAGAACATTAGACATGAGAAGGTTGATGTCAATAACTGGGAAACCTCAGAGGATAGAATTCTAACCGATTAAATAAGAGATTCCTGTAACATACACAACATAGTCCATTGGAAACGACAGACAAGACGATAATAAAATCAACATGTCACGAGAATGGTCTCAGAGAGAATAGTCCGAATCACAGGAGATTCCCTGGCCAAAAGGCAAGAAACCACTAAGAAGACCCTGTAAATGGTGACCACATAGCTGACAGTTAACATCACAACTACGAATAAAAGTTCAAAATCGGCGAAGAACAGGCCAAGGTTCATAATATTAGAAGAAACAGATGAAGTTTTTCTTTATCAGTTATCTAATGAAAAGCAGACAGGCAAACAGACTTTAATATAGAGTTATATATGATAGATCTAAGGAAAAATTGTAAATTGGATAATACATATAATGGACATTTATAACGAATGAATAAGGTACTAAAACAAAGAGACAATTTCTGTGTTTATAAATTGATCTATATAAGTAGATGGTGTTGCTGTTGGTATCTTGAACAATGAATTGAAGAAACTAATTAATATGGAATACAATAAAATATAAAAAATGAAGACGTGGATAATAACAAATAATGATAAAATAAAACGCAAACATAACTAAAACATAGAAAAAATTATTCAACAAGATTGGTATTATATTTTGGATTCTACAAATATTGATACACTTACAATACAGCTTTTAGTATGTATAAAAAAGAAACAATACAAGAAAATCTTCTGAAATATAAGAAGTTAAGAGAAATTAGTAGAAAATGGTAAAAGAGGCATAAAATGAATCGCGGCAAAAAAGTTTATCGCCAATAAAAAGTTCTATACCAGCAGCAATAGTCTGGAAACAAATTACCAAAATTTCGGAAAGTCACACAAACTTTTCAATAAGATATTTAAAATTTAATAGCAAAATTCATACATCTAGAACTGAGATAATTACATTAGCTTTATCCCAAGAGTCATATGGAAGTAATGAAAACTATTCACAAGAGTTTTTACAGTTTAAAGCCAAAGAAGAATTAAATGAATTTAATTATGATAAAAGCGATAGCCTATCAAAAAATATACGAATACTAGAGGAAGAGTTACCTGAAATTAAATTTCTATTAAAAACTCTTGTCCTGGTCCAGCTGATATTCCTACTATTTTCCTTAAAAATTTGCCTACAAATGGAACTGCCTATTTACTAAAGATACATAACAAAATATGACTTGAAGTAGTGTTTCCAAAGGTTTGGAATAATGTTTACACAATACCTATCCTTATACCTGGTAAACCATGTTCAGACCCAAACTCCTATCATTCAGTATCGTTAGAATGGGCAATGAGCAAAGTAGTCGAAATATTATTCAACCAACCCTTATTTGGATACTGTAGCACAGATCTGTTCTATCTAATAAACAAAATGAATTTCATAAAGATAACTTAGATCGATTATATAAGAATTACTGAAAGATGCCGAAATTCAATCAAGATGTTCAATCAAGATCAACACTACCTGGAGTAGATGTCCCCTCAGATCCTAACTTATTAGTTAGCGACATTAAACTTAAGATTAAAAAAGTAAAACGCCTAAAACCGACTAACTGAATAAACACCGACTGTATTCGAGATAATAACCAATCAATCATAGACGAAATAGAAAATAAATTCAAAGACTATTGATCAGATCAAAACTATCAAGCAAGAAACAATCAAAAAGTATAAAACTACTGATAAATGCAAACAACAATGGGTGACTAATGAAATATTAAAACAAACGAGAACAAAAAAATAAAAACACTGAAGAATACAACGAAATCAATAAAGAAGTCAGAAGGAAAATCCGGGATGCAAAAGAAAAATTGTACAGCAGCAAATGTATTGAAATAGAAAAACTACAGAAAAAGAATGACACATTTATTATGTATAAAAACGTACAAGAAATAACTTGACCATATAGATTAACTTCAAGTAGTTTACTTGATAAACAAGGAAATATCATATTTAATTAACAAAACAAACTGGGGATTTGGAGGGAATATATTGAGAACTTGTTTGATGACGAAAGAATATAAATACAAATCGAAAATACACGACTGATCCACACATAACCTTCAATGAAATGAAAAGAGCTATACAATTATCAAAGTATAAATAATCAAACGACCCGATGATAAAGGCAAAAATTATATTTTAAGCCTCTTCAATAAATTATACGAAACAGGTAACAGAGCATACCGAACAAAATAAACGCTAAACAATGTAGCGATTATCGCACTATCAGTTTAATGAGCCAAATACTGAAGATTTTCTTAAGAATACTGCACTCGAGGATTTACAACAAAATACAAGTACAACTAAGCGAAACACAGTTTGGTTTTAGAAACAACCTTGGAACCAGAGAAGCATTATTCAATTTGCAGGTCCTGGTTCAAAGATGTAGGGATATAGAACAATTAGTGTATATGTGGTTTATCGAGTTCGAAAGGAGTTTGACCGGATCACCCACCAAAAACTGCTAGGTGTCTTGAAACAGATGGAAATTGATGACCAAGACCTCCGTATTATCAAGAATTTGTATTGGCATCAATGTGTAAATATACAAACTGGTCAAAATACAACAGAAGCAGTGGAGTAAGGCAGGGATAAATTTTATCGCCTCTACTTTTTAATATATACCACGAATTTATTTATAAAAAAGCCTTAATTAATGTCAACAATCTTAGATATGCAGACGATACAGTACTAATTGCATCCAATGAAAAAAGTTGCAACTACTTCTAAACTGCTAAACTACTTAATTATGGGCTAAAACTTATTACACCTCTAAGACAAAACAATTGTCGTCAGAAAAACAGAGTTACAACCAATGAACATTAGGGCGTATGGAATGACGTTAGAAAAATCCACAATATCACCTATTTGGAGGCTACATCGAAAAAGCCACAGCTGCCTTCTATAAACTAAAGAAAATTCTAATTAATAGAGATATTATATTGAACCTTAAAATCAGATTAATACGCTGCTACAGATTCTCCACATTGCTATATGGCATGGAGAGCTGGACTCTTACAGCAAAGCTAATAAAAGTCTTGAGGCCTTTGAGACGAGGATTTACCGAAAAATATTGCGGATAAGTTGGGTTGATCAAATAACAAATGAAATAGTTTTACACCGAATGAAAAAGGGTACAGAAATAACAAAAACAATAAAAATTCGAAAGTTACAATATTTCGGTTACGTAATGGGAATCCAGAGAGGAATAGCCATCTAAACCTCTTAATACAGGGCAAGACCTCCGGAAGAAAGGGCCCAGGCCGAAGAACATCCTGGCTCCGAAATCTCCGAGAGTGGTATCTAGAGACCTCTGCTAATCTGTTTCAAATTGCCGTAAACAAAGTGATTATTGCCAATATGATCGCCAGCGTTCGGTAATCGGATAGGGTACTAAAAGAAATTAACGTTAGATAACTTAGTTGACCTCGAGTTTAAAATACATGAAGTAATGTGCAGCGTAAAAAATGTTTTTGTAATATCGAGCGGCGCTAATAACTAAGTAGGTTGATGCGCCTTAACTTTGAATAAAAAATAATAATAGCTATTTACTACCAATAATAAAATACGCTTTTGAAAACTAGATTATACAAAAACATTTTAAAAAGAAAAAAAGAAAATTATTATATTTAATTATAATAATCTATTTTTTTAAGAAAAATAATAGAGATGAACCATTCCAAAAGATGCTGGGGAAAATAAAATAGAAATAGAGTAAAAAACAGACATTAGAAAAATAACAAAAAACAACCAATATTAGAAATTATAAGAGAAACTGAACTTAACTAGTGTGGCCATGCACACACAACAGAATGAAACTACAAAGACTTGAAAATAAAATTTTCATATGGAAAATCAAAATTAAAAATTTGGTAATGTAAACTAAGTACAGGTAAAGAGTGCTCATCACTGAGTGTAGCTCTCACTATGTCACTTTTTCTATGTCTTTCAATCATATTGTGTATTGCTATATTGATAACAAATTGCAATAAATAAAGTGAGTTAAAAAATGAAGAAAGTGAATATGGAAAAACAACAACAAAAGATAGCACGGAATTAAAAATAGATAGATCAAATGAATTATTAGCATAAATGAAAATAATGACAAAATTATCTAAAAAATGAAATAATTGAGTTAATGGTGAACCAACACCAAAATCTGAAAACTCATAAAGACATAAGAAGAAATAAATTGGAAAAGATACCTAGTGCTTAAAACAAAGCAGTTTCTATTGAGACTAAAAAAATAGCTCATATAACACCTAGGTACATACAATAAAAAAGAAATAAAAGATAAAAAAAGAAAGATTCTCTAAAATAGTACTACGAAAATACATTAATGTTGATATGTACAGTAAAATCAAAACTGGTTATTTTTTATTCTTACTAAACATAGTAAAAGTTATAATATATTTAGAGAAAAGTGGTTAAAATAATTTTGAAAGCTTTTCAATTAAAATATGTAAAAAAATTCAAAGAAAAATTAGCTGATTTAAGATTAAATATTAATTTTGTTAGATTATCCTCAAATGCACTGAAAGAATACAAACTTTCACCATACTGTACGCCTCACAATGTATCACTCTATAAGATCACACTATATTTAGTAAAATGTACCTGCATTTTCGTAGAAGCGTTTGTAAGTGGCAAAGAGATACTGGCAATCAGGTGAAATCAAAATTGCATTTATATTGAACCGGGATAATTCTTTCCCACCTTTCAATCACCATCCCCATCGGTGTTCCTTTGAAGAATTGTAGTTACATCAGAATACGTCTTAAATCTGTTTTCGGATAAAAAACTGAATTAGATTTATATGCAGCTATAAAGTTTGGTCTTTTATAAATAATACTATTAAGAAGTAAACTTAATAAACTTTTTGCTGTTTTAATTAATTGGTATTATATAACATTACCTAATTAAAAAAAATAAACTTGCAATATAAATTCTTTAAGTTTACTCTATGGGTTTGTTATCAGATAAATAGAAAAATGTATACCAAGCATTATACAATCTTTATATAATGGCATTTATTTTTTTAGATTACGTTATTTAGGATCAATGCATACACACCCCAACAATTGAAATGAATATTACTGGATTTTCAAATAATAAAATCCAGGAGTTTACGTAAAAAAATTTACTATAAAAATCACTAAATTAAGATTCCATTACATCAGTGGTTCCCAAAGAGTGGGTTCATGGATGGTCGCGTTAAAGAGCTGATATAATGGCATTTATTTTAACACAATTAGCTCTAGATTACGTTATTTAGGATCAACGCATACACACCCCAAAAATTGAAATGAATATTACTGGATTTTCAAATTATAAAATCCAGGAGTTTACGTAAAAAAATCTACTATAAAAATCACTAAATTAAAATTCCATTACATCAGTGGTTCCCAAAGAGTGGGTTCATGGGTGGTCGCGTTAAAGAGCTGAAGGCGTCGCAAAATTATTTCCAAAAATAAAATAAACTTGTTTTACGAGGATTTTTATTTCGTAGCGTAACCTTCCGTCAGTCGCAACTTACTCTTGTATAAAAGCTGTCGCAATGTATCAAAATGATACATCTAACTTTGACTTAAAATTACGGTAACAGCAATAGTTTTTGGATCAAGCGCAGTTGTAGATTACATCCAATAATTCATTATGTTCCTCCTTTTTTATCTGTGTAAATACATTGTGATAACAAAAATACTATTTGTGTATGTAAATCAGAAGACGTGACTTACGGCTAAAAAGCTATTGATAGCAACGGTCGCAATGTACCTGTTTGTAACGTGATTATAAAATTTATTAACACGTAGTCAGATATATGTGGTGTTTTAGTTCTGTTTTTTATTATTTTTAAATTATTTTTTTAGTAGAATTTAAAACATTTATATATTCTCAAAAAACGGTAACTCATATAAAAATATAACCTAAGTACAGTAAAACCTCGATATAACGGACTACTTGGGATGAGGGGGTGTCCGTTAAAGCCGAAAGTCCGTTATATAAAAATATGGTTCAAATAAATCAAAATACTTTTTTTTTAAATATATATATGTACACTGTAATTAGATATATATATATATAAAAAATACAACATACAAACAAAATTCTATTTAAGTAATTGTCTTCGGACATTCGTCGTGAAGTGACGTTGCTGTGGATATCGACGCGCTTGCTGTTGGTAATCCCGTTTTGGGTAATCCCGATCAACTCCCTAAAAACAGTTTAACTATTGGATGAATAATCAATAAATGTTGTTAGATCGTCGAGATGCGATCTTACCTCTGATAACTTCATTTTTAACAGTCTTGTTTTGTCGTCTTGTTTGCTATCTTTACTTCCGTCCTTATTTTTAAGGTTCATAACTTCATCTGCTATTTAACTTTCAGTCATGATGTTATACCCAGGGTCACTTTCATCTACTTCTAGCGATTGTAAAACATCTTCCTCAGCTACATGTTCTCCGGCATTATTATGTATTGTCCTACAGAAATTAGTAACTTTGAACCCTTCTAAATCTATGTCTGCATCTTGGCCATCCATCAAATTCTTCCAACCATTTTTTAATGTTTGCTTTTTCACCTCCTCCCATGCTGCAGAAAAATTAAAAATTGTTGATTTTAAATTGTAAGACCTTAAGTTTTGCAAGGTACGTTGCGCTCTTGTATCTTCTGCATTATCTCCATCGTACAATACAACCATTACTTCGTCTAAAAACTTTCTGCGATATAGGTATTCGTTTGGCTGCCAAAATTATTCCCTGATCCATAGGTTAAATAAGCGATGTTATATTTTTTGGCAAAAACATACACCTGAAGTTTCCATCTTCTGAACGTAGAATATTTTCAGAGGGGTGAGCAGGAGCGTTGTCTAAAAGCAATAAATATTTCACCTCTTCTGACGGTATTCCCAATTTTTTCTCTTGAAATTTTCTCACTGAAGGTACAATTTCTTTGAAAAACCAATTTTTGAAAATATCTGAGGTGAACCATGCCTTCTTAGAGCTATAGTATGCAAGGGGGATATGATGCATTATGTCTTCTAAACCTCTAGGTTTGCGAGATTTGCCAACCACTACAGGTGCCAATTTATGCGATCCATCAGCGTTAGCACAAAGCAGTGCCAAGATCCTGTCCTTGCTGATTTTTCTTCCAGAATCCGATTTTTCATATTTGGAGGCTTGTGCGCTTTTACGCAAAGTACGCCATAACAAACCAGTTTCGTCAACATTGTAAATCTTAGATTCTAATAGCATTTCGTTACTTACTTGCTATATTTGCTACTAATTTTTGCCTAAAAGGTTCTGTTTCTTCTTTTGGTGCAGTTGAAGCTTCGCCGTAAATTCTTTTATTCATGATTCCGTGCCTTTTACGAAAGCGCCAGAGCCATCCATCACTTGCTCTGAATGGTATGTCCATATGATTTGCTAATTTAATTGCAGCAAATTTCAACTCGACTGCTCGGACCAGGATCCCACTAGAACGTTGTTACCCATACCATTTTAAGATTGCTTCTTTCAGTGAAGTTTCACGAGCCAATTTCATTCGTTTTCCAAGATTGCTATGCTCTCCTACATCACACATGAATGCAAATTTATTTATTTTGTATTTGTTTTTTTTTATGTCCGAAAGTTTGCTTTTTTATGCCATATTGATTACATATATGAGACGCATGTGTAATATTAACAGTATGTTTTTATTTTTTTTACATTTGACCGGATTTTTTATCCGTTATATCCGAAGTCCGTTAAATAGAGGTTCGTTATATCGAGGTTTTACTGTACTCGTATAAAATGATTTGATTTCTTACATTATAAATTGGTAAAAATAAAATGTTGCCTTCCTATAAATATGACGCGCACACACAAAATATATTGTAACAATAAAACACTGAAAACTTTGTTTTCAAAACTTCCACAACATTTATTATAATATAATATAATATAATATTATACATTTAATGTTGAGGAAGGTTTGAAAACGAAGTTTTCAGTGATTTATTTTTTACATAAAATGAATTTCCATCAAGTAACAGTCGAATCCATCAATTATATAAAATATATTATTTTCTTATAAACATTTCACACCAAAAAAATCTTTATTTCAGTTCATTGCGGTAACGATTTGTCACTTATGTGTCAGTTAAGTCTTCTTGTTGTTGTAACCTTGAGTTACATCATGTGCACACTGGGATTGTATGCTCGCTAAAAATATATCGTTTACAATTCTTGCAAATGGTTTTAGTCAACCTAGTCCTTCGTAATATGTTACATAAAGCACAGCGATGACGCTTTGTTTGAGCTACATCTTCTGCAGCCACTAGTCCAGCTTCTTCACCGGGCTCTTCTGTTGGTCTAAATCTACTGAGCGCTTCAGAAAGAGAACGTGATATATCTTGTGTCATAAGACTTCTTTTTTGTAATTGTGGTAAGGCTAACTCATGGCCTAGTTTCCGAAGAAAAAGGCGACGCCGCATATTCTCCTGTCCATTGCCGATTGAAATCACTTGGGCATTAATGCCTGCAACGTTCAGCATGAAAAAAAAAGATGACCATATGTCAAAAACGTGAGTTTCTTGCAACGTTGAAGGAAGCGCAAAGCTTATCGACAACATCGACACCTGACTTGGTTTTAATATAATATGTGATGATGTCTGGTTTCGTAGCTTGTCCTGACGTCTGATCTATGAAATCATCGTAATGCTGAGAAGATATAACAAGAACATTTCGGTTCTTTTTTGGTACGTAGGAAACAACAGTGGGGTGTTCTCTAAAACCAAACATAGTTGACTGTGGTGGTTGCCCGTTTACATTTAGCAGATCTACTGGCAATTCCCTTTTATTTTTTTTATTGTGCCAACAGTCTATTACTTTTTAATTTGGTAACAAGTAACGACAGCAGATGGTTTATTACTTTGTTCATAGGGTCCCTGGGGTTGCTTTCCTAGTTTTTCGCCAATAGTCACACACTGTCCTAGTGAATAGCTATGTTTACAATTATGAACAAAATAGTCGAAGAGTTCACGAATCTCTGCAATGTTGTCAACAGCTTTCCTTACAGTTCTTGTGATGCGGTCATCGAAACGCAGTCATCTCATAAGAAACTTGAACCTTCTGAGACTCATAACCAGTCGAAATATTTCTACGCTCTGTCCATCTGTACCCCAGGGATCCTCTAACATCATTTGAAGGAGAGCAAGGAAAGCTCTCCTTCAAGGAGAGCTCTCCTGCTCCCCTTGAAGGAATGCTCTTCTTCAAGCAATCCTGCAAGGAAAAATATTTGAAAAACGAGGTCCAGGAAGAAGAAGAACATCTTGGTTAAAGAACCTCAAAATCTGGTTCAATACAACATCTGTGCAGCTGTTCCGCGCTGCTGCAGATAAGATAAAGATTGCCATGATGATCGACAACATTCGTAACGGATAGGCACATCAATAAGAAGAAGCAAAGTTTATGCTAGATATAAAATGCCTATGAAAGCCTTGAGTTCTATCATGTCCGAGTCAGTGGATCACGTTGTTGGTCAAAGCGATTGCTTACTTCAAGATGAATATACTGGTTTGTGAATTTGACTATTTTTTATAGCATTTTATCAAAAAATATCTGACTCCAACATTCTATATGTATCTTAGCTATTCGTGCTTCATGTATTACTTCTGGAAGACGTGTTCCCAGCTTATGTGGCTCAGTGCGTCGCTTCTTTATCGTCGTTTTATCTTTTTCAAAGTAAAATAAATTGTCGTGTAAATCAGGTTCTTCTTCTATCCCACTCTCTTCAGTATCAGAGTCACCAACTCTTTCATCCGTTGGCTGATCTTCCGCATCTGTGTCCGGTTCATCCTCGAAATCTTCCACTTGGTTAGGGGCATCTTTATTTTCGTCCCCTTTTAACATAAATTTTCGGAGATATTCTACATCAGTCAGATTATTTAGGTTGTAAATCCACTTTTCAGTCATTATACTGCAAATAAAAATGTAAAATAACACTCACCTATAATAAGTAGGCCAAAATAGCCTTAAATACGACCAAAGTAAAACAATACTTACACGTTATGTCGCAATGTATCAATATGATACAAAACGCTTGTATGTAAACACACTCAATCACTAGGACGTTACGAATACGACTGAGCAGTAGACTAAACCGGTCTAGGAAGGTACTATGAAAGTAGGTTCTCCTTTCTATGGGGTCCAATAATAGCACTGAAAATTGGCGAGTTTGTATCATTTTAATACATATGCGACCGACGGAGGGTATAAAAACATGCCAAATAAAAATATAACACCCCAATTATCATAATATTATTGTCATTTATTTAGGAACATAAACTTGAAAACACTCATAAAATATACATAATAATTCAACACTTTACAAAAGAATATACTAAAAAGTAAAGAAATATGTATTAGTGCTACTTATGTGTCTGATTTCCGGAAACTAGTTTTTTAAATCTGAGCTCTGTATTCTGTACGCAAACAATGATGCATTTTTGCCCGTCTTAATTAGGCTGTGAAAACTATATTGTCATTAATAAAGATGAATTTTTGGACTATTGCCCAACAAAAGGCATAATTATCGGCTCTACGCTGACAGAGTTGAGTTTGCTTTGATAATCGTCAACTTTAAAGAGACGGTACCTAGGGGAGGGACCAGTTGTATAGCTGTCCCCAAGTCTAAAAGCAGTCATCATTTTATTAGAGACCTACAAAATTAGTGCTGTCATCAAAACAGATTCGTGTACATTAGCAGATATACTCATTGAACACTACTTAACAACCGATGAACTCTAACATTATGCAAGTCTATGCACCCACAGCAGACCACAGTGATGAGGAAATATCAGAATTTTACAAACAAATAAGCAACCTTATAAGAGATATACCGAGACATGAACTCCATATAGTCATGGGAGATTTCAATGCTAAAATATGTAACGGCAACATATTGGTCCTTATGGATTAGGAGATAGAAATAAACAAGGAGAAACAATGAGTATCTTTGCAGCTGAACATGACTTAATCGTGCTAAACACATTTTACAAACTATCACCTAGACGCCTGTATACGTGGAAATTACCTAAAGACAACGGAGGAGACGTTATTATAAAAAACCAAATAGACTATATACTTGTTAACGAAAAATATCGAAGTAGTTTTAACAGTATTAAAACCTATTCAGGCGCTGATATTCAATCTGGCCATAATTCTTTAGTGGGCGTGTATAGAACCAAGTTCAGGAAAACACGCGGAAAAACTCTAAAAAACATGACATGAGAAAACTAAAATGTAGTGAAGTAAAAGAAATAGTCAGCAAAACAATTAATAGAAAATTCAAATATGTCGATAATACAACGGAAAGCACAGAAGAAAAGATAGAATCTCTTAATAAAACGATAGACGACATTAAAGACAATTTTATGAAGAACGAAAAAGGTAAGAATAAGACATGGATGACGACAGAGATTCTGCAGCTGATAGAAGAAAGAAAGAAAAACAAGAACAATAACTCTATATATAAAACACTACAACAAGATATACAGAGAAAGATCACAGAAGCCGAACAGAAAGAACTGTAGAAAAAATATAAAATAAAAGAATGTACGGAAACAGGACCAGACGGAGTACAGTCTAAATTTCTTAAACTTCTTGATGATGAATCTTTCAGAATACTATGTAAATCTTCAATAATATCTATGACACAAATAATATTCTAAAAAATTGGCTAGTTTCAGAATTTATTACGTTACCAAAAAAACAAGGGACAAAAAAGTGCGGAGAATATAGGCTAATAAGTCTAATGAGCCATACACTAAAACTTTTTCTTTAAATTATACATCGCAGAATATACAAGCTATGCGAAGAGAGAATACAAGACACACAGTTTGGATTCATGAAAGGCGTAGGTACGAGAGATCCACTGTTTAGTCTACAGGTATTATTCCTAAGATGCAGATGACTTGCGATATCTACACCTGCTTTGTGGACTACCAAAAATCTTTTGACACAGTTCAACGCCGAAAAATGATGGATGTTCTAACAAAAGCCCAAATAGATGATAAAGACCGGCGTATAATACAAAATTTATACTAGAACCAATCAGCCACAATAAGAACAAATCTTGGAGATGAATCAATGGAAGCGATCCAGATGCTGCGAGGCGTTAGACAAGGATGTATACTTTCACCTATATTATTCAACCTATATTCAGAGGAAATATTTAGTGAAGCCTTGGAAAATTGCAAACGTGGAATCCTTTTAAATTGAGAATGCCTAAACAACAATTTATATTTTGTTATTAATTTAGTTATATTTGCAGACAGTTTAAACAGTTTACAGCAACTAATAGACAAGGTAAATGAAAAAGTAAAAGATTTGCACAACAAGTAAACATATCAAAAACTAAATTTATAGTCATCAGCAAAAATAAAATTAGAGATGTTCAACTGCTTATCAAGAATACATAAGTGGACCAAGTAAACCAGTTTTCCTATCTTGAAACAATAGTAAACGTACAATAGGATCACTCACAGGAAGTAAAATGTAGAATAGAGAAGGCTAGGAGTGCATTCAACAACATGGCCAAATTTTATTAAATCCACAACCTTAATCTGGAGATTAAAGTAAGGCTCCTACGATGTTATATCTTCTTGCTTTTATACTACGGAGTTGAATCCTGGACACTCACTGAAACGATGGAGAAAAAACTTGAAGCCTTTGAGATGTGGCTATACAGAAGAATTCTAAGGATATAATGGACGGACAAGATAACCAACGAGACTGTACTACGAAGAATGGGGAAAGAAAGAGAAGTGATGTATACGATTAAAAGGAGAAAGTTAGAATATCTCGGACACATAATGAGAAACAGGACTAAATACACATTACTGAAAAGTATTCTTCAAGGCAAAGTATTGGGAAAGCGAGGAATTGGGAGAAGAAAAATATCTTGGCTAAAAAACCTGAGGAAAATTCACCATGGAAAAAAAACAACAATTCATTTACTTTTCTGATGTCCTAATCACAAAAGAGGTCACATAGTACGCAAACAAAGTTTACAAAAAACCAACCCACATCAACAGATTATTTAAATTACCACTCCAACCACAACGTAAGTATCGAAAAAGGAATTATTAAAGCATTGTATGATTCCAAATATATATTATATGAGCTCAGAGCACCTGGTTTAATTAAAATGCATTTCAGGTAGAAAAAAACCTGTTAAAAAAAAGTTTTTACAAAAAATAACTACACCCTGTCATTTATAAACAAGGAATTCCACAATATTGGAGAAAGGAAACAACAAAACAACACAAGCAATCAAAAAACACTTACAACAAGAAATTCAATAATGACAAGAATATCATATAAAAAGGGCTTATCATAAAAGTTGGAAAGAACAGGGAAACAAATATTATAAATAATACAACGTCACAACTACATTTAAAACACTCAATACATTGAGATCTATCCTTACCAAAACCAAACCCAACAAAACACAAGAAAGATCAAAAAACTACACCTATAAAATACCCTAAATGCAACACTTTCTACGTACGAGAAACCACAAGACCACTATCATCATCATCCAGCCTCAAGAGTCCACTGCTGAACATAGGCCTCTTCCTCATGTTTCCAACCCCGTCTATCTTGCGCCGCTCTTATCTAGTTTTTATTGAGTCTTCTTAAATCGTCAGTCCATCTTGTAGGTGGTCGACCGACGCTTCTCTTGTCTTCCCTTGGCCTCCATTCCAATAACCTCTTTGTCCATCGCCCATCTGTCATTCTGGCTATGTGTCTTGCCCATCTCCATTTTAGTCTGGCTATCTTCTCGATGATATCAGTCACTCCGGTTCTTCTCCTGATGTCTTCGTTGGTTATTCTGTCTCGCAGAGTTATTCCTAACATGGACCGCTCCATTCTTCTCTGCGTGACTCTCAGTTTGGTAGCTGCTGCTTTTGTTAAGGTAAGTGTTTCTGCTCCGTACATCAAGACTGGGAGGACGCACTGATCAAATACCTTTCTTCTTAGGTATGTGGGCAGCTCACTTTTAAAAGTTTCTTTCAGTTTTCCAAATGCTGCCACCCAAGGCCGATTCTTCTCTTCAGTTCATGAGTCTGGTTATCCCTGCCAATCATAATTTCATGTCCCAAGTATTTATATCTATCTACGAGTTCTATTTCCTTCCCACCAATACTGATGTTCTGGTTGGGTACCAAATTGGTCCTGATTTTTGTTTTCGAAATATTTATATTTAAACCTACATTTTCTGTAGCCACAACGAGTTCCTGTACCATCTCTTTTGCCATACCTAGATCTTCAGCTATTATAAGTATATCATCGGAGAAACGTAAGTTGTTTAGATATTCTCCATCTATTTTTATTCCCTTTGTCATCCAATCCAAATTCTTAAAAGCATGTTCTAGCACCGTATTAAAAAGTTTAGGTGACATTGGGTTCCTTGTCTAACCCCCCGTTCTATTTTTATGCGATTACTGTTAGTATGTAATCTGACAGTGGTTGTTGCCTGCAGGTATATTTTGTATAATAATTTAGTATATCTATAATCTAGCCTGCATTCTTTAAGCGCCTGTAATATTTTGCTTAGCTCAACTGTGTCAAAGGCTTTGTGAAAATCGATAAATATTAGAACTAGAGGTTTCTTGTATTTCACTGCTTTCTCTATTAGGGTTTTTATACTTTGTAGATGGTCATTTGTTCCGTAACTTTATCGGAATCCTGCCTGTTCCTTTGGTTGATAAGTCTCTAATTTTCTTTCCATTGTCTTAACTAGTATTCGCGTAAACAACTTATCATCATAGTAGCGTTGTTCCAGTCTGTTGGAATATTGGCGCTGTGAAGGCAGATATTAAAAAGTTGTTTAATTTTTTCAAGTCAAGACCACTATGGGCCAGGATAAATGAGCTTAAAACATACATCAAGAACAGAGACTTCGAGAAATCTCATATTAACAAGAACATACCAACAATAGCGGATTAATAGGAAGTCGGAGACATACCATCTACAATCTACACACAATACGTATGCAACACACAATACATTCACTTATAATCTACATAAACACACTTTACTTATTTTCCATCTTCTTCTTGCTCAGTTTTTTTCCATTTCAGTTGTCCCTGTTTCATACTTTTCTTTGTCTATCGTTTCTTTTTCACCTAAACATTTCTTTTAAAGTCCTCTGCCACACTGTCCTTAAACCTTCTCCTCGGTTTTCCTCTACCTCTCTATTAATCTAAGCTCTATCCCTCGTCCCACATAGTTTTTATTTCTACGTCAGACATGGTCACACCATTGTAGTTTTTGTTCTTGAATCTTTTTTAAGACTGTTCTCACCCCGGTTCTTTCCTTAGTCAAGTCGTTCCTGATTCTATCCCTTCTAGTCTTACCCAACATTTACCGTAACATTTTCATTTCACCTACTTTCTTCTCCTGAATCTTCTTTACAGGTCACACTCTAGTCGAGACAAACATATAATACAAAAAACCACAAAACAGTCTGAACTTGATATTGACTACCTTCAGATTTTTTCAACTCCAAGTATGCTGTTGCCTACAAGATCGAGGCCAAGTTAGTCAACTATCAATTTTGAAAAACATAACCTACAAACGAAAAATTGTTGGTTATACATTTTCACCGAATTAGTGAGTTAAAAATGTAATTTTCATTGCAATCAATTGTGGCGTAATCCCATATAGACCTAATATTTCATATAAAGAAAGTAATTTAAAACTCAATAAGTCCTAGTGTTAAAATGTAATATTTTGCAAAAAATAAACAACAATGTTCATACATATATTTTAAAGAAATTGTTTTAAAACAGGTTTGAAAAAGTAAATAGTTTTACTTTCAGTCTCTCACAAGATCGAATAACTTGATTATTTCAAGAATGTAGTGCGTTCTGTTGCAATTGTAAAGAGACCATTGCAATTGCATAAACGTTATAGTGGTCGCTTAGGAAGTAATTTCAAATTGACAAGACGTATGTGGGAAAATGAACCACCTTGCCTTCTTTACACAAATACAACTCGACGTTGAGCAGCAAATATGGGTTGAATACAAAGTAAACTAAAGCAACTGTATAAACTTGGATTGCATTTTGTAAAACAGTTTCCATCGCAAGTAACAACCATATTCAGCAAAACTAAAGAATTTCAGTATATAGTTATATATTTTTTTTCATAAACTAGGTAGTTATTAAAAAGTTCGTTATAAGTTTGAGTACTTATATATAAAAACTATTTAAGTAAATACCGTAGATAAATTATATTGTTTGTCATAGTTCTCTAGTATTTCGAGGTATACTTCTGGAAGGCTAATTTTTTACGAAAAAATATTATAGTAAGGCGCATTTAGAGAATTTCATAAAACAGACATACATATTTATGATACATACATGCTTCGTTCTGCTAAGGGCCTTCTTGATTGAGATTGGGGATCAATATGGCATATTTGTGTCTGCTTGAAAAAATTCATTCTGAACCTGATGAATTAGTTGCTTTCCTGTTTGAACAAATCCACTGTTTTATATTACGCAACAATGATTTTTTTCTTTCTGCCTGTTACGATAAATATGACTCATATTTAACATGTAAACCTGTTATTATTCTAATACGAATTTTCTATTAGTTTCCCTTACGATAAAGCCGGTCTTCTTCCATTCCGTTCGAGTTCGAAGGGATTCCAGAACAACGGTTAATATATATATATATATATATATATATATATATATATATATATATATATATATAGGGATTTTTTTTAAACCGTTAGTCTGAATAATAATATCGAGTCGAGTTTTGAAATGTAACGCGCGTATTGCCGGGAATATAAATTGTAATAAATGTTGTAAATAAATTATGTAATTATAGTGTGAAATAGATTAGTGTAATATTGTATAAACAAAGTGTTAGAACATTTTTATAATAAATAAAGTTAATAAATTAGACTAATAAACTCAGCTCATGCCTATAGTTCTCTTTCCTGTGATATTTCCTTCTAATGTTACTTGAAGTTGTTAAAACTCTTTATTTTGCCTAAGATGGCAGACTTAACGCCAGACGCGCTCTTCAAAAAATCCAATACAGGTTCAAAATAAAACGCTAAA
The DNA here is from genome assembly GCF_040954645.1 of Diabrotica undecimpunctata. Lineage (NCBI taxonomy): Eukaryota > Metazoa > Arthropoda > Insecta > Coleoptera > Chrysomelidae > Diabrotica > Diabrotica undecimpunctata. The sequence continues at coordinate 114,762,238 of NC_092810.1, forward strand.
AAAATGACATGTCTCGGATTTTACTGGGCCAAATTTGCTCTTTCTTTTTTAAACTGGGGTATAACGTTAAAATAATTATATTCATCAGCAATAATATTTAAACAAAGCAGCTAATAACTATTGGATGTACAAATCTTTTATTAAGTCGCCTTTGGCGCTCGACGTGGGTAATGTGTAACGATAAGACTACCAAAGAGAATTGAAGTACTATTGTAAAAATGACACCTCAATTAATCATGGGAGCTTATCCTCTACGCCTTGCCTAGCTCAGTATCTCAAGTGTGAGTTCGTCTTGTCTTAAACTAGGGATTGAACCTGAGCTCTTAGCTGATAGCAAATAAAACAAATTTTAACCAAACATATTTATTAAAAAAAAATAAGAAACAATAGTCAACCCTGCCAAATCTTAACAATAATTAGTGGGGATGATACTTATGTTATTATGTTATTTAAAAATATTATAACAAAATAATTAAATTATTGAATATAAGTAATTATACGTTATTCATAAAAAAATTATAGTATAACTAAAATTTGTTATATTTAAAAAAAATAACAAAACAATTTTCAGATGTTAATCTGGGGAAAATAAAAAAAATTACCCAATGAATTGTAGTATTCATCACACTAAAATTATTAATTTACCATTAATAAATTACTACAGAGAATATCTCTGGAAAAATAAAAAAATTACTCAATGAATTTCAGTATTCATTAAACTGAAATTAAATAAGGTACTGTTATAGAGTAACCAGTAAGATGGTGTAGCCTAAAGTTTATAATAAAAATTTAATAATTATAATATACACTTTTGAGGGAAATGCTCACGGGAATATAAATGCATATTACCCAATGAATTTTAGTATTCATCAGACTAATAATGAGGGGAGAAAATTAATTTAGATTAATCGGGTATCTGCAGAATTTGGTACTGTACATGGACCCTACCAAAGGATCAATTGAAACCAATTTATTAAAAGTCTCCTTCACATTGGTGACTGTGTTTCCCACAATTTCAATGTCATCTGCGTATGCTAGTATTAATTTTGGTCCAATTACTGTCAGTAATTCTGTTTTAAGTTGTGCTGCTCTTACTACTTTCTCCAGGATGATATTAAAGAGGAGAGGTGACAGCGCATCTCCTTGTTTCAGGCCACTGCTTATTTCAAAAGATTCTGAGAGTTTGTTTCCTATCCGTACTATGGATCTACAGCTATTCACACATAACTTAACAAGCTGTATAAGTTTTTTTTGGAACTAAAAGTTCTGTCTGTTGATGTACATGTATTTGGTTTTCTCTTCGTTTACTCTTAAACCAGTTTTCTTTGCCTCTTCCTCCAATTTATTAAAAGTCTCCTTCACATTGGTGACTGTGTTTCCCACAATGTCAATGTCATCTGCGTATGCTAGTATTAATTTTGGTCCAATTTCTGTCAGTAATTCTGTTTTAAGTTGTGCTGCTCTTACTACTTTCTCCAGGATGATATTAAAGAGGAGAGGTGACAGCGCATCTCCTTGTTTTAGGCCACTGCTTATTTCAAAAGATTCTGAGAGTTTGTTTCCTATCCGTACTATGGATCTACAGCTATTCACACATAACTTAACAAGCTGTACAAGTTTTTTTTGGAACTAAAAGTTCTGCCATTGCATTCCACTTCTAATCCCTTTTAATGCTGTCGTACGCTTGCCGGAAATCTATAAAGCGATTATGAATAGTTCTATTGAATTCCCATCACTTTTCAAGCAGCTGTCTTAGAGAAAAGATCTGATCTAAGGTCGATCTATATTTTCTGAAGCCGGCTTGGTAATCCCCCTTGAAATTTTCTGCAAACGGTGTCAGCCTACTTAATAGGATGTTCGATAAGATTTAATATGCCGTATTAAGTAGGGAGATGCCTCTATAATTAGAGCACTTGGTTTTATCTCCCTTTTTATGGATGGGGATCATTACACTTTTGTGCCATTTTGTTGGTATTTTCTCTTCGTTACATATAAGTATTATTAGTTTGTGTATTTGTCTATGTAGAGTTTCTTCTCCGTACTTAAGGAATTCAGCCAGTATATTGTCAGAGACTGGAGCTTTTTCGTTCTTCAATTTGTTAATTGCTTGCAATGTTTTATCTATTTTGGGGTCGTTCTTCCTTTTTTTCTCTCTAATTAATTTCCTTGTTTCTCGGCGTGAAGTTGCATAGTTTTCTTTACTTTCTGCTGCTCCTTGTTGAAGCATAATGTTTCGCTTTATCTGTCTGATGTGTTGTTTTTCTTAACATTCTCTATCAAACCATTTCCTTGTTATCTTCCTGCTTTTTCCTATTATTAGTTCTGCTGACTCTGTAATTGATTTTTCCATTTGTTGCCACAGCCTTTCGACATCATTGCTCAGGTCTACTGTATTAAGATGCTATTTAATTTCTTATATGTAATTTTCTCGGATTTCCTCATTTTGTATTTTCCCGATGTTCCACTATCCCAATGCTTCGTTGGCCTTAGGTTTCTCTGAAGATATTCTTAACCTGATTTTTGCTCTTACTAGGTGATGGTCTGTATCACCATCTGCTCCTCCGAGGCTTCTTACATCCAGCACATTACTTTCATGTCTAGCATCGATAATTACGTGGTCAATTTGGTGCCGCGTGGAGTGGTCATTAAAAACCCAAGTCTGTTTATGAAAGTTTTTATGTTGGAACATAAAAGACTTTACAAGCATATTGGTAGCCGATGCTAGCTCTACGAGCCTTTTTCCATTGTCGTTTGAGATATCCTGGAGGCTGTGTTGTCTATACAGTTGTGACGAAAAAGGATTATTTTTTACTAACTTAATCAATTAATCAATCAATCAATACTGCCTTTTTATTTCTCAATAAAAAAAATACAATACAATATTTGCTTTTAGCGACATTTTTTCTCCTTGGCACATGTCATCAGGAAGGTTGGCAAACAAATATTATTCTTTAATATACAAAAAATTACTCTAAGGCTAATTATATCTAACAAGTAGCCAAAAAGGGTATATCAGCCTGTCTCTAAACTACTCCAAGCCGTGTGAATCGCCACTTTTGCCAAACTCTGGCGCTTTTTTAAATGATATTTAATCGACAACTTGGGTATTACTATCATTCCTAAATAATTGTAGTTAATCATTACCTCTAATACTCGATTATTTAGTTTCCAAGATTCCCTGATTACACCACCTCCTCTTCTGAATACAAGAATTTTGGATATGCCTCAATTTATTTTCAGATTTCACATCCTGTAGTATTTTTCTAGTTTATTAATCATCCACTGCAGCAGCTTCGAATTGATTGCCATCAAAACCAAATCATCTACATATAATAAAACTCAATTATTCAACTTAACTTATAATCAAACCATTTATCTCCAAACCGCCTCCCAATGCTTCATGTAGATCATTCAAGAAAAGCGCAAACAGTAATGGACTTAAAAGACATCCCGGTCTCACTCCTAAATTACAATCAAACCATTCCTTCCTAGATAGACCTTCCTTTGGCCAGACTGCCGATTTTGTATTTGCGAAAATACTTTTTAACAAATTGAGTAATTATTAGATTATCCCAAGTGACTCAACTTGTAACAAAGGGCCCGTCGATCAACTGTATCAAAAACAGCACTTAAGTCCACAAAAAATTTTCTTTTTTACTAACTTATGTAATTGGTCTATATCTGTAAGTAGAAATATAAATCATATACGAATGTATAAATAGCGCAGTTATTTTTAAGATTATCCATGTTAAAAAAATTAGATAACTCCAACAATTTTAAACTCCCCTCCTTACGTTTATACTGGAGCACAGATCCACTATATCACTTTTCAATATTTGGAAAAACTATGCCCAGATCAAAGTTTGAAGCTATTCTTCAAAATATTTGTTTTTACAAGCCGGAAGACGTAGAAGTTCAAGATCGACTTTACAAAATTAAAACGTTACGAGTCATATTATAAATAATATCTCTAAAGTTTACTATCCAGGAGAGAACTTAAGTCTTGACGAAGCCCTCTTACTCTGGAGAGGGCGGTTAATATTCCGACAGTATATGCCAAAAAAAACTAGTAAATATGGAATAAAAATTTATGAGATTACTAGCTCTGATGGATTTTTACTAAATTTCCTAATCTACAGCGGCAAGGGGACAGTAGTAAATGAAAATGGGCATGCGTTTGAAGTAGTTCACAGACTTGTTACTGAATATTTAGAGAAGGAGCACACTATCTACATGGACAATTATTACAACAGTTATGAGCTTGCCAAGTTTTTACATGAAAATGAGACCTACGTTTCTGGAACATTAAGAAAAAATAGAAAAAGTAACCCAAAGAGTGTTATTACAAAAAAATTAAAGAAAGGAGAAGTCGTATGGCAAAGAAGAGGTCCAATCATAGTATTGTATGTAAATATGTAATAATGTAATATTACATATAATGTAATAATGAAATGTAATAATGATTTCATCCAAGCATGGTTCCGAAATGGTTGAAGTTGAAAATCGTAGAGGCCAGAAAAAGTTGAAGCCAGTAATGATTCGTGACTACAATTCCTTTATGTCGGGAATTGACAGAATTGACCAGATAGCTTCATATTATGGCACACCACGAAAAACTCTGAGATGGTACATGAAAGTTTTCTTTCACTTACTAGATATTTGCATGTGGAATGGCAACTGGTTGTTGAATAAAAATAGGAACACGTTAAAGACAACAAGAATGTCGTACCTTCAGTCTAGAGAGGAAGTGATCAAACATTTACTGAGACAAACAGAACGGCCAAGCAGAAAAAAAGTTGTTGCGGCACACAACTTGAAAAAAGAAAATAAGCGGAAAAGATGTCGATAGTGCAGTGCAACCAAGAAAAGGGCTGTCACCTGGTACACATGCCAGGAATGTAAGGGGAGTGATGGACAGCCCATTGGGTTATGTGTTACACCCTGTTTTGCTGAGTGGCACAGAAAAGACAATTAAACCTATACAATATGTTTTATTTTTTATTGGAAGTAATTTTTAGTTTTGTTAATATTGAATAAATAAATGATTTTTTATAAGTAGTAGCTAAAAATGTTTATGTCACATATTTGTGACACTTGGGTTATGTTCAAATTTTTATTACTATAGACCAGTGTCACATATGCGTGACATTATCCAAAACATTTTTTTTATAATCCTTGTTCAATTATAATACTCCCCCCCAAAAATGGTGGATTTGGCATGTTTCTTTCATGTTTAACCAAAATCAGTTTGACTGGACAGACCTAAAAATAGGTTGGTCGCGAATGTGTTAAGACTTTTTGCCTATTTTCTACACTAAAAGAAACTGATAGAATATTGCACCAGTTGTTATACATCTACTTTTATGTTGAAATGACCCGTAAGAAATAATTAATTTATTAAAAAGTTAATAGCACTTTAACAGGGTTATTATATTTATATTTGCGCAACTTCTAAATCAATAAAATAGTAATATACGTTTAGTTGTGATGAAATAATCCAGTCTAGACTACTATTTGTAAGCAACACTTCTCGAACGGTATTTTCTTTCAAATATAAACCTTATTCTTATTTGATTATATCTACATAAACATATTTTGTTTTATCAACCAGTTGTATAATTTTAACATATTACTAAACTTACGTGATATGGCTACCTACTTGTAGAAATTTATCTTTGAAACTTGTAATTTATGAGTGCAATACCAAGATGTTAATCCAAATTTGGAGCGCATAAAAGGTACAACATGAAAAATAAAATAAGGGTGACTAGTTTATTGCAACCAGTTTGAAACAGTTCCAGCTGTTATGTAAGATGGTAAGAAGTATTTTAAGAGAAATGGTACACCGCTATTTTATTATTGCAGCGTAATTTTTAGTTAAAAGTGAGTAAGTACGGCAGGTTTTCATCGCTTTATTTCGAAATGCATTAATAGAATATCACAAGATTTCATAAATCAAGCAAACATTATTTAATAAATATTGTTCTGGTATAAAACTATAGTAAAGATTCACCTATAATAGAGATCAGTCATTTCTAGTGTATTATAATGCTTTACTTCTTGTGGGTACAATAAAGTAAACAACTTACAGTTACTTACAACAAAGTACAGTAAAAACAACTCCTACTGCATCGTCGGAAGTCCTGCTAAATCTACCACCCCTTCATATCTTTACACAGGGTGAAGCCAGATTAGTGATGCACAGATTAATCCATAGTCAGAGACATATAAGCCAGATGCATGGTACTGACAACAGAAAGCTAATCGAGGAGCTAAATGCCGATATTGTGATGGGGAAACCTATCGATGCAACTGTTACGAGATATAGTTTTAACAATAAGTTCACAATTAAGATACCAGGCAGGGAAGACTGGAATAAAGGTGTACCCATACAAGCTGCTGCTTCCTGGTACACGGATGGCTCAAAAACATCTAAGGGTGTGGGAGCCGGTATAGTAGGGACAAATCAAGGGATAGATTTCCCGGTAAGTCTATCTAAGGATGTGACAGTTTTCCAGGCGGCAATAACTGCAATCCATCACTGCGTAAAAGATATAGAAAGGCAGGAAAGAACGTTCTGTTCAGTTGCCACCTTCACAGATAGTCAGGCAGCGCTTAAGGCACTCAATTCTGTAAAGGTCAATTCTAAGCTAGTATGGGGTTGTGTGTATGCCCTAAATAAACTAGGAGGCCGTAGCGAGGTTACGGTAGCCTGGGTATCGGAGCACGAGGGTCATAAGGGCAATGAAAAAGCAGATGAAATGGCCAAACAAGGCTCATCAATGATATTCATTGGACCGGAACCCTTCTGCGGCGTTGCAGTCAGTTACAAGAACGGCTACAAGGAAGTGGGTAGCTCAAATATCTCTGGAATGGTGGAGGAATTCACCAGGACAAAGGCAGGCGAAACAATTTATTACCGAACATTTGCCAAAATGTACGGCAGACCTAATAAGCAAAGACAGGAAAACAGTCAAAGCCATAGAAGGTCTTCTAACCGGGCACTGTAAGCTGAATAGGCACTTAAAGCTGATGGGATTATCAGATGATGACCTGTGCAGATTCTGTCACCTCGAAGAAGAAACAGCAGAGAACATTTTATGTCAGTGTGACAGTCTGGCAAATGTGCGGTTCTTTGCATTAAGAGAAGAAAATCCACCTCTCTTAATCTAATCTAATCTAATTTGTGGGTACAACAAACAGATCAATGCTACAGATCTTATATCTCCAACTTTGAGGAATCTATTCACCTAGAGTCAAAACAATTTTGGAACCATATAAACACTTTGAATAAAAGCCATGGATTTCCAAATGTCATGCATTTTAATGACTTGTTAGCTAAACCAAGTGAGGAAATAGCAAACTTGTTTGCGAGCCATTTCTCTAGTGTCTATCGCTCAGACAAAGTTAATTTAAGTAACTTCAATTTAAAAGTAAAAAATTCTGTTGACATTCCATTTATCCAATTTTCACTTTCTGAAGTCTTTGAATCCATAAATGATCCAAAGGATAAACTGAGTTATAGCCCTGATAATATTCCTACATATTTCTTAAAAAGATGTGTCTACAGTCTATCCAAACCTTTACACATATTATTTAATTTATCTTTTAGACTACACACCTTCCCTAGTAAGTGGCGTGACAAATATATAACTCCCGTATTTAAAAACGGTGAAAGAGATAATATAAAAAATTATAGGCCTGTTGTTATGTTATCTGCCATTCCCAAACTTTTTGAACTAATTCTAAACAAATATCTTACTTGGCATTGTAGGAATCTCTTGATTAATGAGCAACATGGATTTAGGCAGGGTAAATCTACATCTACAAATCTTGTTTTGTATCATGATTACATTATCAGGGCTTTCGAGGATGGGTACCAAGTGGACTCCTTCTATACTGATTTCTTGAAGGCCTTTGACACAGTAATCCATTCTTTATTCATCTTTAAATTAAGATGTATTGGCTTTCCTGAGTGGTTTCTTTTATGGTTAAGTAGTTATCTTGATGAAAGAATTCAGTTTGTTTTTATAAAGGGTTTATTTTCAATTCCTATCTTTGTCATTTCAGGGGTCCCACAAGGTTCATATGTGGGTCCTCTTCTTTTTAATTTGTTTATTAATGATATTTCCGAGGTAATAAAGGTTTATCAGTTTTTGCTATTTGCTGATGACCTTAAGTTATATTTTAAAGTTTCAAATCTATCTGATTGTCTAAGGATCCGGGAAGACCTTATTTCCCCGTATAATTGGTCTCTTTAAAATGGTCTCCAGGTAAATAAAGATAAGTATTTTGTTATATCCTTTAGCAAATCTAAAAATAATGTTGTGTTCGACTATCACATTAATACAAGCCTTCTATCAAGAGTGACTGAAATAAAAGATTTGGGAGTGTTATTTGACAGTTCCTTGTCATTTATCCCCCACATCAACAATTTGTCAAATAAATTTTACCAAAATCTAGGTTTTATCACAAGAAACTCTCGAGATCTTTCAGTACCCACATATAAAATTTTATATCTTACTTTCGTCCGTAGCATCCTCTCTTATGCTTCTATAGTATGGTCACCATACTATTTTAACCATATTCACACCCTTGAAAAAGTTCAAAATAAGTTTCTCCGGATTTGTGCTTATAGATTAAGCTTAAGGAGTGTGTCTTCGGTAGAACTAAAGTCAAGGCTGAATATCAGTTCCTTAGAAAATTACAGAACTAAATGTGATCTAGTTTTTCTCCATAAACTACTTGACCATACCACTGACTGTTCTGATTTATTAAGTCTTATCAACTTTAGATGTAACACTAGAATTCTTGGAGACATGACTTTGTTTTCTATAAAACACTATCACACTAACTATGGCAAATTCTCTCCTATTAACAGGATTCAGATCCTGGGAAATGTATTTATCCAATCTCATGATCTCGTGGATATAAAATCTGTAAGATTTAAGCACTGTTTGACTGAGTATGTTAGGAATCAAAGATGAGTGACATTTAACTTGGAGTATTCATTTCATTTCATTTTATTTTATTAAGATCATTTCATTTTATTTTATTTTATTAGGATCATTTAATTTTATTAAGATCTTAAGGAAATTTAATTTAATTTACTTAATTTAATCATTTGTTTAACAATAATTATTTAATACTAAGTTTTAGTATGTACTTGTATTATGGTTAGCATATTTTATTTTTGTTAAATTTTGTAAAATGGGGACATCCCGTAAATAAATAAATAAATAAACAATACAAAATGCAGTTACTGACAAGGCTTAAATCTAAGAAATTCTTTTTATCGTTCAATCTTCACTTGTCCAATGCTGGACATAGATCCCATAATTTTCCATTTGTTTCGATCTTGTGCCTTTTGCATCTAATTTCTATAAGCTACTGATGGTTAAATATATATATATATATATATATATATGTGGCTAAACACCCCTTTAGGGGTTACGCCGCTTACGCTCTCTAGATCTATGTTTTGAGGTAGATCAGTCCTCATGTTCCTTATTTAATTTTCTCAGTTATTTTTCTCCATTGTGTCCTATCTCTGGTTTTTCCTTTCCACTGTCGTATGCCCGCCTTGTTGAGATCATTTACAACTTCTTGTAACCATGTAGATCTTGGTCTTCCACGTCTTCTTTTGCCAGCTGGTGTCCATTCCAATATTGAGAATATCGTCGTAGTTGATCCTGATCTCCATACGTGTCCTAGCCATTTTGCTCTTTGTTGTTTTATTTTACACACTATATCTTCCTTAATTTCTTCCAGTAGCTCAAGGTTCGTTCTTTGTCTAAATTCATTTTCATTTATTTTTATTGGTCCCAGTATTGCTCTTAGTATTTTTCTTTCTTGTATTCTAAGGTTTTCCTCTTGTTTTTTTGTCATGCTGAGGGTTTCGGCTGCATACATCATCGTCGGTCGAATTATTGTTTTGTATACCTTCATTTTCGATTTCTTACTCAATAGTTTATTTTTTAGTAATTTCTTATTTGCATGGAAGGTCTTATTTGCTGTAATAATCCTTTCTTTGATTTCTGTTTCTCTTTCTCCATTGTTTGTTATTAATATTCCCAAGTACTTAAATTTTTCGACTTCTTCAAAAATGTATTCGCCTAGTCTAACCTTTTTGTTTTCGAAGTTTTTATCAAATCTCATTATTTTTGTTTTTTCTTGGTTTATTTTTAATCCCATTACTTTTCCTTCTGTTACCATTTCATTTAACATTTTTTCCATTGTTTTTCTATTTTTTGTTATTAGCACAATATCGTCAGCGTATGCTATTATTTGTCCTTCTCTAGTTCTAAGGGTACCTTTGTTTATTTTCCTGACGATGTATTCCAGGGCAAGATTAAACAGGGTTGCTGATAACGAATCTCCTTGTCTAACCCCTTTATTTATGACAAATTCTTCTGTGTCTCCTACTTGAGTTTTTATACTCACTACAGTTCTACTCATTGTCATTTTTATTAATCGTCTTAATTTGTTTTGTATTCCCATTTCTTTCAGAGCTACCATTAATTTTGATCTTTTTATTGTATCAAATGCTTGCTGAAAATCTATAAAAAGCAGTTCAATTTCTATTTTATATCCATGAGCTTTTTCCATAATTTGTTTAACTGTATGTATGGCATCTGTTGTAGACTTTCCCTTAATAAATCCGCATTGATAGTGTCCTATGATATTCGTCATAGCGTTGGTCAGTCTTCGATGTATTAAGGTCGACATAATTTTATATGCTGTGTTTAATAGCGTCAGTCCTCTGTAGTTATTACACATTTGTTGGTCTCCTTTTTTATGAATCGTGATAATTTGTCCTTTGTTCCATTCTTCCGGCATTTTTTCTTCGTCCCATATGTCTTTTATTAAATTGTACAGTTTTTCTTTTAATTCTTCACCACCATATTTTATAAGTTCCATATTGATCCCGTCTGATCCTGAAGATTTACCATTACGGCTGCTATTTATAATTTCCTCAACTTCCTCTTTTGTTGGTCTTTCTAGCTGGTTTCCTAACATCATTGTCTCTTCTTCTACGTTTTCATTTAGGTCTTGATCTTCTTGCTCTGTTAAATATAAAATAAAAAATTATTAGAAAAAAGTGCAGAGAAGCTAAAGAAAACTGGATGTCAACCAAATACCCAGAAATTGAACAACTTCAGAAAAGATAAGACACCTTTAATATCCATAAAAAGTAAAAGAAATGGCAGGTAGACACAGAAAGAGACAAGAAACAATATTAAGAAATAATAATAACAAGATAATTATAGGTACAGTAGACAAACTGAAGAGATGGAAAGAATACATTCAGACACTTTTTGACGATGATAGACCTTGTTCTCCAGCATCGACGGATGATCGAATAAATGAAAAAGGTCCAAAAATAATAAAAGAAGAAGTTATTTATGCAGTAAAAGCTCAGAGGAATGGAAAAGCGACCGGTCCAGGCAATATCAATGTCAAAATACTTAAATTAATTGCAGACAACGAAAGTAAAAGACTACTTAATAACAACACTATTCAGTAAGATATATGACACAGGTAAAATACCATCAGACTGGCTAAAATCAACATTCGTAACATTATCAAAAAAATCCAATGCCTCACATTGCGACGACTATCGACTATTAAGCATGATGTCTGATGTCCTTAAAACTTTTCTCAGAATCATTCATACACGAATTTACAGAAAATGTGAATTTCAGATGAGTGACACTAAATTGGGATTCGAAATGGACTGAGAACACGAGTAGCTATTTTTGCCTCAAATGTTCTAATACAACGATGCAGAGACATGAATGTAGATGTATATGCATGTTTTATTGATTATCGAAAAGCATTTGACTGCGTTAACCATCAAAAGATGATCGAAATTCTGAGAACAACTGGAATTGACGAACAAGACTTGCGAATTATCTCAGAACTGTATTGGCACCAAACGGTAACAATTGAAATAGAGCACACAACATCCGAAGATATACGAATCCGACGAGAAGTGCGACAAGGTTGCGTCTTATCACTGCTATTATTTAATCTTTATTCGGAATCTATATTTAGAAGAGCATTAAAAGAGGTTCAAGGTGGAATCAAGATTAACGGAACCAGCATAGACAACATTGGGTACGCTGATGATACCGTCCTAATAGCAAGCAACGCACAAGAACTTCAAAATATAATAAAGGCGAAAGGCATTTGAGATCTGGATATAGGTGGAGAATTAAAGGGATTATTGTTCTTTTTAACCATTCTTTTAATACATGATTATTTTTGTCCATTTTTATTTGCTTATGATTAGTTTCTGGCTGACAAGAAAATAGGTCGAAATATTTTAATAGCCTTGATAGACTGGCAGGTTTTTTCGTTGCATCCAGATTTCTCAATCAAGTCCAGTATTCTCAGTTGCAACGTAAATTGAATCTTAAATCTATAGTTGTACAATGTATTATGAATTTAAATTTATGCAATATAAATCAAGAAAAAATACAACTTTCATTATAAGACAACTGGTGGAACATATATAAATAAAGTTTTTTTTTATTTTTTGATCTAAAGAGGTTCTGTAGTGAGAAGTTTCTAAGAAATGATAAAAAAAGAGTTCTTGGGGCAAACAGGAAGATTAGGCATTGTCTCAATTAGAATTTGTTTATGTAAAAGTAAAATTATACCGGGGCTCAATGTTAAGTCATTATTTATTATCCTATAAAAATTTAAACCCTTGGTTGATTGTTGTAATTGATGCAATTTTATTTTGATAAATTGCATATGAATATTTTTTACTGTTAAATTATAATTAACTAGTGAATTTGCCCGTGACATCTACAGTAAGTCAATAAATTTTTAAAATAATAAACTTTTTGCATATAATCGAAGTAAATATGTATAAAGTATGATCTAGTTCAGTTTAGACCTGACATAATTTTTTTTACTATATATATATATATATATATATATATATATATATATATATATATATATATATATATATATATATATATATAGAAATGTAGCCATAAGCTCCCTTACTATTAAGAATCAGCAGATTCGGATATCCGACGTTATAAATAGGAAGACATCAATATTTTAATTATTATTGTAATTATTATGTTTCAATAGTCAAGTTTAAATCATTAAATGTAGTAGTTTGTAGAATTTCTCAAAAATTGTAACTTTTTCGAAATAAAGATTTTTTTTTGGGAATATCGACGTTGAAGAAACATTTCTATATATATATATATATATATATATATATATATATATATATATATATATATATATATATATATATATATATATATATATATATTGATAATACGCTATATACAATATTGTACTATACCTACGTCTTAGGTCGTTTGATTTGGTGTGTCATTCAGTGAGAGGCCCTTTTCAGGACAAAAAAGCGAATTTACCTTATATTTACCTCATGCTTTATATAAAAAGCAAATATGCCTATTATCATCTATAGTGTCATGTGATATGCCGTATGTCGCTATACGTTAAATAATAACAAATAAGATTTGTAGTGCCCTTTTGGTAGCCTCTTTGTTTGTTTTTTCTATCTAAATATGTTCCCCCCTTTTATTTGCTATGTCGCATGTTAGAATTCGATCAGTTGTTTATTGTGTACTTAGTCTGAGGCCTTCTTTAAGTCAATAAAACAAAATTTGTCTTATGGTTAATCTATTTTTATCTATAGTGCCGTATGATACCTCGTATGTCGCTAAACGTTCATTAATAATGAAGATACTGTCTAGTGCCCTTTTAGTAGTCACTTTGTTTGTTTTTCTATCTTATTATATTCGTGATATCCTTTTGTTTCATTTAACCTATCTCATGCTTCTATCGGACCAAACACAAAGGTGATATATGATGTAATGCCCTCTTAACAATGCTGCAATCTGTGTTTTTTGTGTATCAGCTTATTCGCTACCGCCTCTTTTTTCCAATGATGTATCATACGTCACGATCCGACGAACTATTCTACCCCCACCACAAAACGCTCAAAAAATTGTTTAATTCTACATATTTCTGTTTAACTTGATTTAATTTTATTTAATTATATTAACCTTTATTCAATATTATTTAATCTTATTTAGTTTTTATTTTATTTTATTTTGGTAAAGCGTTGACGTTTCTTAAACGTCATTTTATTTTTATAGTAAGTGTATGTTTATCTTACCCAGTGACATAATATAATAAATATATATTATACGTCATTGATCATACCTTACAATTACAGTAACCTATATCTTTGGCAATTTTCGACAAAGTTAATTAATTCAGATTTCTTTGTTCAGACGGCGTTAGGATTTTATATCTAAACTAGCATAAAACTTTAAATTATTTTGTATTAAATTCTACCTTAAAAATATCATTAAAATTAATTATTAATTATATTAATATTTAACTAATGCGGTATTGTTAATTAAACGTGATTGATTGAAATATGGTAGTTTATATTTCTTTCCTAGATGGCACCGTTAGTTTACTGGACAAACGGTGTGACCTGTCATCATAGCCTTTTATATAGATAGATACTGACTATCAGCATTTGTGTGCTTGGTTGTATAGTAACTTCCGAAGTCATAATTTGATCATAATAGCCCAAAATTAATTATCACCATCATTCTGGTTTTATAACTCTATGTGGGCCGTAGCCTCCTCAATAATTTCTCACCAGTTATCCCCATCCATATCCTTCTGCTCCAAGTTCGTATTCTCATATTTTTCATGTCTTCATAACCTTTTTCTGAGTTTTCCTCTTCTTTTTTGACCGATAGGTCTATCAAGGAGCATTATTCTAGCTGGGTGAGTTTGTTTCATCCGCATTACATGGCCTATCAATCTCAGACGTCCTATCTTAATGTACTTTGCGATATCTGGTGCCTGGTACATTCTATAAAGTTCTGTGGACAAGTTAAACAATTAGAATCTATTTGTATTAAATATATACCAAGTACGCTGGAAATTTTAACTTCAATGTAAAGTTTTTAACTACTATGCTATGCAGCTAGGAATTTTCCCCAACAGAGTACTAAGAATCACTGAGTAATAAGTCCATGGAAATAGCATTAGACGAAGACTCGATATCTTTAAAGTAATTTTAGGACAAACTGTATATATGATGCAAACTAGGTAAAACCACCACCTTTATAAATATTGCGTTACATATTCGAACTCGTAAATAAACTACACTTCCCACAATTAAAATGACCAAAGTTGGTAAAAAAGCAGTAACACAAAAATAAGGAAGTTGAAGATCGTTAGCTAGACATTATGAACCTATTGCGCTGATCTGGTTTGACTGTATAATTCAGGTTAAAAATAATTGGTTTCAGCACCGAATGAGATAAAGAAACTTTTCTCTTTTCGTTTTTAATTTTTTCCATTGATGGAAGAATATTCCCATGGTTATTTTATGTATAAACTGCTTGTGGAAACCAATAGATTGTCATTTTCTCTATAGTTTAAAATATGAGAATGAATTAAAATACCTTAGAATTATTACAAGAAATTCTTACGAGTAAAAAATGAACATCTTTTAAGAATTGTATCCAATACTTTTCTAAGACTATAAAGGGTGTTTTTAATATAAAAGTGGAAATGTGTGCAAAATGGTAGTTCATATCATCCATAACATAGATACATCAATTATTTTTTCTTTAATTATCGAAACTAGTAAAGATTATTAGCAAAAATTTATAAAAAAAAAATATTTAAGTGAGATCAGTCATAATCCATTTTGTCCATAATCGGAAAATTGTTGGCATAATTCTCAAATAAAACGCTTAGTTCTTCTTGAAACATGAAACAAGAAGTGTGAGCCAAAAGCAAACATTGTTAACACCGTATCCAGTCTTTCCTTGACTTAAATCTTGAATAAAGGTCGTTACAGTATGGGAGAGTAGTACACAATGAGACATGGTACACAATAAGACATTCTAATTTTTTTTTTTAATTTACAGCCAAGTTTCAATTCTGCAACCAACATTATCTCAGAAATGTCATTTTACAGCGCCAGTCAAAATACCACTATTTCATTCGTGACCTCGTAAAAGTTACAGTGATAAACTGTTTAATTAAGGTAAGAAGTTACTTTTTATATAGTTTTGTTGACTTATTATTAGAACTAATTGTTGATTTGTATCAATTTGCAAGTGTATGCGTGAAATACCACAGTTAAGTTAGTCTAACCTCAAATAGTCATGCCTCAAAACTAAAAATTAAATATGATTATTTGCATTTGTTTACAACAATGCTACTTGGTACACAATGAGACACCGGGTGATAGTACACAATGAGACTGTCCCATTGTGTACTACTAAAATTTGTACCAAGTGTTTATGCTATAATGATGTGTTGTATAAGTAGAATGAAAGTTTATTATGTTTGTTACAGACATGGTGCGCAAAGAAAAACTAAGTCAAGCGACATTCAGCTCCGATGATATGGCAAGTGCCGTACAAGATGTTTTGGACGGAAAATCATTAAAAATTGCTGCCGTTAAACACGGAGTAAAATTTCAGACATTACAAAGATATGTCGCAAAAAAACGTACTAATCAATTATGCTGTATGACGTGTGTTTACAGAGGAACAGGAAATTTCTCTGTGTGACTATATCAAAACTTGTAGCAAAATGAGCTACGGATTAACAACCATTCAAGCACGAAAGGTAGCATATGACATGGCAATTAAAAACAATATTCTAGTTCCAGCGAATTGGATCAAAGGTAAAATACCTTGACTCCAATGGTTCCGTTCATTTTTAAATAGGCGTGGGAACCTCAGTATACGTCAACCACAGGGTTGCAGTTTATCAAGATTAACATCATTTAATCCACACAATGTCAACAAGTTCTTCGACAATTTACATGCCGTTTATTCTAGATATCCATCAGCTGTGTCTAATATCAGAATATATAACCTTGATGAGACTAGTACAACAACAGTGCAGAAACCTAAGAAAGTCGGGGCGGAGAAAGGTGTAAAACAGCTGAATAGTTGTACTAGCGGTGAAAGGGGTTTCTTATTACTACATGTGTAATTGTATGTGCGAATGGTACGTTTCTGCCTCCTGTTATGGTTTTTCCAAGGAAATATTATAAGGAGCATATGACACAAGGAGCTCCACCTGGCACACTGGGTTTGGCAAATCTAAGTGGATGGATGAATAACGAGCTGTTTGTTGACGTTATGAAACATTTCATTAAGTTTAGCAACAGTTCAATTGAAAACCCTTCCATACTGATCTACGATAATCATGAAAGTCACGTAACATATCAAGTTGTTCAACTGGCAAAGGATAATGGTGTAATCATACTGACTCTGCCTCCACATTGTAATAACAAACTGCAACCCCTTGATGTTTCAATTTTCTCTCCCTTTAAAGCGTATTACAATGCTGCTATAGACTCATGGTTGCTGAACCATCCTGGTAAACCTATTTCAATATACCAGATAACACAATGTGTAGGAGAGGCATATATGAAAGCATTAACACCTACTAATATTCTGTCAGGTTTTAATAAAACGGGAATTTTTCCCCTTAATAGAAACATTTTTTCTGAAGCTGACTTCATTGGCAGTTCTGTGACTGATAGATCAAATAAAACTGAACAGCTAAATCCACAACCAGAGTCGACAGAAAGGTTTGGTGTGCTTTCCAATAAAGTTATATTATCCTCATCGAAGACACCTGAAAATCAAGAAGTATCCCCACCAAGGACACCTGAAACACCGATAATGTCTCAAAACTCTAAGTCAATAGTATCATCTGCGAATTCAAGTTCTTTCATCTCCCCTTATGAGTTTAAAGAATTTCCAAAAGAAGAAAAGAGAAAAGGTGTAAAGGCAAGGAAAACTAAAAAGAGTGCAATTTTAACTAACACACCTGACTTGGATCAGTTAAAACTACAAGCAATAACCAAAAAAATGACTCCTAAGAATAATAAACGAATTAGGGTCAATTTAAATTTAAAGGTAAGCAGCTCAAAACCAAAGCAGAAAAAAAAATAAACGAAGTGATAGAGCACTTCATCCGAGGAGGGTGAAGAACTAATAAATTACGATAATTCTTCTGGCGATGAATGTGAAAATTTACAGCTGGAAGACGATTATGACATTGATGCTAGTACAGAAATTTCCATTGATAATTTTGTATTAGTGAAATTTGAAAACAATATATTTTATGTTGCTAAAGTTCTCAAGACATTAGACGATAATGAATTTAAATTGTCATTTTTAAGAAAAAGTGGTAAGCTTGAAGGCTGCTTTATTTTTCCTTTAGTTGAAGACATTGCTGCAGTAGCAAGGTCAGACATTGTATCAATTCTACCAAAACCAAAAAATGTAGATCAAAAAAACAAGCTCCTTGCATCTTATTTCAAATTTGATGTTAAGTTTGACAGTATTAAGATCCGTTAAAATTTTCTTTCGTTTCAGTTTTTCTATTGTAAATGTAAAATTGCTATTTTAATAATAAAAACTACACTCTATGTATTTAATTTAACAAATTATTGAAATAATACCACTTGACTCATTGTGTACCACCAATCGTACACAATGAGACAGATGTAGACGGTTAGCAAAATAATCATAGATTTTGTTTCTTTACTCATGAGGGAATATTTATTTCAGATTATATTGAGGAAATAATCATATTGATGCCTGGTTAACTCAGTTTGTAGACAAATTCAAAAATGTCAATGTCAGACATAAAAATGTGCTTTTTATCTCATTGTGTACTACCCTCCCCTAAATACAAGCACAATCCTCTTCATCTTCATGAGAAATATTAGCAAAATCTTCTTCCTCATTATTTTCTTCAAATATTTTTTTGGTGGCTTTGAGTTTTTTCTTTGTTGAGAAAGCTTTGGGCTCTTTTTTAGTTTCCAACGTTTCCCTTAACCACGAATAAAATATCATTTTGGCACCTGAGAAAGCTGCTCAACAGGAACATGAAGAGCAGATGATGATAGACGTTCAGTAACAGCAGCAATTAAAACAAATTCTAGATCGGAGTTTGTTGTTGGAAACTGAGATACATTTTTAGCTTGTGGATCGGTAATGCTTTATTTCGGCTGCATTTTTTTTTGTTTCAGATATAGTAACATAAGACAATGGCTAAACGAAAGGTAACGCAGCAGCCACAGTAATCTGAGACGTATTTGTCACAGGAACTGAATTATCTGCTTGTTGTGAAGGTTGTGTCTAAACCTCTTTAGACTAAACAAACTCATTATTGTTGCAGGCTGAGGAGGCTTTCATTAGAGTTGTCTTCCAGAGGTATGTTTGTAGTTTTAGCGGGTTTATACATATAATCCAAAAATATATTATTGTTTAGCGGCCAGATTCAGTGCGTTTAAATCCGTGACATGCATCTTGCTCCGTGGCTCCCTGCCATATGCTTCGTTGAACAAGCCGACGATATGAAGATGCGTAACAACATATCCAAGATGTACCTTCAACTATTTAGCAATTTCTTGAGTGTAGTAAGTCTTTAAATGCCAAAAAAATCAGACGTCAAGAGGTTGCATACAATTAGTGCAATATAAAGGCAAACAATTCATGAATATCCTATAAGGGAGCTCTTCAACCTTTGCTTCTTAATAACAGCCAGATAGTGTTGATTTTGTAAAATTTCTTGGCAGCAACCTTAAATGATCCCTTTATATCGACTTGTTAAGCAAAAAACTGGCCTCAGTCTGCTATGCAATAAGAACTGTTTCGAAGGAAATCAATTTAGCATCTTCCAAAATAACATTTATTTTTTTTGTTAGAGTCTTATCTTCGATATGGTCTTCCTATTTGGAGTTCTAGTACAGCTGCCGAATCTAATGTTATAGTTTATTCGTCTTCCGGGTTTGGACCGTGTCATTTGTGAGTGACCCAAAAGTGGGTTCATCTCGACGTTTCGCTACAATTGTATGTAGCTTCTTCAGGAGAACAAAAAAAGAAAAAGAAACAAAAGACAGGAAGATGGGTAGTTAGCAACGGTAACTCAGTTACTCAACGCAACCAGAGGCGAATACTAACTACCAAGATGGGCATTTGGTCACAGTAACTCAACTACTCAACGCAGCCAGAGGTGAAAACCAAATGCCAGGACAGGGATTCACGTCCAACAGCTCAGAACACTAACGCGTCGAGAGGCAGGGAGTGAATCCGACGATTACTCCGCTACCGCTCTATTTATAGTCGCGGTGACCTGTCGCGTCGGGACGTATCGGCACACTCCGTGGCGCGAACGTCAAGAAGCGCGCGCTGGCAAATCGGAAAATAATCGGTCCCTTCCCTTTCTCGATGTGTTAGTCACCTCCAAGCCCAATGGCCGATTGGGTCACTCTGTTTATAGAAAAAAGACTCACACGAATCGTTACCTACATGCTTCATCACACCACCATCATGCCCAAAAGAATTCTGTGATCAACTCTCTCATCCATCGGGCCATTTCGATTTCTGAACCTGACAACCTTAGAGAAGAACTTGGCCATCTGCAAAAAACCCTTGTCGCCAACGGTTACTCCAAGTCCACAATTCAAAATATTACACACCGACATCTACATCCCCCTTTACACCCTAGGACGTCAAATTCAGAATCTTCGGGTAATACTCCTGTGGCTTTTCTTCCGTATATTCGAAGTGTCACTGATAGGATTGGCAAAATTCTTCGCAAAGAAGGTATCAGGACTACTTTTCGACCACCCAAGAAAATCTCACAATATCTACCCTCTCCTAAGGACCCATTACCGCCCCTATCTTCCTGTGGTGTCTATTCTATTCCTTGTTCATGTGGACAAGGGTATATTGGCGAAACTGGTCGCTCCGTCAAAACTCGGATTCAAGAGCATCAAAGATGCATTCGATCAGGTCTTTTCTCCCATTCTGCAGTTGCAGAACACTGCCAAGAAACCGGTCATTCCATATTGTTCGAAAAAACCCATATTATTTCTAAGAGCCCCTTCTTTTATTCTAGGAAAATCCGCGAATCTCTAGAGATCCGAAAAAATCCACATAATATCAATCGAGAGGAAGGATACTACTTGTCTCCCATCTGGAATCTCAGTCTAGAGCCGCCGTCCGGTCCCGCTACCACGATGCAGCCACATGATTGGCCAGCGCGCGCTTCTTGACGTTCGCGCCACGGAGTGTGCCGATACGTCCCGACACGACAGGTCACCGCGACTATAAATAGAGCGGTAGCGGAGTAATCGTCGGATTCACTCCCGACGTGAATCCGTGTCCTGGCATTTGGTTTTCACCTCTGGCTGCGTTGAGTAGTTGAGTTACTGTGACCAAATGCCCATCTTGGTAGTTAGTATTCGCCTCTGGTTGCGTTGAGTAACTGAGTTACCGTTGCTAACTACCCATCTTCCTGTCTTTTGTTTCTTTTTCTTTTTTTGTTCTCCTGAAGAAGCTACATACAATTGTAGCGAAACGTCGAGATGAACCCACTTTTGGGTCACTCACAAATGACACGGTCCAAACCCGGAAGACGAATAAACTATAACATTAGATTCGGCAGCTGTACTAGAACTCCAAATAGGAAGACCATATCGAAGATAAGACTCTAACAAAAAAAATAAATGTTATTTTGGAAGATGCTAAATTGATTTCCTTCGAAACAGTTCTTATTGCATAGCAGACTGAGGCCAGTTTTTTGCTTAACAAGTCGATATAAAGGGATCATTTAAGGTTGCTGCCAAGAAATTTTACAAAATCAACACTATCTGGCTGTTATTAAGAAGCAAAGGTTGAAGAGCTCCCTTATAGGATATTCATGAATTGTTTGCCTTTATATTGCACTAATTGTATGCAACCTCTTGACGTCTGATTTTTTTGGCATTTAAAGACTTACTACACTCAAGAAATTGCTAAATAGTTGAAGGTACATCTTGGATATGTTGTTACGCATCTTCATATCGTCGGCTTGTTCAACGAAGCATATGGCAGGGAGCCACGGAGCAAGATGCATGTCACGGATTTAAACGCACTGAATCTGGCCGCTAAACAATAATATATTTTTGGATTATATGTATAAACCCGCTAAAACTACAAACATACCTCTGGAAGACAACTCTAATGAAAGCCTCCTCAGCCTGCAACAATAATGAGTTTGTTTAGTCTAAAGAGGTTTAGACACAACCTTCACAACAAGCAGATAATTCAGTTCCTGTGACAAATACGTCTCAGATTACTGTGGCTGCTGCGTTACCTTTCGTTTAGCCATTGTCTTATGTTACTATATCTGAAACAAAAAAAAATGCAGCCGAAATAAAGCATTACCGATCCACAAGCTAAAAATGTATCTCAGTTTCCAACAACAAACTCCGATCTAGAATTTGTTTTAATTGCTGCTGTTACTGAACGTCTATCATCATCTGCTCTTCATGTTCCTGTTGAGCAGCTTTCTCAGGTGCCAAAATGATATTTTATTCGTGGTTAAGGGAAACGTTGGAAACTAAAAAAGAGCCCAAAGCTTTCTCAACAAAGAAAAAACTCAAAGCCACCAAAAAAATATTTGAAGAAAATAATGAGGAAGAAGATTTTGCTAATATTTCTCATGAAGATGAAGAGGATTGTGCTTGTATTTAGGGGAGGGTAGTACACAATGAGATAAAAAGCACATTTTTATGTCTGACATTGACATTTTTGAATTTGTCTACAAACTGAGTTAACCAGGCATCAATATGATTATTTCCTCAATATAATCTGAAATAAATATTCCCTCATGAGTAAAGAAACAAAATCTATGATTATTTTGCTAACCGTCTACATCTGTCTCATTGTGTACGATTGGTGGTACACAATGAGTCAAGTGGTATTATTTCAATAATTTGTTAAATTAAATACATAGAGTGTAGTTTTTATTATTAAAATAGCAATTTTACATTTACAATAGAAAAACTGAAACGAAAGAAAATTTTAACGGATCTTAATACTGTCAAACTTAACATCAAATTTGAAATAAGATGCAAGGAGCTTGTTTTTTTGATCTACATTTTTTGGTTTTGGTAGAATTGATACAATGTCTGACCTTGCTACTGCAGCAATGTCTTCAACTAAAGGAAAAATAAAGCAGCCTTCAAGCTTACCACTTTTTCTTAAAAATGACAATTTAAATTCATTATCGTCTAATGTCTTGAGAACTTTAGCAACATAAAATATATTGTTTTCAAATTTCACTAATACAAAATTATCAATGGAAATTTCTGTACTAGCATCAATGTCATAATCGTCTTCCAGCTGTAAATTTTCACATTCATCGCCAGAAGAATTATCGTAATTTATTAGTTCTTCACCCTCCTCGGATGAAGTGCTCTATCACTTCATCCGACAGGTCACCGCGACTATAAATAGAGCGGTAGCGGAGTAATCGTCGGATTCACTCCCTGCCTCTCGACGCGTTAGTGTTCTGAGCTGTTGGACGTGAATCCCTGTCCTGGCATTTGGTTTTCACCTCTGGCTGCGTTGAGTAGTTGAGTTACTGTGACCAAATGCCCATCTTGGTAGTTAGTATTCGCCTCTGGTTGCGTTGAGTAACTGAGTTACCGTTGCTAACTACCCATCTTCCTGTCTTTTGTTTCTTTTTCTTTTTTTGTTCTCCTGAAGAAGCTACATACAATTGTAGCGAAACGTCGAGATGAACCCACTTTTGGGTCACTCACAAATGACACGGTCCAAACCCGGAAGACGAATAAACTATAATTCTGACTCGTGGAAGCGACGATTTCATTTGAATCTAATGTTATTTTTAAATTACAAAAAATAGTAATACGTTATCTTTTTGGTCTAAGAAAAATAACACATTGCACAAGCTACTTCAAAATCACGGGATTTTAACTATTCCCTCCTTATATATTTTAAAAACTGTTTGCTTAGTTCCTAAATTTTGGAAAAGCTTTCAGAGTACAATTATATATATTAAATATGGATACTTGAATGGTGAGAATAAAACACCTCTTCATTGGTGCAACACACAATGACAACTACTTTATTGTTCCGTCAAGATAGCCAATTTGATTTAAATAGTGTTTGGGGGTCAGGATAGCCAACATTTCAATAGTAAACACCTACATGTTTTTTCAACAAGACCTATTCATGACTACTACACCAGAAATTTAATTAATACAGTGCGGTTTGTAGCCAACAGATTCTAGCAAGCTTTTCGTACAACTGATATGACTTTTGGCCCATTAAAAGCTTGAGCGCGAGCTGCTGGGGTGAATTCTGCTTTCTTCTTCTTCTCGTAGCATTACCACCCGGGGTGGGTTTTGGCTGACTTCACAACTTGCTTCCATCTTGAACGGGCGTCCATAATAGTTGGGTCAGTGGGTAGCCCCATTGTTCTTAGATCTGACCATATATTGTATCTCCATCGCATTCGTGGATGTCCTAAGGGCCTTCTTCCTGTGGGGGCTTCCTCCCATATTAACTTGGCAAGGCGGTTATTAGGAAGTCTATGGACATGACCAGCCTATCTTAGACGTTGGGATTTAATCTCTTGGACTATATCGCTCGCTCTATACATCTGCTTGACCTCATCATTTGTTCTCATTTGGTATTGGTTGCTATTAATGTCGTGATAAGGCCCAAAGATTCTTCTGAGGATTTTCCTCTCAAATTAAAAAACTAATGAAATCCAGTTTTTCCTTTTCCTTTAGGAAAAAAGTATAGTAATGTAGTAAGAAAAATAAAACTTAGTGACCTCGATAGGCGATTTCAAGAATCTAGGACTGCTTCTTAGGGCTCTATGAGCTATTAGGACCTTAATAATTTTAACTTAATGAACTTAAGTTTGAAAACCATCTTCAAAACTTGTCTTAAAAAATTAAAAATATATATTTAAAGTGATAGCCCAACTTGAATTCTATTTTAAAGATTTTTAACCCCTGTTATTTTTAAAATGATAAAAATTTTCATACTTAATTTTTACTTTTAGCCGCGCTGCCATCTACGAGAAACTCTCTTAACCCGCAAAGCAAAGTTAATTTACTGTCAAATTACAGATTACTCTAATAACCGAAGAGTATACAGTAGGGTGGGTCAAAAGTTGAACAACATCGGAAAGCAGAGGTCTCTCTTCTGACAAGTCTAACACCATTTTATATTTGTTTGATTTGCTATTTTGCTTTTTGCTTCTTGATAAAATCATAACTTAACCTAAAAGTTATATGGTTTGAAAGCATCGTTTTTTGTGTATTGTTTAAAGTTTTTAGTCGCTAGGTGCAGATCTCATATAAAACTCTAATTTGAAAATGGCAAACACAAACACAGACTTAACGGAAGAGGATGCGGCAGACCTACAGTTTCCTAAAGGTAAGATCCTTTCATTTTAATATACCGAGCTAGTTAGTGGAATTTTTCTATTCAAAATTTCAGACGATGACCTCTCAACATTTAGTAGCTGTAATATTTTTGACAGCAACGATTCAACCTATTGTACAAATTGTTTAAACGAAGTACAAAGTAAGTACATTCTGTGCGAGAAGTGTAAAGTGAATATCTGTCTAAGTTGTTTTTCAAACGGAGCCGAGTTTTCAAACCACAAAAATGATCACGATTATCGTGTGTTATCTACAGACTTTATTCTATTCGAAAATTCGGATTGGACGGCTGAAGAAGAGCTTAAACTTCTTGATGGGATTAGCAACTATGGTAATTGGTACCATTTGACACAAGAACTTCCAAATAGATCAGTGAACGAAATTATAGAGCATTATGATTATTATTATCTTCAAAGAAAGGGCTGTGAGGGTTTTCCAAAGGCAAACCTACCAGATTCTGCATTATTTCCAGAGTTAGTAGTTCCTTATAGATTCCAGCTTAATCATTCAGATGAACCTCCTAGATATTTATCTAACACTATTGGTAATAAGTCACTGGCAGGATATAATCCAGCTAGATCTGATTTTGAAATTGAGTATGATAAAAATGCGGAGGATATTCTTTCAAATTTAGAAATAATAGATGAGGATGATCCAATGTATGACCTTCTTACGAAATTACAATGTTCTTTGGTTGAAGCCTATAATCGCAGGTTAAGAAATAGGTACCGATGGCATAGTTTAATTAGAGATCATGGGCTTTTGTTGATCAGGAAAACTTACTCGTGGCTAAAAAGGTATGAATTTACCATCCACAAAAATGTTTATGAAAAAATGATCCGGTTTATGCAGCTCTGTGAACCTACATATTTTGAATCCCTGATGGAAGGGCTACACAGATGTGGAGAACTGAAAATTCAAATTGCAAGGTAATTATTTATTTTATTACTCACTTGTTAGTTATAGTCATATATTTTATTGCTCTTTCCATTTATGATATTTAATTCTGTTTAGTTACTTAAAGGGTTTTTGTTTTCTTTTGAAACCATTTTTTAATCTGTTTATTAAGTATATCTAGAGTTCTCTTTTTGATCATTCATAACATTGTCAAAAGTGCTACATGTGTTGTCTTAGTTTTATAAAGCAACAGTACCTGTATCAGTATATTATAGAAATATAAAATATTCCACCCATATAGCAGTCTCCTTAAAATATAAAATATTTTGTAGAACCTAATTAAGCAAACTATCTTACTTAATTAAAAACATGTTATAGAAGATATTTAGATTTTTATTAACATTAATGGATTTAGGTTTTGGCAGGCCTGATCTGTGAAAGATATAAGAAACCTTTTATTCGTCTATTAAGAACATCTACTTACTAATATAGGAATTTGTGGTATTTTCTTGTTTCATTTTGATCAAATCAACTGTATCTTATTTAACATTTGCTGTTCATATTTCCTCTGGATATGCTTTTCCTTTCTTCTTAAGTGCTTCAGGAATTTTTTCATGTGCCAAGTTTTTTCTAATTGTTGGATTTTCATACTCATTATCAAACCGCTGACTTCTTTTTTCTGCCCTGTTTTTACCCAGTATTTTAACTGATTTCTCCAATACAATATCTCGTATTTTTATCCATATCCATATCTGCTACATTTTCTGTTATTTTAACTTCTATTTGCTCCCTATACTATGTCCGGATCTTTTAGTTAGAGAATATTTATTTTTTCTTTCCTTTTTTGATTGAATATTCTGTCTTTAAACTGTGCCTTAACTAAATACTGATCATTATCAATGTTATCTCCTCTGGAAGACTTACATCTGGAACATTGTCTTGTATCAATGACTATTTGGTGAACTGTGTCATTGTCAGGAGATTTCCAAGTTCCCTTATGGATGTTTTCATGGGAGAATGGTGTCCCACCTTTAACATATTCTTAATCATAGACAAGTTTATGAGTCTCGGTCTGTTGTCATTTGAGTCTGCAACTAGGCTCTCTTTACTGATGGAGGTGAAAATATATTCTCTCCTACTATTATTTTAACATTATTTTTAGGCACTTATAGTACACCAAGTCCAATGCCTCATAGAACATGTCTTTTTCATTATTTTCCTCTTCTTGAGTTAGTGCATGGATATTTATAATGCTAAAATGAGCAATACTCTTTTTACTTCTGTAAAAAAAGAATCTCGTTCTGATATAGATAGAATTTTACTTTACCCAAATTCGATTTTTTACTTTAAAATAAGCAAATAATCACTAAAATGTCTGTTATACACAGGTTTCTGTGTTAAATAGGATCTGGGTTAGTTGTCACTTTCTGTAGTATTTGAAACTATGCATCTAAATTTGCTACCAAGAATTTTGTTTTTTGAGGAGTTAGTTTAGCTTTCTTATCTAGTACATACTAATTTCTAGTAGTAAAAATTTGTTACTCTTTTACATTGAAGTAGATTTTAATATTTTTTTGTGATCTATTATACTAATCCATCTTTTGCAATACCTACATCATCATTATATTCTATATAAATCTTGTTTTTAGTATGTACAATAAATTTACAGATTTTTAATATTAGTGATGGATTTGACTGTTACTTGATGGAAATTCATTTTTTATAACAATAAAACACTGAAAAGGTTTGTTTTCAAAACTTCCACAAAATTTTTATAATTATTTTATCACTACAGCTGTTTTGACACAGTGCCTTTCTCAAGTCTCATTGTTAAAAGAATTATTGAAAGCTGATACTGAACTGAACTGATAGCAGTTGCTATCAACAAGTCCTCATAGACACTTTTTCTCAGGACCAGCAACCTCCTGTAGAGTCTTACGTTGCCATATTATCAATTCCAATTGTAACTTTAACATCATAACATATAAGATCCAATAATGTAACCTAAATTCAAATTAATAACATTTAACGGGTTTTTACTCAAATATTTAGTGGCTCAAAACATGTACACCTAGACACACTGACGATGGAATATGGATTCCGAAAACGTTTTGTGATATATCCCGATTGGTTATTTTAATTTTATACCTCTTATAAAGGATTTTTAAATAAATTTTTTCTTATTTGTTTTACTACATATGGAGTGGGATTTAAAAAAAAATTTGTGTATTTGGGAGAGTGTTAGGTAGCCTTTAATGAATTGTAAGACAGACTTTTATATTCAACCGTTATTTTGAGTTGTGCCACTACTGCACATCAACATTTTGTCTTTCAAGACTAATTAAGGCAAAGACAAAACTGGCATTTTTTTTGTTCTTCCTATCAACTGAAATAAAGGTTCAATAAAGAATACTACAAATTACTTGAATGAGGAAATGTGTTTATTAATAACTATAAGAACGAAATAAAAAAGTATATAATGATACTTAGTAATAAAAAAAGTTATGATTAACAATGCTTTAAATGTCGCTAAAAATCAGCGTTGAATTGGTGGAACACTGTTTTCTTCACAAAGGGTAGTAAGGTATTCTTTTCTTCTTTTCAGTTATTTACAGGCTGCCAGTGTAAGCCTTTTCTTGTTCTATAATATTCATGCTTTTTAAATCTTTTTTTGTTTTTTTTTCTTGGTGGTATCAATTGATCTGTACTCCTCTTGCACAAATGAAGTTTTAAAATAGTAGTGAGTACCAGAGCTTTTTTTTACAGGAATTTTACAAATATCATTGAAATGAAAAGTATTTCCTTGGACATCTTCATTGAAAATTGTCGCTGTTTTAGTACTTAACTTTTTCTGGTCAAAAAAATTATTAAGGCATAATTCATGTCCTTTGAAAGGTTGTAGTCAACGAGCAGTTCGGATCAGCATAAGGTAATGAGCCGACAGATAAATAAGCTCTCCTTTTAAAGCTTTAGTGATATTTCTTTCTATTATAGAGTGGGAGCTGTCACCCTCATTTTGTGTGTGACCGACAACTAAATGGCGAGGAGTTATAGAAGAAATTTTGAAATGAGTTACAGCGTACTGATACATTGCAATTAGGTACTTGTTTTTTCCTTGGCCACCACAATTGGCTGAGTAAAATCTGAATTTCAAATCGTCAGAATCGGTTTTTATAGATGTTTGTTCCAAATACATCAGCAGGCACGAACCAATTTCTATGGCACCTTCCTTCTTCGTGTAAAACATAGGCTGCACATTTCTCAGTGCCTTTTTCTGAAGTTTACACAGAGAAATGATAGGTTGACAGCTTACATTTATAATAGAAAGCGGAAAGTCTCCTTTTGGTGTCGGTAGAGCAGCTTGTAAATCAAACAAACAACTTTTTGTCAGTTAGTTACATTCTCTTTGTCAAGTATTTTTAGCTCCAGTCTTATGATGGTTATTATAAGCATCTTCTAGGGCTATTTTTTTTACTGCCCGAATTTTTGTATTTTTCACAATACTGACATTGATCTTTTTGAAAGAAAAGAATGTATAGTTAAATTCATAATTAAAAAGTTTATGATATAAACCAATTTTTTTAAATTCATCATTGTCTCTTTGACAATCAGCTTTATAATCATTGTACAAATCTGTCAATGTTTTACCTTATTCAATATATTTTTTGAGGTACTAGTTCAACAATAGTGGCTCTCCATTGTCGGAATTGAAGAAAGGTGTTTACGAACCCTGTTCATAGTTTCGTTACAAAATGTTTTATGCAAGATTTACCTCTTTGATCGTTTGATCGTTGCTATAAAGCCACTTTCCGTCTTTCCAATACCAGTTCGAATACATCTATTAGTAATTCGAATGGTGAATATAAAAAATCTTTTGCACACTTTTTTTTCTGATCACGGTTTTCCAATTAAAATGCATGATTATAACCACAGCTTGATGTGTAACCTTTATCTGCATATCGATATGTTGGTTTAATTATAGACATGGATCTCAGAATATAATTTCGTTGTTCATTTATATTTCCCATTGATCAATATTTTTCTGATCTGGGATCAGAATTCTTCCTTGTAACGTGAATTTTTCATCATATTTCAGTTTACATGGATTGCAAGATGGACCTAAACTGCGAGCCTGTACAAGATTACCATTAATATTGGAGTATTTTTGGTCTGAATTTCTAAGAAACTTTCTGACATATGTCAGAACATTGGATTTCTTTTCCATTGGTCCGAACAAGCCTTTCTTTTCCTACTATTAGGTTTATTAATCGTTACGTCTTCTATCACCTAAAATGCCCTAATATAGACGATCCTCTCTTTGCGAATCGGTTGATATAAACTAAAATGGGTTTATTTTTTGTTTAAACCGGTAGATGTAAACAAAAAATCGTTTAAAGTTTTCTACTAAATCGATTATTTGGAATTATACATTAAAATAATATTGATATTATTATATTGATACGTTACTCCTGCTCGAGATATGATTAATTCACTTCTTTCCGAGAACCCTTTGGATCTGACAGTTTTAAAACAATAAATTTATTCCTTTCATTTAATGTGACACAACTCTAAAACTGTCATTGATACAGTTTGAAAAATATCTAAAATTGTCTGCTATAGTGGCACAATTCAAAAGTACCGGTATTGCATAGAAACTTGATATCGACACGGTTCGACTTCCGCTGCACAATTAAAAAGGGCCAGTACTTACTGCAAGAAATAATTTATCTCAACCGACAACATGTCATAATGACACTAGTGACGTCTAGTGGACATTTTTGCTATTATTATTGTGCCAGTTTTGCAGGTCATAAATAAACGCTTTTTCAGGCCCTCTGATGATGTTAATTCAATTTTATTAATTTTTGAGTTAAGCCACTAATGCATACAGCCGACGATATGTTTATCAAATGGTGGTGCAGCTCTTGACCTGTCTCAAAATGTCTTTGCTTGTAGAGTTCCAGTTATCTCCATTCCCTCATTTCCAATATCTTTCAACTTCTCCTTTATATCATACAGATATCTGAGCTTCTTCTTCTTAATTTTCCATTACTGAAGGTTGGCTATAACTACAGCAAATTACTCTCTATCTGAGCTTAGGTTGTCTCTTTCTTCTCCTTCTGACCGGTTCGTTTGGCATAGCGATTTTAGTAGGATCACTTCTATCCATCACCATTATGTGGCACATAATAGTTTTAAGAATGTCTGCATTAAATATCAGAAACTTTGTAGGTTTCAAATTTATGTCGCCTTCTCCATAAACCAATTATGTGAATTTAATCTTCAATATATTTTTTTCAATGATTCATCTGTTAACATCCATAAGTGAGCACTGGACGTTTTATCCTTTTAAAAGTTTTTGTTTTGTTGCTCTTGACATAACTTGTATTTATTTCGATGTATTTTTGTTACAAAGACAGACACCATTTCCAAGAATTGCCAAGAAATTACTATTTCAGAAGTACTATAACGTTAACTAAAAGAAATAAAGACTGCTCTACAAATAGCTTTGAAACACATTTCTATTAAATGTTGTCGCTTTTAAAACACTATACAGTTTTTAATTTTTTATCTTGAATAAGCATCAAGCCGATACTCACGATTGTTTTACTGGCTTACAGGCCATGGCCTGAAATGATTTCTATCTGACGTTTCGTCCCTACTGCCAGTAGTGGGTCTATAATACCTCTTGACAGTTGTTCTTAGCCTATATATTTTTATGAAAGATATTACATCTCCCTCTTATATTATTTATTTATGGGACTCAAAGCTATATCATCTCTAACACCAAATATTATTCTTAGTATCTTCTATTTGATTGATGTTTCAGACCCTTATGTCAGCATTGGTACAATAAATCTTCGTCTTGTTAGTTTGGTTTATTGGCTTTACTTTTTCTTTCCTTAATTATGAACTTCGGGTCATGAGGAAACCTTCTTCTTCTTCTTCATCGTCTTCTTCTTCTTCTTCTTTTTATACAGACATGACTCTGTCTGTTTTTCAATGTGTGTCCAGTAAGTTGTCGTTCCATCGTTTTCGTGGTCTTCCGACTGATCGTCTTCCTACTGGGGAATCGTCTCTTGTCTTTACTACTCGATTTGTTGTCATTCAGCTTATATGATCGTTCCATTCTACTCTTCTATTTATTACCCAGTTCTTGATGTTCTCCACCTTGCATTTACGTCGTATATCTGTACTTCTAGCTCTGTCCCATAGTGTCTTACCATCAATTTTTCTAAGTGTGTTCATCTCTGCTGTTTCGAACATTCTTTTTGTCCTCTCTGTGTCAGGTCTTGTTTCTGCCGCGTATGTCATTATTGGTCTGATGACTGTTTTATAAATTCTGCCTTTCGTTTCTTTCCCGATATTTTTCCTACAGAAACCTAGATTAATTAATTAATTTACTATATCATTACTTTTGTTTTCTCTTCTCATTATGAAGCTCACATTTCCAGCCACAGTTCAGAATGAGGCAAACATATCGTTAAGATTTTAGTCGGAGAGGGAGGCCAGGTCCAGATTACCAGGATTTGCTTTTATTTAGTATAAATATTCCTATTATTGTATAAGTCAGTATCTCTTAATCTTCCACAGTGCTCTATCGATAGGAATACATGCCAAAGCTTCTTCCTGTCATAAGTGTACACATGTGTTAAATACTTGTGAAAAATTATCTGAGTCATTTTTACAAGTCTTATAGAGTAGAAGATATTAAGTTTAATCTTAGACATCTCAGCACTCTGTGATAAGCCGATATAAAATCTACAGACTTATATAGTAGTAATATTGGATTCATTGGTCTTTTGTTGCTTTCAATGCTTTGGGTAGCAATGGAAAACCAAGGAATAAGCAAAAAAATATAC
Organism: Diabrotica undecimpunctata; assembly: GCF_040954645.1. Taxonomy (NCBI): domain Eukaryota; kingdom Metazoa; phylum Arthropoda; class Insecta; order Coleoptera; family Chrysomelidae; genus Diabrotica; species Diabrotica undecimpunctata. Next base: position 114,795,325 of record NC_092810.1, read on the forward strand.
AAGCAGTACAACAGCTCTACAAAAATATGACGGCAAACATTAAAACTGGAAATAGATTAACTAGAGAAATTCCTATTAGTAAGGGCCTAAAGCAAGGCTGCTGCATAGCACCTACACTCTTCAAAATATATCTAAATGAGGCACTTTTAGTGTGGAGAAGAAAGTGCTGCAATATGGGCATCCCAATCCGAGATGATAGATTGTACACGATACACTTCGCTGACGACCAGGCCATTCTAGCTGAAGACGAGAGTGATGTAGGCTACATGCTTAGAAAACTGGAAGATGAGTATACCAAATGGGGCCTCACAATTAATATACAAAAAACTGAGTACTTAGTTGTAGGAGAAAAACCAGAAAGCCTACAAATCGAAATGGGAACTATAAAACCAAAAGACAATTTTAAATACTTGGGAGTCCAAATAACATCAAAAGCAGGAAGTAGCGAAGAAATACACTCCAGGATTGGCCAAGCAAGAGCAGCCACCAGACAGCTACACGGACTATTATGGAATAAAAAAATAACAAAAGAAGAATTTATAAAACAATAATAGAAAGTATTGGGCTGTACGGCGTCGAACTCTGGGAAATAAACCAAAGAAACCAATAAAAAATTAAGGCCATGGAAATGAACTACTGGAGACGATGTTTCCAGCTCACTAGACTTGATAGGATGAGAAACGAAGATATTCGGAGAGAAATGGAAATCGATCTAGACATAATAGACACAATCGAAGCCAAAAGACTTAACTGGTATGGACACCTTCAGAGAATGCCTGAAAATAGATGGCCAAAAAAAAAATAGAAGAATGGACTCCACCAACTAGAAGAAAACGAGGTAGACCAAGACGATCCTGGAGAGACGATGTCGACGATGCAATGACCGCCAGAGATCTAACAACTGAGGATTGCTTCGACAGAAAACGCTTGAAATTAGGATGCGAGAAGCGGCGCCAGCTGTAGAAGACTCGCTTGTTATATATATTGGTGTTTTGTAATATTTGATGTATCAGAAAGACATAGCCTATTGCAGATTTATCGCCTTTGATAATAATTGCAGAAGTCGCAGACGAAAAGTGAGGTAGAAATCACAATATGTTGGTAAATTAGTACAGTTCTATTATAAGAGGCACTTTGTTAATTATTTTTTATAATTGTGTTAGTACAGCTGTATCTACTACATGAAACTATATTTTAAATTTTACTGAATTTAAAGTTAATAAAATAATCTTTAATACATTAGCAACCTAATTTTACCCATTCTAAATAATTCCAGCTTTCTTTCTGAATTCTCGTAGTTCTTCTTCTGTAGGTTTCAGGAATTTGTCCTTCCATACTGGTAATATTATATGATATGTTAAAGTACATATTAGTAGCACAGCTACAGGAAGTCTGTTTCTAAATTTGTGCAATAATTTGGTTTTTGTAGGTAATGCCATATTTTTATCCCAATTGTCAACCTGAAGTTTGTCGTAAAATATTTTTGTTTTAGTCTATAACATTCAGAATTCTTCTTTTTAATTTTATAAGTTGTATGTCTTTGTAAACTCAAAATGTGCGTTCTCTCATATTACTTTTTTTCATTTTCAACGTCTTCTATGTAACAGTTTAAAATTTTTAATTTTCGTGCGCTGTCAAACATTTCATTTATTACAATACATGTTATCATTTATTAACTACAAAAAAATTAGAGCTTATGCACAAGAAAAATGAGCAGCGACCTCGTATCCATTCTTTGAGTATCTGATGGTCTAAACATTAGTTCTAGAAAATCTAATCATTTTTTAAAAACACATGTCAAATTTTAGGAAGATGCAGCCATTAGTATGTTTTTGATAGATGCATAAAATTGACGTTTTTGGAAAAGTTGCGGATAAGAAGATGGCGATATGCTCATGGAAGAGCTTGTAGTAAAGGTCCGTACTTAAGAGCTCAACTGTCAAAAGTATAGAGTAATCTCCTTGCTGTATTGTGGGTATAAAATATTTACCAGTATACTTAACCATAGACTACAACCCCTCACAGAGAAGATCAGCGGAGAATATCAGGCAGGATTTAGGCAAGCAAGATCAACCATCGACCAACTATTTACGGTTAAGCAGGTCTTAAACAAATCCTGGGAACATGACATAGATATCTATAATATTTTCGTCGACTTTCAACAGGCATATGCCTCAATAAATAGGTCACACTTATACAGAATATTAAGTGAATTTGAAATATCGTCTAAATTAGTTAGTTTTATCCGAATGCCGATGTCGGATACAGTGGCTCAGGTACAGAAAACATGAGATCACGGACCCATTTCAAATAATACAATGATTAAAACAGGGTGATGGGCTGGCACCAACATTGTTTAATATAGCAATATACCTAGTAAGAAAAACATCAGAAGGTAGAAACAACATACTTATCAATAAATCAGTATAACTGGCAGCATATGTAGATAACATAGATATCATGAGCAGAACTAAAGCAACAGGTGAGAATACGTATACGGAACTTAAACCACATGCTAAACAAATAGGTCAGTCAATAAAAACATAATGCTGTGACCATTTCTCAGCTGTGTTTCGACCTGTTGAACCGCAATCTGTTGGATTTTTGGCGTCCATTGGTAACCATTGATGAAACCTAGATCCACTACTACACATCATAGAACAGAATGAACGCCCGCCATTGGAATAAAGCCGGAGAATACTAGTCGTTTTTAAGTTTAGCAGCAACAAATTGACACTACTCGTATCATGCCATTATAACGTATGGACTGAACTGCTAACTGATATACGGACGGTATCTAATTCGTCACAACTTTCCCTTACTCGGTCGGTAGGAAGGCAGGTACCCCAAAGATGATATGTCAAATTCGTCAAAATAATTAATAATAGATTATTTCCTAATGAAACAAAATATTCTAGGAATGTAATACTGTAAATGTGCCTTATAAATACAAATATAGTATTCTAAAGTTTCTAATTTGTAGGTAGTAAATTCTTAGAAGTAATAGTGACGGTTCATCGGTATTGTAGGTCTTCCAATGGCGTACGAAAAATGTCATAAGAAGTTACGACAAAGCTACTTGTATTAAATAAATATGTACCTATTTATAATTATGTTAATTTTAATATGATTATTATTGACATTTGGGTTATTATATATATATTAATAGAATATACATGGTGTTCGGTAACGAATGGCCATAACTTAATCTTAGATTCCTGAGATTAAAATAGGCCGATTTAAACTAACTTACTTTAGTTCGAAAGTTGATAATAACTAAAATAAAGGGTGTCAAAGTTAAACTTTTATTTTTGAATATTTCGTGACAGGCATGGCATAACAAGACGAAATTTCGTAAGCTGGAGTTTCTTGGAACGAGAAATCTAAATTTGGCTTTAAAAATGAAGGACGCCACATACGTCTTTCGTTTCGTTTAGAATCAAAACTTTTATTCTCTTAATATTTTTACTTAGAAAAGATATACTACATCGCCGTACAACCCAATACTTTCTATTGTTTTATAAATTCGAGTTAATTACGATAACAAATAATAATTTTAGGTTAGAAGGTAATAGTTATACCTCCCTAATAACGCGATAGTCGGTGAAAGTCAGCTACTCAGGGATTCAGTTGTTTTGCTATCGAAGTAAACAGTGGTGAGATGACGATGAGTAGAATACTATTTTGCTGACGTCAAGTTGCCTAGCAACCGTCGATTCTATTCGTCGTTGCTATGTAACGTGACGTCAGCAAAATAGTATTCTAATTATCGTGGCCCCAACGCAGGAGATGACTCACATATCGATTAGATTATCTAAGCAATGAACACGTATTTTAGTGTTGTGAGTAATACGGAAAGTGAAAGCAGTAAAAGTAAACGACGTCCAAATTTTTCGATGGAAGAAAAAACTATTATATTCAATGTGTTTTGTGGACTCCGTGAAAGGAATAAAAGTATGTTGGTCAACGATGTAGTTACCCTGTGTAGTGATTTGACTAAAGTGTCGACGAGAAGTGTATACAGAAATATAAACAATTTTAAACAAATTGGATGATGGACCTGTTGAAACCATTGAACCAGAGGTAGAAAACGCATCCAGCTTGAAGATCATACCAAATATGCTATTCGGAGGAAATTTCATGCTTTCTTTTTTCGGAACGAAATCCCAACCTTAAAGAAAGTTGAAGTTAAAATAAATTCCGATAATTCAATACCCAAAATATCACGACGTGTTTTATTGCGAACATTAGAACAAATGAACATTAAATATATGAAAAGAAGCAGGAATAGTGTTCTTTTAGAAAAAGATGAAATTGTTTTGTGGCGGAGAAATTACTTACAAAAAGTCCGAGAGTATCGTGAAGGACGAAAAGTATACTATTTAGATGAATCTTGGCTAAATCAAGGTCATACTGTCTCAAAGCTGTGGCAAGATTTAGAAATTAAAAGTCGTCGACAACCCTTCATTGAAGAGCTTTCATTAGTTTAAAAACACCAGTGGGTAAAGGACGGAGGCTGATAATAACACATATAGGCAGCGATTCGAGTTTTTTGGACAACGGCTTGTTACTATTCGAATCCAAGAAAACCAACGATTACCATAAGGAAATGGACGCTCAAAGATTCGAAGGTTGGTTTTCAAATATTCTACCAAACCTTGAAGCAAATTCTGTCGTTGTTATGGACAATGCGTCATACCACAGTCGACTGTTGGAGCCATCACCAACGACTGCCTGGCGAAAAGGTGAAATAGTCAACTGGCTCTCTCAAAAAAATATACCATTCGATGACAACATGTTGAAAGTACATTAAATCTCGCGAGGATACATATAGCCGTTTTCAAGAAATATGAAGTCGATGAAATTGCTCGTGCAAACAACATAATTGTACATCGCCTCCCTCCGTATCATTGTGAGAAGAACCCTATTGAGCTTATATGGGCTCAAATAAAAAACCAAGTGGCAAGAGAAAACTTGAGTTTTAAAATGGAGGAGGTGAAGTGCTTCTTAGCTACTGCCATACAAAATGTCACACCTGAGTCTTGGAAAAATTGTATAAGACACACTATAAAAGAAGAAGATAGAATGTGGGACTTAGACACAAGAGTGGATATTTCGGTTGAACCATTAATTATCAATGTAAATAATAGTGATCGCGATAGCTCTTCATCAGCCGACGAGTCGTCTTCATACGATGATTAATATTTTGACTTCCTGTGGAGGTTGAACCATTTTATCAAGATTACTTTCGTATGTAAGTAAGTTTATTTTGTTAACCTAGTTTTCAAACTAAAATACGTTTTGCACCAATATATTTTGCTCTTAAAAAAATTAATACTTCTTATATATATTAGGTATATTCGATTCGATTTATTTTATTTAATTATAATATATATGTGCGTGTGTTCACTATAAGTTGTTCACTATGTTCATATGTTCACTAAAAGTAAAAGTTCACTTTTGGATTTTCCTAATTGGATTTTCCTAATTATGTAAATTAGTATATTCAAAATATAAGGAATTCCAATGAAAAGAAACCTTTCATTGAAATAACAGCAGGGTAAATCTCTCTACCTGCCTTTTCGATAATTAATTTTTGTAACAAACAAGAAATGTCATTAAAAAAAGTTATAGTTTGTCATTAAATGTCATAGAAAGTTTCTTTGTCTGGTATGTTTTGTACAAAATTATGGAATTTGAAAGTAGTTTTTTGAGAAGTGTTTTTTTGTGATAAGAACGTATTCACTTCATAAGTTAAATATAAGTCTCATCATATTATATTAAGATTAATTTTTAAAATTCACTGCAACAGTGTGAACGATACGCTACTGAATGCTAAGCTAGGAAATCAATGAGCAATTTATCTCTCTCTATATTATACCAACGTTGATCTACTATTCCTTTCTACCGGTCCTAGAATACGATGTTGTCATGTATGACTTTTACAAAGAATATTATCGTACTTTAGATGTTTTCTATATATAAGTAATGTATATAAATATAATATTATACATAAATATTGATGTTATTAAATACATTTTATTAGATACCTTAACAAATACAAAACGATCATGATCATAATATGATAATTTTGCTGCATGTCAATGATTAAATTATAAATTGCTAGAATATCTATCATCACAAACTGGCAACGATTTTGTCGCTTTATCGCATTCACAGTTCTGAGAATTTACTGCCTATATTTTTGAAACTTTATTATAGGTACTACTATTAAAACAGAGAAGTGGCTTCGTGAAAACATTAAGGGGGGAAATAAAATACAGGTTACAATTACATTATTTGCCTAAGATACAACAACATTCGTGCTTTGTATTTTCTTATTATTATTATTAGTGTAAGAGTGTTTAATTTCATAGGGTCTTATACTAGCGTATATGTAACTAAACAAATTAATGCATAACTCATAATTTTTAAAAAAATCTTATTTGGTTTCAACTACATCCGTACGGCAATGGTTTATGGCCTTGACGGTAACCTTTAACCTCTATTTGCATTTGTACTGAGCTGCCAGTCGCAAACAAATATATTTAAGCGAAATCTTTGTGTATTTTTATATCTTAGCATTGGTTTTTTCTTTCTAACAAATTTTTTATCGTTTATTTTGTAGGTTAATAAATTTGAAAAGACTGGGCATTTGTACATTAGCTGACGGTAGATTATATTTCAAACTCAATAAGATCCGCGAAGCCAACAAAAAGTCTCTAAAACTTTTCAAACAACTTCCGGCTCTCAATTGGAAGCAGACCAAAGACGCAAATTTCACGACTTTGGCCAAATTCAATCGCCGTCGAAGTGTCGCCCCAATTGAAATTGTCGGCATGCCTGGCTATGCGCAGCTATCTACTCAAGAAGCTGAACTCTGCAGTACTGTAAGACTGGTTCCAATTGCTTACTTCCAGCTGAGGGAGACTTTGGTGGCTGAGAATAAAAAAAATGGTTCTGTTTCCTTACAAACTGCTAGAAGACTGTTGAAAATTGATGTAAATAAGACTAGAAAATTGTATGATTATTTGATACAGACGGGATATATTTTAAAACCACCTCCAGTATAATATATGTGTAATATTCAAACAAAAGTATTTGATTTATGTTTAAGTTTAATGTTTCTTTTTATTAATAATTTTAATAACAATAAATAAGTTTTATATAATTCGATTTATTAATAAATCTCTATCTTAATTACAGTATTTCTCTTACTAGATTTCATGCACGTCTAAGAAGAACACAAGTTGTACTGGTTTGGGGTAGGCTTCTGATATTCTTAGAGTATGACACAGGGATCTGAGTGCGCCTCACTTTTCTTTTTGTTGTTTGTCAATTATATCACTGGATGCCTCTATGATTCCAAGTATTTAATATCCGCAGATGATGTTAAATTGTATAAAGTAATTTCACGCCAGGCTCATGCGATTAATCTTCAAATCAATGTTAATACCGTGAGGAAATAAAGTATTATGATACGCGCGCACTTGACCAAGCCGGGCGGCGACAAAACACAGCTACAACCCTGAATTAAATGCTGTAGGAAGAGGAACAAGACATGTTGTATCCATACTTGAATGAGTTACGAAAATATCAAAAACAATTAAGGGTAACCAAGGGAATGGTGGCCTGTAAGGTAATAGAAGCCACACAGCTTCTAATAAATGTCACAGTGTATAATTTATTTAACGAAATCAACCAGTGGCGCTATCTACTAATGGGTAGTTTAACTAGTTAAGGAAGAACCAGCGATTTCTAAAATTAAGGCGTCCGATAAGAAATTTTAATTGTATCTTTTCGCGGATGAAATTTAATTTTTGGTTTTCATTAAACGCATTACAGTGTTTCTTTAGTAGTCAATAGACTTTAGAAAAAAATAATCGTAAGTAGCGTTTTGTGTAATATTAAATTTTTTTTAAAATTGAGGTAAACATCTACATTTTGGGGTTATGTTGGGCTACCATAGCCCCTTGATTGATGGAAACATAATTTTTAAATCTAAAAATAAAAAATCATTATTTCAAACATGATAAATGATGTCCTCATTGAAGTAATGGTTTGGGAAGTACCCTTCAAAAAGGATTAAAGTAAAACAGCGATAATGGACCTTCTTTAGGCCCCAAACCGGTGTTTTCAGAAGTAAAAGAAAAATATCTAGCAGGCATGTTTTACATCTCTCAAACCTTTTCTATGGAATTTCAAGGCAAGAAATTAAAAAATCACCTACCTTACCTTTTTAATAAAGATACAAAAACTGCAGGCGATGATTGGATGGGGTTTTATGAAAAGAAATCCTTCAATCGCTCTCAGTAAGCCGGAACCAACATCCATAAACCAAATAACAGCGTTGTGTAAAGAAGAATCCCCATATTTTTTATAATCTAGAAGAAGTGCAAGCAAAGTACAATTTTATTGCCTATAAAATTGTCCACACTAATGATACAGGGATTTCTACTGTCCAGACACGAGGAAAGATTTTAGCTAAGAAGAAGTGAAGCAATTGTGATTTGATACCAGTTGAGAAAGGGGCAGAAATATTACAGTGGTGTGTGCTTTCAGCGCAACCGAAGTTTGTGTTTTACTCATTTTTTTGCGAGGAAAATAATGAATGTACAACTCCAAAGAGGGGGTCCACTTAGAGCTATTTACGCTTGTTCGGATAAAGGATAGTTCACATAAGAACTGTTCGTACAGTATTTAGAACATTTCCAAAAATTTGTGAAAACAAGCATGGAACATCCTGTTCTAACTATAATTAGAAGATCCATTCAACTCACTATACGCTGCAAGCTGATCAATTTTGTAAACAAAAAAAAATTGGGAATTACACTGTCTAGTTATGGACAAAGAAGTGAGAGATCAAGTACAAAAAGCAAATAGACTGACAGGATCTCTTAATAACACTGCATGGCGAAACAGACACATTAACACTGAGATGAAGTCAAGAATTTATAAACCCAGTGTAAGACCAATAATGACATATGCCTCAGAAACAAGACCGGACACAGCCACAACGCAAAGGCTATTGGAAACGGCAGAGATGAGAGTACTGAGAAAAATTACAGGACATACGATGAGAGATCGAAAGAGAAGTGAAGACTTTAGAAGAAAATGTAACGTGCATTGTATAAATGAATGGACACAAGATAGAAAAAAAGAATGGAATAACCACATAAGCAGAATGGAGGAGACCCGTGTCGTCAAAATAGCAAGAGATAAGTCACCAATCGGCAGAAGTAGTACAGTACCGCGCAAAAGATGGAGTGACAACCTTCCATAGAGGTATTAATCCGTCAATGAACAAGCAGAATTGCTTATAAAGAGGAAGAAGAAGAAAAAAATTTAAACATATGATTCAACACTGTTATTAATTGGATGACACTAATGACTTAAAATTTGACAATCGTTACGAATCGAATCTTTTATTGACAGATATTCTTTTAATTTTTTACTTCTCATTTAATGTCTGTATTTTGTTAATTTTCATGCAGTTTTTAATTTAAAACTGTTTAGAATAAATATATGACAAGAAACGAATTGATGGGGACTAGTGAATCGATGTGAACAACCATTATTTCGTGGTGCTAGTTCCGTGACGCTCGCCTAAACATTTTACTATAGAGAAAAAAGTGATACAACTCCAGTATAGAAGCTTCGCCTTAAAAACTATTTCGGAAGCATAGCTTTGTTATCGCTGGCTACGGACAGAGCAGTGGGTCGCGCAGAGGTATGATAAAATAAAAACGACTGTTACGGCAGATCGCGCGACTACACACTACGTGGAGTAGTAAACGTAGTTCCGTGCATTTTTCTTAATAAATTAAATCAAATTAAAAACCACCGTTCCGTGCGTAGACGATATGCTTCACCTCCTCGGTTACTCCCGGAGTGTCACATCCGGTTTTTTTTACCATTCAGTCATACCAAATTTGTCTTTGTAAAGATTTAAATATAAAATATATTAAATAAATAACCTATTTTTCTTCTTTTTCTAAAAAAAAAACTGATTGGTTTAGTATAACAAAACTGGAATGAGAACAAATCGATTACTCTGAACGCCTTTTTTATTTTCTGAATTACTATTATAATATACAGAATAAAACCACTACCTCATAAAATTTAAATATATCTGTACGTCTGAAAAAAATCAGTTACCAAACTAGTGGTGTCAGGGATTTATTAGAATATTTTTATACGGGTTTCTGACATATTAGCTTTGGCGCTTGGTCTAATGATTAATAACACGGTATAGTTTAAATCTTTTTTACAAAACTGGTTTGATATGTCACTCGGTATATCAAACCAGTTTTTGAGTTTATAAGGTAGAACAACGCACAACGTAGACTCCAACTGAGTTCAGGTTAGTAGATGTAAACCTAAAAAAAATTAGTAATATTTATGTGTTTTTAAATATTTATTGAGAGGTCGTCGGTATAAATTATAAGATGGAAATTGTTAAATATGTATTCCAATTTTTAGAATTTGAAAATGCAGAAACTTTACTAATATCGGAGGTTCACATGTTATTAGAACATAGAAAGGATCAAAATGAATCTGCGGAGGATGAGCAGGAATTTTCGGATGTATTTATGAAAACGTTAACGTATACAGATCGATTTAGGAAGTTTAAAAACAAGGAAACCATATCAGCTGTAAGAAAGTAAGTATATTTAACAATTAAACAAACTAGTTACGTCATCGCGACCGTTAGAAATGTGAAACCTAATAGTAGGAGAGCTACTGAACCCTCCGAGTAACGTTTTGTCTTTTAGGCTAGAAATTCTTATAATGATAGGTCATAGCATGCTAAGTACGGTAACCATCACCTGGCACGCATCAGCCCTGCACATCATCAACCTCTGTAGTTATGAAAGTCTAGAAAAAATTTAAAAAAACTTGTTCCCGTAAGCTTGAAATTTTCATATGATTTAGTTCATTCACTTTGAAGTTAAAAGAAAAAGATTGAAAGGCGTTTTCAAGGAGCACAAGTACCTGACCGGTGAACCGAAAGGTGTGTCGTATATGCGTTACGGTTAAACTTCGAAAATGGTTAATCTCAACATTAACAGGTGTATTAATGTTAATATACGAAATTGAGATATATTGACACTAACAGGTTAATGCCGAGTGTTAACTATTCTCCTTGGGTTTTTTAAGCCCTTCTATCTATTATTATTGCCGAATATAGGCCTCTCGTAATTCTCGCCATTCATCTCTGTTTTTTGTAAGACGTTTCCACATTGGTCCTACAGTTCTTTTAATATCGTCGCTCCAGCGCATTTGCGGTCTTCCTCGTGGTCTTTTGGCTTCATATGGCCGCCAATTCCCGATTTCTTTATTCCATCGGCCATTCTCGTTATGTCCAGCCCATTTCCGTTTCAGTTTAGCTGCCTGTTTGACAGCATTTTTTACTTGAGTTTTTCTGATCTTCTCAATGTTTATTTTAGTAAATGTCCAGGTTTGAGCTCCACTTTGGTAAGTACAGGTAGGACACAGGATTAAACACTTTGGTTCGCAGAGGTTTTAGGTATATTTTTATTTTTAAGTACGTATAAGAGTCTTCCGAATGCTGCCCATCCCATTTTTACATGCCTGCTTATTTCGGTAGTCTGATTTTCTTTGCTTACCTTGACATTTTGACGCAGATATGTATATTCATATACGTGTTCTATCTCTGTCCCTTGGATGTTTCTCATAGGTTTGTCATCTTTGTTTGACATTGGTTTAGTTTTGCTGAAATTCATTTTCAGTCCTTTTTAGGGATTCTGCGTGGAGCTCTTCAATCATCGTATTCAGTGCATTCCACGTGTCGGCTATTAGTACTACATCATCTGCGTATCTAAGATGGTTCAAGTATCTTCCGCTAATAGGGATTCTCTTATTTTCCTAGCCTATTGACTTAAATATATCTTCTAGGGCAGCTGAAAATAATTTTGGAGATATTGGGTCTCCTTGACTTACGCCTCGGTTGATTTTTACTCGTCTTGTTTCGATTCCATTACCCAACGTCACTATCATTTCAGCTTGTTCGTAGATATGTATTAATATTCTGTACCTGGAGTCGATCCGGTTGTTGACTAATGCTTGTTCTATTGCCCACAGTTCTACGCTATCACCAGCTTTTTCAAAAGCTTTTGATAGCGTAGTAGATAGATCTTCTTGGTTAATGTTGAATAATTTGTTAGAAAATAATACAACGTTGTCAATTGTATAAAAATACCTGCTATTTTAAACTGGCAACAATTTGGAAAAATTCTACCATAACCATACACACAAAACTAAAGCTGGTAAGGGCACTCATTTTTCCCATAGCCACATATGCATCCGAAACGTGGACCTTAAAGAAAGCTGATAAAAATGAACTAGACGCTTTTGAAATATGGGTATACCGCCGCATGTTAAGAATATCCTGGATTGATCATCGCACTAACGTATCGATATTAGAACAACTTAAAGTGAAAGATAGATTGCTTAAACAAATACAACAGAGATATTTGCAGTATTTTAGACACATTGCTAGAAGAACAGGTACAATGGAAAAACTGATAGTCGAGGGTAGAGTTAAAGGAAAGAGACCTAGGGGAAGATCTCCGAGCCGTTGGGTAGATCAAACAAAAATATTGATTAACCAAGGTTTACATGAAGCCGAACGACTAGCCCAGGACAGGTAAGGATGGAGGGAAATCGTGAAAAAACTGTAAAGGCCTGATGGTGTCACCACATCCCAAAAGGGATTAGGACTGAGGAGAAGGTTTTCCTTCAAGTCGTCAATCGATTCATGCTTATCGACGTGGACTAGCACCTTCACATATCCCCACATAAAATAGTCTAGCAGTGGTTACCAAACGTTTCCTTAGCCCAGTCTGGTTATACAAAAATCATCGATTTCACGGCAAAATGTTTCGCAGATATCTGAAGCTTTTAAGACATAGGTGGGGGTTACTAGATGACGAATAGATAAAAAGATACTCCTATTTTTACCTTGCGTTTTTTTTTAAACGATAATTTATGGTCAGAATTTGATTTTTTATCTATAAGTTTTTTCCCTTAGAATTTAAATAAACAATATTTATACCATTTTTTTATATCAAGAATATCTTTACTTTCCCGTTTTTTCAATTAAAATTGATAAATAATTTACGGAGATATTTGCAAAAAGCAGTTTTTTGCACTAATTTATAAATTTAATTAATTTTTTTATTAACAAAACTGTATTATTTTTATTAACTATGTATTAAATGTTATTAATACATTTCAACATTGAGGAATTACCGTCCTTTAAATTTGTGCGAAATTTCCCCCCGATCGGTCAAATAGTTTAAAAGTTATTCAATTTGTTTATCCCTGGGACTAATTATTTAAACCATTGAACTTGCCCTATGAATGATGCTAGACACATTTAACAAATTTCATAGGATTCTTTAAGACCTATACTATCTCAGAAGTTAAATGAATATTAGGTTTTCATCGAAATTATTTACAAAATAAACGTTTGAAAAAGGGGTATGTTTTTTACTTATAAACAATTGCAATAACTTCCATATTTTTTAAGCTATTTAGGGTGAATTTCAAATGGACTCAATTTTTCCGAGTTTTCCCATATTTTCCGGCCAGTGAAAGCTATGTAGTTATTCATATTTCTACGAGCTACCCCAGAATAAAAAAAGAGGCTTGTAGCTGCAAAGGAAGCCAAGATAATGTAAATTTTTCCTACGTGTTGCAATTTGAAGTTCCGATGCCGAAAGAAAAACGGAGCTGAAACAGATATCCTCTCGACTTTCCTATGTCGATCTTTCGAAAGTACCGTCGTTTCGAAAAATTAGATAAATTTTATAGCTATAAGTTTCAGTATAAAGTTTAGATTTTCATTCAAAATTTGTGCAAATTTTACTTCTTAATGTTTATAAACAATGGAGATAGAAGATAGAAGGTTTTTTATTTTTTTAATGTGAGCTTTTTTACCAGCTATCCAATGGTTGTACGTATAAGTCTGTAGCTTGAAAAATTTAGAAGTTATTACAATTGTTTATAAGTAAAAAACATACCCCTTTTTCAAACGTTTATTTTGTAAATAATTTCGATGAAAACTCAATATGCATTTAACTTCTGAGATAGTCTAAGTCTTAAAGAATCCTATGAAATTTGCTGAATGTGTCTAGCATTATGCATAGGGCAAGCTCAATAGTTTAAATAATTAGCCTCAGGAATAAACAAATTAAATAACTTATAAAATATTTGACTGATCGGAGGGAAATTACGCACAAATCTAAAAGATGGTAATTCCTTGATGTTTAAATGTATTAATACCATTTTATTTTGTTAATAAAAAAATTAATAAAGTTTATAAATTAGTGCAAAAAAACTGCTTTTTTGCAAATATCTCTGTAAATTATTTATCAATTTTATTAAAAAAACGGGAAAATAAAGATATTCTTGACATAAAAAAATGACATAAATATTGTTTATTTAAAATATAAGGGAAAAAATTTATAGACAAAAAATCAAATTGTGACCATAAATTATTGCTTAAAAAAAAAGCAAGGTAAAACTAGGAGTATTTTTTCATCTATTCATCATCTAGTATCCCCCACCTATGTCTTAAAAGCTTCAGATATCTGCGAAACATTTTTCCACCTTTTTTTTTAACCAGACTGGGCTACCTGCAATAAATCAATTGTGGCACGAGCTGTGTGACATGTTGCGCCGTCTTATTCAAACGACAGCTTCTGCACATCATGGTTGTTCAATTGGGGAATGAAAAAGGCAGTAATCATGGCTCTATAGCGGTCATCATTAACTGTAACGTTCTGGACAGAATCGTTTTTGAAGAAGTACGGTTCAATGATTCCACCACACCATAAAGTACACCAAACAGTCAGCTTTTCTGAATGTAATGGTTTCTCAACATACATTTGAGGATTATCTTAACTCCAAATAAGGCAGTTTTGTTTGTTAACGTAACCATTCAACCAAAAGTTACCTTCCTCGCTAAACAAAATTTGCTTATGAAAATTGGAATCAACGGCAATCTCGTTTTAGTTTTGAAAGCCTTATATCAATTTAATCTCATTTTAGACCCACTCACCGAATCTACGAATCTACGCCTTGTTAGGTGATGATGTACCTTCAATTCTTGCATGAGTTGATTTTGTAAGCACGCAAAGCAAGATCTTTCCGCAAAATCTTCCATAAAGTTGATGGACACGTATCCAACCGCTGTGCACGATGGCAGATAGACTGATTCGGGTATTCCTGTATGCTTCGCTCTACAGCAGCAACAACTTCTGTACGCACTACACGGCGTGTCTGTGGATGCATATTATCATTTAGAGTAAACGTGGTGCAAAAACGTTTCAATGGTTAATCGAATTACTTACTTTGCTGGACTATTATGTTGACAATAAAATGGACGTAGTGCGCGATACGTATTTCAAACAGAACCACAATTTTCAAAATAAATTTGTACAATTTGGAAGCATTGTTCAGGCGTCAAGTCTATTCATGCTGAAATGCCAATCCGAACTAAACATAAATCTCTTGACAGCTGTCAAAATCGCCAACAGTTAAAAAGTATTACCAACTTACATTTCTATATCTCTAAAAAAATCACACTTTAGTACACATTCAAAATCAATTATCACAACAGTAAAAGAAAAAAAATTCCAATTCTAATACAAATTAAATTACATTAAATATTAATGAAGGTACAAATTTACAGAAACTTTCAGTTTTATTTTTACGTAATGCTTAGAATTTTTATTATAAATCATTTAATTCTCCGGTATTGTGTTGTGAAAGTCTAAACTGTAAGTAACAACCAAGACATTTCATTTTTTATTTTGTAACAAACTTCAAACAAGATTAGGAGAGTATTCGGAAGTTATGAAAACTTCATAAGCTAACTTTCGAGAGGAGTTTCTATAAAAGAAGTATCTGGAAGAAAGGTTAAAGTATAAAATGAGCTCCCGATTTTTCAGTGATGGAATATCTTTGAAAGGCTGTTTTATACTTAACAGAAAGATTGCAGATAATGTCCTTTCATTTTTTTATATTGTTTTAGTTAAATTAAGTTTGGTTAATCAACATCATCAGCTTAGTATACTAAAACTTTATACAAGGCGCCTACAAAGACTTATTCAAAGAGGGTGTATTTTAATAGAAGACAAAGGTATTCCTCAAAAAGTTTCTACTAGACAATATGTTAGCGACTGTAGTTTTTAAATTAAATATTCTACGTATTCCACCATACTGTTGCTAGGATCAAGTACTGGTCCTAACTACATACAGTGGGTGATCAAATTATTAGAGCCACCTAGTAAAAGTAATTTTTTTACTAAAAGTGTATATAATTGAGCTGAATGATGTATTAATTCCTTTGTTTCCATTTGATTATCTTGTATAAAACTATGGAAGTACAATAAATAGTCTGGCAATAGTGTCACCCCATCGGGCGTGGCAATATGTAACTCAGATGCCATTGTTTGTCAGTGCTCTCCAGCCTAGCTTGCAACTCTTGTGCATATTATGTTGTATTCTTGGTGTTTAGAGTTATAATAAATAATTTCTATTGCGCTCTAGTGATATTCTGACAGCCGTATACTATTTTTTGTGAATTTGACGAACATTGCATGTTCGGTACACCAGTAATACCAGAACATCATGGGAAAAGCCAAAGACATCTCACCACGGAAAATAACGGAAATAAAAACAATATTATTGAACACTTATCATTTTAACAGAAAAATAGCATCAATTTCTAAAGTTTCAAGGGCAACTGTGGACCGTATAAAGAAAAAATCTTTGGATTTGACGCAAACAAAGTTGTGGTCGAAAATAAATTACAACACCACGAGATGATAGAAAAAATAGAGATATTGTCTTCGCCAATAGAAAACAACGTCGAAGGATTTTAACGAAATTAATGCAGGAGTCGATTAACGAATTTCTCATTAGAAAGTGGAAATTTGAGTAGCCTATAAATGTAACTGTTGAAAGCAGCCATTTTATGTTGGGTTGAATGTTGAGATTTTTCGTACATAACATGATCTGTTTGAGTAGGTTTTCTGTAAATATTGTACTCTAGAGAATCTTTTTTACGAGACGTAGTAATATCCAAGAAGTTTAACTTATTGTCAGATTCTGGTTCCAGTGTAAAAGAGATGTTAGGATGGAGGTTATTAAGATCGTCCAGAATCTGTAAAGCATCATGTTTGGTTCTCTGTATGAGAGCTGAACTCTTTATTTGTGGGACATGGATTAGAGCGCTTGTTGCAACTTTGCGGCAGAACGACAGACCATACATATAATATAGTATATGAGTGACGACTTTGTTACAGGTATTCCTGAAGCAGTTATATTAATAGTTATAATAATAGATTCCTAATTATAAACTACCAGATAAATAATAAAATACATATTATTTTCTCAACAAATACAATAAATAATGTTTTTATTATCACAAATTAATCTGTGAAGAAAAGTACTAGTCTAGAAGCTTGGTAAATAGATTCCTCTGGGTCCCAGACCTTTTGTTCAGAACACTACTGAAGTTGAGGTTAATAGATCAATTGTCACCAAAGATACGGATAACTCAAGATATAGATGAGGCATAGTATTGAAATTTCACTTAGATGTTCGGCAAAGGCCAAGCCCGATACTCTGTTGTATCGGTTTCTTATTGGTTATACAATATAATACATTTAAAATTATTTTATTTTACAAAAGATATGCTATACTAATTAAAAATTGTATATTTTCAGTTTACTAATGCAGACCAAAAAACTTCATAAATTCGAGTTGGCTGCTATCGCAAACTTATGTCCGGAAACCACCGAGGAGGCGAAATCTCTAATTCCTTCCCTTGAAGGACGATTTGAAGACGAGGAACTTCAGGCAATCCTGGATGATATTCAAACTAAAAGAAGTATACAGTATTAGAGAAAAAAGTTGATAATCATATTTAATTCCAGGTTTCTTCTATTATATTTTGGAACAATTTAATTTATATTTAAAAATGCTGTAACAACTTTTTTACGATGTAATGGTAAAATATTTTGTTTTAAAAAATTATTTTCATTGTTTTTTTAATTTTGAGTAAATATATCATATAAAACAACAAAATTTATAATTATATTTTCAAGTAGCCTCTAAAGATACATACTTTTACATTTCGATTATGTTGGAAAATTAGTACCCTTAAAGCTGTGTAACCCAGATCCCGTCTACCACAGAATGCAGTGTGTGACGAAAATATATAGTGGTTACCTGCATATTGTAATATTAAATATTCAATTTGTATAACACGCAATCCATATATGGCGGAAAAGTGGTTGGCGACTATGCAATTCCGTTTTACACGGTTTAACGCATTTACGCTGTTATAAACAGCTTTATTAAAATCTTTTACTAAGTAATTTTCCCCTTATTTTAGCAAATTCAGCAATATCATTCTTTGTACGTAAAAGCGTAAAGCTTTAATGAGTTGGTGAATGTCCAAAAATGAAAAACGGTCTCTAAATATAGTTAATGCCTTCTTGTATCTGGAGAAATGCTGAGAGCAAATAATGTATATTATAAAACGGCTAAAAGTACATAAAATAACTCTTATATTCATAGATAAAGATGTAAAAAATTAGTACAGAAAAAACCTCTTGGAAGGAATTTTGGAAGTTCTTTTTCGAATAGTGGGACAGTACAGGCTAAATAAAAAAAATAACGTTGTGTTATATAGGTACGCATTACAGAATGTTCTGTTTTTTTTTTAAATATATCTACTATTGATATTAGAAGGGAAAATAGAAGGAAATAGAGGACCGGGACGCCGCCGAATATCCTGGCTTAAGAATTTGAGACAGTGGACAGGTATGACCACCACAGACCTATTTCGAACAGCTGCTAATGAAATACGATGGGCCATTGTGGTAGCCAACATCCATGAAGGATAGGCACTGGCAGAAGAAGAAGAAATTGAGTTAATTGCATCACGATGACTCTGTCCGAAATGTAACTTACACATTTAATATAGCAAGAGACTTCTTTATGTAAAATGTATGCGACGCCATTCCGGTGGTTAGTGCCTTCTTCTCCGGAATATAATACATCGTAGTCATCTATCCCAAGAACTGGTACATAGAGCCTTATCATCTCACGTATGGTGTTTTGTATCTTACCGGGCTCGTAGAGACTTATCACATTCCATGTGCCTATTCTGATACCTGATTTTATTCTTATTATTTATTTTCCATTATCACGGGGATTACGCTGGATAACGGCCTGGGGAGCCCTGTGTGCTTGTCTTCTCCTGCCGGATCTTGGTGTCCGAGAATAATAATGGGGTGGTTTCCCGTTGCCTACCCCATCGCAGTATCACAACCATTTAAACTGCTCCAGTCATGCTTGTGATGGTCCAGTTTCAAGCCGATCCAGGATTATTTTCTCTGCGCCTTGAGCTGGTACTGATGATCGCTGCTGCCCTTCATTACTTATAGTGATTCTACATAATCCCTACAATCAAGGGATTGCCACTTCCGCCAACCGTACCGAAGGAATTCTTCCCCGCCGTGGCTGCGGTTGTGGACTTCATCCGTGACCCTGGATAAGGGACCCTACATAAGATAAGCAGGTACTAGTTTCCTGGTTCAGGAAACACCTGGAATCTGCGGAGGGCAGAGATTGATTCGTTTTCCCTGATAGGACTATCCAGAGGAGTTCCTACCCGCTACTCACACATATACATGCCCCAAACTGCTATGATCTCACAAACCTTGAAATGTCTTTGAACTCGATTTAATAAAGTTTGAAACCACTAACTCGGAAATGGCAACTCCAAAAATCCTTTTATGTCTTTACCAAATCTTGTGATACAAGTTCGAAAACATGTAGACCTCTGTTATAAAGAAAAGATGCTGATTTTCTTGAAGAAGCCATTTTAACCTCTAAATGCCCCTTAGAATTAACCTTAAGGACAGAGTAAATACCTATGCTGATTACAGTCCCTAAGTCCAATTATATCCATAAGAGAGATCTTTGTCTTGGTGCTATTGATCACGTAACATCATCCACGAGAACGAGCTAACTCCATTAAATTCTTACAATAAAAATTTTTTTGACTTTTAATGTTTCTTTGTAACATCCAGTTTTTTTTTCTGTAAAACTTTGAATTTTATTTTTATCAACTATTTATTTGCGTCTCCCTAATCTCCTATTCTTAAAACAGATAATTTTATTTTTAAATTTCTACCAAAAAGTTGTTTAAAACTTTCAGTGTGAAAAAGTTGTGCACAAATAAATGATTAATGTTTACAAAAATGGACGTGTTAACGGTTTTAGCAGTTTATGTTTTGCAAACTTGTTTTTGTAGTGCTAATATTTAAAGTTGTACTTTGAAATAAACAGATTTACAGTTTGTGATTAAATACAAGGTAGTAATTCACATGATTGATGATTTGTTTTCAAACGGCTTTTAGTATTAGCATAGCGCCTACACATCAAAATGCATTTAATTTGTTTAGGGATTAATTTGCTCTAAGCCTTTTATCTACCAACTGCACCAAATCTAAAAAAATTGTATATATGACGGTATATCTTAGAAATAGTTACATAATTTTAATCTTTCGCAAACAATTTAAATCTTCGCTTTTAATGATAATGAGAATAATTTATTTGTTACATAAAACGGAAAAGTTTAGTTGTTTCTCCTCCTCATGAGAGATATGTCGATTATTTTTCACTCTTTCTCTCTCATTGAGGTTTTTAGTTGTCTTTTTTATTGAATCTGCGTCTGGTTTTATCATTCGTGTACTGCGTTTTTTGTCTCGCTAAGTGCACTGCAAAAATGCATCGCATTCATATTTTTTAATATTGTTATTCTACTGATTGTATTTGGATTTACTAAAGAACGACAAATGCTGGATATTGAGCTAGTTATAAGAAGAAAAATAAGTGACTTATTTTAATGTTATATAAGATAAGGTGAACAAGTAAAGTTATAGGAAGAGAAATAATACGACCAAAGTGACAGTATGCTGCATCATTTGGACATAATATTAGTTGTTGTTTGTTGTATTGTATTAAGCTATTTTTGTTGATATCTTGTCTAGATATGTCTGTATCGAGTAGAAAGTACTGGGTGTTTTCTCTGTTGGTGGAAAGACTAATTTGACATGGGAATTTTTATTAATCTATGTAACATGCTATGATAGGCAGGTGCGGACTTTTTTTTATGAGGGTGGAAATGTTCTAAATACCATACCATTGCTCGGCGTGTGTTGGATTCAGGGCAGAGGAAAACATCTGAGCCCCTTTCCCCATGTGTAGAGGAGGTCCTGAAAACGGATGCCTTTCTGTTGCCCTGCCTACCAACTAAAACCACCCATTCTTCGTCAAGACACCCCCGTACGTGTTCAGTTAGCGAACGAAACTTAGAGGTGCCTTGCGCTGCCTGAATTGATAATGAAGATTTGTTGCCGGTTCTTAGCTAGG
The DNA here is from genome assembly GCF_040954645.1 of Diabrotica undecimpunctata. Classification (NCBI taxonomy): domain Eukaryota; kingdom Metazoa; phylum Arthropoda; class Insecta; order Coleoptera; family Chrysomelidae; genus Diabrotica; species Diabrotica undecimpunctata. The sequence continues at coordinate 114,816,808 of NC_092810.1, forward strand.
AGCGGTAAGGGACCAGAAAAAAATGTATATAAAATAGTTACATGGACTTGCCGATGGTATTACCTAAGAGCGGTAAGGAACCAGGGGGAGAGTATATGGAATGTATAGTTATACAAGGTAACAATAAGCAAGTATAATAAACAAGTGTATTACATACATATGTACATACATAGATACGTACATACACATACACACCTACGTACACACATATACACATATCTACATATTCATACATAATATACAATGATAACCAGTTTTAAATGGAGGTGGATTGCCCCAGATCACTCTCATCCTGTCTCAGTTTCTTTCTCTATCATGGACTTTCTCTTCATAATTTTTGTTACTTGGTCTATAAGAAATTCAAAGTTATCTCTGCTTTTCATAGCGACACGTATCAAGTTGTCAGAGGATATCTCTCCTAGGTTTGTTCGCATTATATGTTATTCCGACGCAAACACCTTGCACCTGAAGATACAATGCCCCGCATCGTCTTCTACGTTACATATGACACAATTATCATCGCTGGTTTTTCGTATACGATACGTGTAAGACCTGAAAGATCCATGTTCGGTCAGGAACTACATAAAATAAAAATTTACTCGTTTGAACTTACATTTGTACCACTCTATCACATTTGGTATTAGTTGTTTGGTCCATCGTGCCTTGTCTATCTGTGCCTCCCATTCTGCTTGCCATTCTGTTAGTAATTGTTCTCTAATAGCGGCTCTGACACCTGAAGTAGGTGGCCGTCTCGAGATTTATAGAGCGTCTGCCATTCTTTCGCTAGGAGGTGAATAGGGAGCGTGCCCGCTATTACCTGTAGGGCTATCGTTGAAGTAATCCTGTACGCACTTGTAAATTTTAATAGGGGCTTTCGCTGGGCTCTGGTTATCATGTCTCTGTACTTTTTGTAATTTAGTACATCTGCCCAAATGGGAGTTCCATATAGGAGAGTCGACTGTACCACTTGCAGGTACATTCTTCGTTTTTGGCTGCTTGCTGCTTCTTTCTTCCGCCCTCTGGACTACATTTGTCAGGTGTTTTGTGAACCTTAGGCCTGTGTCGATGTATATGCCTAGGTATTTTGCACAATTTGTAGGCATTAAAATAGTACTACCAATTTGAAAATTCATCTCGGGTCTTCGTCGTGGTCCTTTTAGTATGACTACTTCCGTTTTGCTTCCTGCTAGTTCGAGATCGTTTCTAGCCAAAGAGCTGTTGACTTTTCTGCAGCATGTGTTGACTTTATCTTCGATTTTTTAGTTCATGTCAGTCATGACTAGTATCGCCAGGTCATCTGCGTGTGCAATAGCTAGAGTATCTCTACCATAGTCTATTTCTAGTACCCCGTTATATAATATATTCCAGAGTGTCGGACCTAATACAGAACCTTGCGGTAAGCCAGCTGTTAACTTCTGTTCTGAAGTTTTTTGCCACTGTAACGTATCTATTAGTAAGATACCTTTTAATGATATTGATGAGATATCCTGACACTCGTGCTGATTCCAGTTTTGTTATGATATATGCCCAGTTGGCAGAGTTGAAGGCATTCTTTACAACTAACATAACCAATATAGCCCATCTTTTCTTTGTGTTTTTTACAGTATCGGTTAAACTTTTTACCGCGTCTATGGCTGATTTAGCTTTTCTAAATCCGTATTGTCTGTTGGAGATAGTCTCTCTTTCACTTAATTCATCTTCTAATCGATTTTTGACAATATTCTCGTACAGTTTTCCCAGACAGTCTAATAAACATATAGGCCTGTACGAATTGGCTTCGTCCGGGTTTTTACCGGGTTTATGGATTAGTGTAAGTTTAGCTAGTTTCAGCTGGTCTGGAACTTCTTGTCTTGTTAGCAGCTCATTGAGTGCTATTCTAGTAGCTTCTGGGCATTCATTCACTAGTATTTTTATCGCCTCTGGTGGCACACGGTCCGGTCCAGGGGATTTACCTATTTTGATGGAATTCGCGGCTCTGGTGAGTTCAGCCACCGTTAATTCTTTGGGACAGTTCTCATAGTCTCTCATGACGAAATAGTTAATAGCCTTGTTAGGAAACAGGATATTCGCTATTTCCCTTCTTTTGTCATCGCATAGGTTATATGGGGTCTCTGACCTCAGCGTCTTAGTGGCGATCATGTATGCTTGGCCCCATATATCGTGAGGAAGCCAGGCGCGGACTAAGGCCTAGGCAACCTAGTCACGTGCCTAGGGCCCGTAATTTTTGGGGCCCCAAAATTAGGTTTTTAATTTTTATAATTAATTATGGCGGATCGTTGTTTGATAAAGTCGACAAGTGTAGACGAGCGTTCCCGTGATTATGCATCCACATTCACACCCGCAGGTGTCGATGGCGATGTGTGTAAATACGATAGAGTCTCGCGCCTATGGAGTTTAAAAAGTAAAACGTACCTATTTAAATCAGTCTCCCGAACGTTACGTAATCTATCTTATTATGTGAGTTTTAATTGAAAATTGTGCAATCAAGACATCAGTGCAATCAAGTGCTAGACTTGATTGTAAATAGATTGTTTTGGAGTCATAGTTAATAGTTTGTAGATGTTGAAAAAGTTGCATCGTTAATCAAAAAATATTTAAAAGCTGCAGTTGCTACTGGATCGTTGGTGTAAACAAAGGGAAAAAGAGCGCCAGGATCTTTAAGTTAGCGTCTATGTCATCGTGTTCTGGATCTACAAAGCCTAGTTCAGAAGAAAAATGAAAGCTGGAGGAACAACTAAACCGAAAAAAACTGCTATCGCTGCGAAACATTCTCCTAAAAGGCAAAATCTATCAATTCGTAGTAAAGTACAAATAACTGCAACTATGCATCTTGGAAATCATAGAATGGAATAAAAACCTTCTTCAACTTGGACCATTTCATCATTTGTTTGATATATTTTCAATTTTTAAAACTGTTGCCTTCGATATACCTATATAGCCAGCTACTGATATTTGCATTCGTCCAGAATAAAAAAAAAATGTTAAAAATAACTGTTGCGCTGGTGTAACAGCTTCTGCCCTAAAAATACGTGCTGATATTAGTATTTTCTCTATATACATTAGAACATAAATGTTGGTTGGTTTATTGATTTTTATCCACCAATGTTAATGTGATGACAAATTTTATTATAATTTTAAATACCTCTTCTTATTTTATTATAATCTTACCTCTTTGTTATGAAATTTTATTAAAAGTTCGATGTGTTCAAATAAAAAAAATAACTGTATCTTTTGTCGAAGAAAACCTTTCAAAGAAATACAAATCATATTATTCTAAACAATTCATTATTTCCTGTAAACTTTTGAGTGGCATACATATATATATATACATATATATATATATATATATATATATATATATATATATATATATATATATATATATATATATATATATATATATATATATATATATATATATTCATTTTTGGGATAATTCGAACTTAAACAAGTTATCAGCATCATTTTTAATTTGAAAAAATAACATTTTAAACTTAACACTTTGACTGCCGCACTAAATTCACCATAAGAGTCCTGTGTGCCACACTAATTTTTTTATGAAAATGTATTTAAAATTGTTTATCAACATACCTTAGATACATTGCTTAAATAATTTAATTATATTTTTTGTAGTTTGACTATTTTCACGAAAAATATACACGTGGCCTGTAAAAGCATTTTTTTAGTCTACACCGCGTGTATAAGTACGGATATACGGTCTATACTTGTCGTATCTTGTCTAAAACGGTAGCGTGACGTTGGCTTGTATTTGTTAGTTCAACTCTAGTTTTTCTTGTATAAGTGTATAAAATGTCATCATATGAGAGTGAACAGGCCCGGCTTTATGCAATATGGGATGAAATATCAGATATAGGTAATGATAATTATTATCCATTTGAGAATGAGTCTAAAGAATATCCTGACTACGAAACAGAGAGTTCACGGAACAGCAGTGACATACCAACTAAAAGACCTTGGATAACGACTAAGGGTAAGTTTGAATAAAGATCAATAAATAAATATAGGGCCGTAACTGATAGTTTATATACTTATACATATTTGGCAATGAAATAATAGGTATTTATGTTATAAGTGCATATATCATGATGCAATAATTTTATTATATCCCAATGAGCTGGCGGGAGAGGGTAGAAAATTACAAGGGCAATAAGGTCATGTTTATGTGCGAATGACACAGGATGTTATGTACGACTACATTTGAATGCAAATTTATATATTCTATTGACATGCTGTTAGATTTTGTTTTTTTTTTTGTTTCAGATAGCGATGAGTCAGATAATCAAGATTCTTCAGGGAAAGAAGAAAATACAGGGGCTGATTGGGGATTAGTATTAGGCGATCTGAGAAATTTTAATTTTGAAGAAAATATAGGATTAACAGAAGAAGTTCTAAACATGAAAAATGAAGAAGAATTCGCCTACTTCAGACTTTTTGTGGACGAAGAAATTATCAGCATTATTGTCGAACAAACCAACATATACGCAAATCAGGTGATTGTGAATAACATCGTTGAAGAAACCATCGGTCCATCTTCAAAACTGCATAAATGGAGAGACACAGACGTGACTGAAATGTATTGCTTTTTGGGGGTACTGATTTGGATGGGTCTGGACCATAAACCTAAACTTCCTGAATATTGGAGAAATTGGGATTTATATTAGCCAAAAGCAGCAGGATATATGTCTCGAAATAGATTTGAAATTTTGTTGCGTATGTGGCACTTCGCAAATAATAATTTATGTCAAGCAGAAGACAGACTGTACAAAGTTCAGTCCCTTTTAGCTTTGCTAAATTCCAAATTTAAAAAGGTTATAGTACCAGACAAAATATCTGCATAGATGAAACGATGGTACCCTTTCGCGGGCGTTTAAAATTTCGCCAATATATGAAAGGAAAGAAACGTAAATTTGGAATCAAACTCTTTAAGCTATGTCTCAATGGAAAGTATACGTATCACTGCAAAATTTATTATGGTGCAGACAAGATTGATGGAATGTATGTTGCAACTAAAGTAGTATTTGAACTTATGGACAAATGTCTCGATAAAGGAATGACATTGTGCACTGACAACTGGTACACCAGCGTAGAGCTAGCTGAAAAGCTACAAAGCAGACAAACGCACCTAGTAGGAACACTACGAAAAAATAGGAAAGGTATTCCGAAAGAAGTACTGATAAGCAAACTGAAGAAGAGTGAAATTGTAGGAAGAGAGAGAAACGGCATTGTCATTTTTATATGGAAAGATAGCGCGATGTCCTGATGCTTACCACCAAACATAAACTGAATTTTATTGATATTCCAGGGAGAAATGAGGTCAAAAAGAAGCCAGAAGCTATTGTAGTGTTACGATAAATATGAGTCATATTTAACCTGTAAACATTTTGTTATTCTAACTTGTGTTCTAGTATATTCTCCGACCCGCTAGAAACCTGTTTTTCGCTCCCTTCCGTTCGAGAAAGGTCAACACAGGTCGCCGAGGGGATTCCAGAACAACGGCTCTTTAATATAAATAGAGGAATTCTCATTGTGTTAGGGAGTCTGAAAATATAATCGAGTCGAGTTTGAAATGTAACGCGCGTATTGTCGGGATAAATAAACTGTAAGAAATGTTGTAAATAAATTATATAATTATGGTGTGAAATAAATTAGTATAATATTGTACAAATAAAAACTTTAATAAACTAAGTATTCGAACATTTTTTATAATAAATAAAGTTAATAAATTAGACTAATAAACTCAGTTCAGTAGCTTATAATAATGCAAAAAGTTTCATTGATGTATCGGACCAATTGTCGTCTTATTCTACCTCTATTAGATGGAGCATTAAATGGTACATGAAGGTGGCAGTTGAACTACTTACTTGAACAAGCATAGTAAATGCTCATTATTTATATAATAAGAACACAACTGTACCAGAAAGAATAAGTATAACAGATTTCAAATAAAAATTGTGCTTGAAACTACTTTCAAAAGGTAAACAAAGGTATACTCCCCACAACACACCATCAGAACATAAATTTATTCAAGAAGTTAAAAAAAGTCGGTGCCTAATTTGTTACCAACGAAATAAAAATGACCATGGATGACAGTATGCAATAAATAAATCTAAGCATGTTACCACTAAATGCCAAGTCTGTGACCAAAAATTTCTCTGCTTAGAATGTTTTTTGATAAACACAAAATTTTGCCAAAATAGTCATTTGAGTATAATTTAAAATATGTGTTATTATTTTATTTTATAGTGTATTATTGTATCTATTATTAATCACAATAAACACTATTACATCAAAATTAATTAGCGTTTAAGTTATAAAAAATCTAGTATAATTCAACTGCTGATAGAAAAATGACGAAGTATTTTTTCCCAGGCTAAGATCATTTTTAATTTGTCCTAGGCCAAGTTAAATCCTATTAGAAATACACGTAAAGTGTGCTGTGGAATACACCTGGCCAAACGATCTTTACTGACTGTGTATATTTAGGTATACATATATATATATATATATATATATATATATATATATATATATATATATATATATATATATATATATATCGTCGTTGCGCGAGCAAAATCTGCTATGTACACTTTGTGGTGAAATTGAGTTATGAGCACAGAAATTCCCAAAATTTAATTCTTAACACATTGGTATAATCTGCTCTAGGCTATGAATGGAATTAACCAAGTTATAAACTTTTGGTTAAAATCTGCTATGTGTTCAGGTGAGGTAAAATCTGCTAAGTACTAAAATTGCTTATAACCGAAATTGCTCTTTGTAAAAGTTGAGCGACTACGTGCACTTAACAGATTTTAACTTTATTAAATTCTCTGCTGTAACTATATTTTAGGCACATTAAAAATACATTCTTTTGTGTTAATTTCATTATGAATTTGACTGAGTATGTACTTTTTACACACAATGCAGTATTATACGGGCGATTTATAAACTTTTCGCTGCCGTCCGCGTTCGCAGTTGGCGTTGGATTGGAATAGTCCATTATTTATAAACTCTAGCGGCCGTGCGTCGCTACAACGCAACACAACTTATCTGTTCTATGGTGCAGTGTGTGCATATTGTAATAACTTGTTTCTTTTGCATTCTTTTGCAATTTTAAAATTAGTGTTTCTCTTCAGTTTATAATAAACTATTTCGACAGGGGACTTATAAATCAAGGTTTGTATTAATTTTTTAATTCATCTGCTAATAAAATCATTTCAAAATTTTATTTTCTCTTTTGAGGTTAGGTGCATCATGAACTCATATTATAGCCTTGTTATACATTATTTTTCTCAGTTACTCAATTATTAGGCTCCGAACTAAATTATTGAATAATTAAATTATACTATAAAATTATGCATAAAATTTATTATGACCATTGTTTCAGGACAATGGCTCATAGAAGCAATGGTAGAAGGCGTTTTTTAACCTCTGCTGAAATGGAACAAATTTTGAATGAAAGTACTACCGACAACGAAGATTTTAGCTCGGATGATGACTAGAATGATCCAAATTGGACGCCAATCGTAACCACTTCTGTCCAAGTACACTTGCGTCCAAATTCTGCTTCTATATACATGGAGGAAACAACTTCGGTCAATCAGCCCCCAGACAAACCAGCTGTCGACAAGCCTGAGAATACAACTGCGGTCTATCAGCCCCAGGACACGACTGCTGTCAATCAACCTAAACACACGCTTACGGTAAACCAACCTCTCGACACAGCTGTGGTCGAACAGCCCCAGGACACACCTACGGTCGACCAACCCCAGGACACACCTACGGTCGACCAACCCCAGGACATAGCTGCGGTCGACCGAACTGAGGAATCCATTAATAGGTTATCCAGGAAAAGAGCACCAGCTTATAAGAGACGGACAGCTAAAAAAAATCGATTGATAGGAAAAACATACATTGGCTTCGAGAAAAATGAAAAAGGAAAGATAACTCAGGCAGTAGAAAGACAGGAGAGAGGTGTACTGCCAAGATGTAAACATGACGATGTCCAACAGAAAACAAAAAGAACTCATTTATGTGCCCAAATAACAGACGACGAAAGAAAAGAGATTAACATTATGTTTTGGAATTGAACAAGTTGGGAGGCAAAAAGAGTTTTCGTACAAAGTAATGTTGACATACACTCTCCGAAACAAAGAAAAAGAGGTAATCAAAACAATGTCGAACCGAAGAAAGCCTGTTCACGTGATTGCCATTTAAAATCACCTTCGTCAGGCAATCGAATCTTTGTGTGTCGAATGTTTTTTCTAAACACACTTAATCTTGGTCGTGATACATTTTTACGATGGAAGGCACCAGCAAATACTACAGGCACAAACGATGTAACAGAGCCAGCTGTAGAAGAAGAAAGCAACTCTGTATCAAAATCAGAAATTAATCGTAAAAATGTTGAAAGTTGGATTGAACTCTTACCGAAAGTTCCAAGTCATTATTGCAGGAGTCAGACAGAATATCAGTATGTTGAAAGTAATTTTAAATCATACAATAATATGCACAAAATCTACAAACACTGGTGTGTAGAAAATAATATTGATTCAGTGTCACGTATGATTATGTGCCAAATATTAAATAAAAAGAAAATCTCCATACATCATCCTCGCAAATACCAATGCGACAAGTGTGTTGAGTTTGAAACTAGAAATGTAAACAAGTCCGAGTATGATCTTCACATTGTAATGAAGAATGAAGCACGTGAAGCCAAGGCAGCTGCAAAAGAGTCTGCTTCAGAAACAAGACTTGTAGTAACGATGGATTTGCAGTGTGTTCTATTGAGTCCAAAACTGCTCGCATCTCTTGCTTACTATAATCATAAACTTCAGTTGCATAGTTTTACATTATATAACCTGAAATCAAGAGATGTATTCATGTACGTATGGCACGAAGCCGATGGCCAGGTATCATCAAACGAATTTACGTCATGTATTGTGGACTTCATTAGTAACTGTCCGCGTAGTTATACAGAGTTCGTTTTGGTATCCGATGGTTGCAATTATCAGAACCGAAACAAAGTTTTGTGCAGTGCTCTAACTGATCTGGCTAAAGAATTGAATATCACAATTGAGCAGATCATACTTGAATCTGGTCATACTATGATGGAAGTAGACTCGGTTCACTCGACACTGGAATCTGTGTTCATAGCTTCAATATGGACGCCATCTCACTATGTAACACTAATGAAATCAGCACGACCGCGCCAGCCTTATTTTGTGAATCAAGTACATTACGAGTTTTTTTTTAAACTATGAAAGTGTCCCATCAAATTTCAACAGCATAAGACCGGGGAAGTCTGTAGGAGATCCACGAGTTGTCGACATACGAGCACTCAAATACACTCCTGATGGGTGTGTATACTTCACACTTCGACATCCTGAGGACTATGCTTTGCTGCCATAAGACGCCCTAACACACTCTTCAACCCTATACCTAAGCGTTATGATAGTCCACGGCCTATTGACAAGCAAAAATATGATAATTTGCAAGATCTCAAAAGATTTATAGACCGGGAAAGTCATGCATTCTATGACAGTTTGATACACAAATAAGTTCAAACTAAACTACAAAATGTTACAGTAAATTTAATGTTTCGTTTAGAAATTTCTAATTTTTGTTTCTGTTTTTGTTTAATTCTCAATAAATATAGTTGAATATTCATTTGTTTTATTTTTAAATCAATAATAAAAGAAACAATTTGTTTGAACATATTAGGCAAAATCTGATATTTACTAAAATCTCCCAAGTAAGATCTGCTATGTAATTTTTTTTTCACAAAAACAAAAATAAATCTCAGTGCCTATTTCAGACTTAGTAAAATACGCTTTTACATTAACCATATGATTATTCTACATATATCCTCCATAAACAACTATCTTACACAACGTACCATTTTCAAACAAAACAGTTTTATGTCTCCCCTGTAAAATTTAGTTTTCTACACATAGCAGATTTTGCTCGCGCAACGACGATATATATATATATATATATATATATATATATATATATATATATATATATATATATATATATATACATATATATATATATATATATATATATATATATATATATATATATATATATATATATACAGTCAGTATATATATTTAGGGATTCTACAGTATTCACTGCCTTCCCTCGCTCAACCGTTTCCATCTCTCTCTCTGTTGTTCCATTCTCCATCGTTTAGGCCTCTCTTACTCATGGCGTCGTCTACTTCGTTCCTCCAGGATTTTCGGGGTCGTCCTCTTTTCCTCCTTCCTATAGGGCTCTATTCGGTTATTCTCTTTATCCATCTGCTGTCGCTAGTTCTTCTTACATGTCCATACCACTTTAGTCTTTTTTGTTCTATACATGTTAGTATGTCTGTTTCTATTGATGTTCTTTGTTACTTTCTTACATTCTTGTTACTCTGCAGCATCTTCGCAGGCATTCCATCTCTGTTGCTACTATCTTACTGCTGTTTTTCTTGTTTATGATCCAATTTTCATCCCCATATGTCATAACACTTCGCACTAATGTTTTATAAATCTGCGTTTTTGTCTTCATATTTAGGTGTCTATTTTAGTCAAAGTGTTAAAGCAAAGAAGATTGTAAGAAGTTTGAGGTTTTAATGTATAGTTGACAGCTTTCTACCATTTAAGGTAAAGTTGGGCTGTAGTACGTATTATAAAACTTACACTTAGAGTGGACTTTTAAATTATTTAATGTTCACTTTAAATTGATTATAATATCGGCCGTTATTAAACAGACGATTTTATATCATTATTAATTGGATGGAATGACATTTATGACTTTTGACATTTATGATGAAGTTTGACGTTCGAGAATCGTTACGTATTGATCTCTTATTTTTCTGTTTGTTTGACTATCTTTTATTTACCGATATGTGCCTATATACTTTTAATTTTTTAATATCCACAAGGAAACTAAGTTCCTGTAGTTGGCTGTATACCATATATTAAAAAAAAATTTTCAATAAAATCCTTTATAAAAAGGTATATAAAAAAACCCAGTTGGGCTATGTTAAATTGACAAAACGTTTTCGGAATCAGTATTCCATCATCAGTGTCAGGTTAATACATGAATGTAGCCACTAAATATGGGGGCAAAAACCCTTTAAAAATTACTAAATGAAATTTAGTTTACATTATGTCTAGTTTAAAATTAAGATGGTAAAGTTACCGTTGGATTGGTAACATGGCGATCCAATCCAACGGTAACTTTACCATCTTAATTTTAAACTAGACATAATGTAAACTAAATTTCATTTAGTAATTTTTAAAGGGTTTTTACCCCCATATTTAGTGGCTACATTCATGTATTAACCTGACACTGATGATGGAATACTTATTCCGAAAACGTTTTGTCAATTTAACATAGCCCAACTGGGTTTTTTTATATACCTTTTTATAAAGGATTTTATTGAATTTTTTTTTTTTAATTTTTTACTTTTCTAGTGACGTTAAAGACGCGCTATTCTATGACGCTAATCGTGACGACGCCATCTTGTGGCGCTAGTTCCGTGACGATCGCCTCAGCATTTCACTATAGAGAAGAAAGTAAAATACAACGCCAGTATAGAAGTTTTGCTTAAAAAAAAATGGTACAGTAGGCGGTACAGTAGACTAGCGCGAAGCTTCATACTGTTTTCTGCATTCTTAAAATTTAAATAATATTGTTAAAGTTGAATAAAGTAATTTTATGATTTATGTTCTAAACAAATTATTTTATATTAAAATATTTCAACAAATTATTATGTTTACTTCTAACACCACCTGCTAACGTATTAACAAAGCATACATTGTTTACTTCTGACAGACCTATCAAATTCAGACGAAATATTAAATTAATAAATGTTTATAAATAAATGTAATTTTATAGTTAATTTAATTATATAAACTAAATATGATGCTGAAAAATAATAATTGTATTCATATGAAATTATTTTAAAACGAAAAGTGTCATAAAAATTTAAACAGATGATTCAATATTGTTATTAATTTAATGCCATTTATAAATTTTAAATTTTCATAATCGTTACGAATCATATTGTCATACGGTCGGTTCCTCCTCCAAGTAATTTGGAGTTTCAGGATGGTTTCCGACAGCCGCTCTGAAGGAGGAACGAACGTTTTTCGATTCCATCCTCTTGCTCGTGGAGTTATGTGTTTTTGACTTGTACGCAGCAGTGTGCTACCGGCAGTGTAGAATACTTTAATTTCGAATTTTTTACGTGAATTGTATATATATATTTATCTTACATGAAATATTGGTTAGTATTCTATGCACAGTAGATGCCTCGAATCTCATAGGGATGCTGGCCTCTCAAGCCTCAGCGTGTAACCAAGTTCACACTCCTCGAGATATAGGATCGTCGGCAGACTGTTGACTCTTTGACTAGCCCTGGATTGCGGAGTAATTGTAAGTCCCGTCGGGTCTTTTATTTACTCTCGTAATCACGCTCGATATCAAAGGGCTCACTCCCTACCGCCACCTCTCGTGAAATAATTTTAAGTCTTGTAAGGACCTTTATTTATTTTTAATGAATTGTTAGTCAGTGAGCGCTCTCTTCGAGCTACTTGATGGCTTTTGCAAGGTAATCACAAGTCCGTTGCCAGACTTTTCTTTACCTCGACAAAAGATAATCGAAGTCAACAAACGCCGGTTTCTACACTTCCTATGGTTTGATTAATGTCGTAGCTGTAAAGCTTTGTATTTATTCAGACACTTAAAGAGCTTTAGACGTTCGTCGAAGTGAAGCCTTCTTAGTTCGATGAAGTTTGTTCACATAGGTGAGAAATAAAACGCAGAATGTTGAAAAAGGCTACTCAGCCAACTTGTACGGTCTTGACGGGTATCAAGGTGTAGACTGACTTAGTACCACTTCGCTATTAAAGTGGTACCTATCTGATTCCCAGGCTTTTCCTCCACCTCTCCTCAACGTGTGACTTACATGAGGAGGCTTATAATCTGAAATTTACTTTGGATGCCCTAATGGAACATCCTCTGTTTTTATTGATTGTGGTTAGGCTACCTAACTGTAGGGGTAGCACACATATCGGTGTGCTACCCTATTTACTTTACAGACTCTATTGCAGTTACTCTAACTTGACATCGGGACTAGTGTCCCTAAAATAAAAAAAAGTGTGTGTTCCGAACACCAGCCTAAGCTGATGACTTTCTGTCGGAAAAAATGTGTTGCTCAGCGACTCAGCCGCCGACTTGGTAAAATAAATTTTGTTCTCCTCGCCTGCTGAGCATCCTAGTGTGGTCCGGCCACCCAGCCCATGTATCCATGTATGCCATGTCATGTATGCACATGACGTCGGTGCCCGGAATTCGTGATAGAATCTAAATACGATCTGCCTCAGGGGCCTAAGCCTATACGGCTGGTATAAAAGGCTTGATGGGCCTTTTATTATATTTTGATTATTGTTTAGTTTCGAGAAAACAGCATTCAAGTGAGATTCAAGGTTCGGTTGAGACTTTGGTTTTTTAGAAAGTGAGCGATTTTTTTGTTTTTTTTTATCCTAACTACTATTACTAAGCTAACTTAACTATGGGGTGTGCATTCCCATGTGTATACTGCTCTCACACACCCCGTGTATATTTATTTTTTTTTTTTAATTTTTTTAACTAGATTCTAAATTACTACTACGTGTGCGTGTGGTGGGGTGTGCATTCTCAGGAGTATATTGATCTCGCACACCACAGTGTATATTGATCTTATATATATATATATATATATATATATATATATATATATATATATATATATATATATATATATATATATATATATAGTAAACTCTTAACTATTGGGGAAATCTGCAAGAAAGACTCAATTATAGAGTATCAATTGTTTCGCCGAACGTTTTCGCCAAAGATAATTAATTTTGCTTCTTCAGGACTGAAAGAGAAGAAATTATAATTAACTACCATATATTATTTATTTAAAAAACACTGGAGATCTTACCGTAACTTAGAATTGTAGAGTTAGGATGTTAAAACAAAAAAACTTAACTAGTAACAACATAGTGGTTTTTTTTGTTACTATGTGAAAAAGTTATCGTTGGGAATGTATGTTAAATCTAATTTACCGATCCCTATTTTTTGTTACACATGTAAGACTAGACTTAGAGTGTCGTCTAGTCTTCTTGGAAAACGTTTTAAAGAAAAACTCGAGTAGGACATCGTAAATACAAAATGCTCTTAAATATTGAAACATGAAGAATAAAAATTAATGTTTCATGCAACTTTGAAATTGCATGTGACAGATTATATTAAACTTACGAATAAAAATGCATAAAATATTTATTACTGCGCATTTATATGACATGCACCAGACATTTGGTTTCCGTGTTATTTGTAAAATTGCTTTTGATGGCCAACTTGCTTATTTATCCGTTACCAATTTATTTATAACAATTTAAGTGTATATAAAAATAAACTGGGTCATATGTCCCTTATTACCATAGCTAAAATTATATAAAACATACGTAACTATTTGTATACGTTAAATGAATTAAGTAGCAGTTACATAGTTTGATCTAGTTATTCTGGAATAAGATATTTAAGAAAGAAGCTACAGATATGCTTCAACATGTAAATCTACATGACGGAGATATATACAGAATGAATTACATATATAGGGTGATTACATATTTGTCTGAAGCAAACAAATTAATGCTTGGCACTTAAAATAATAGACTGTTGGGTCATGAATTGTCATTTGGTTGACTTCCCTACTTATATTTCACCATAGTCCTATCTTGGATCATACTAATGTCAATCGTCTTTATCGATATGTCCTCAATTTTTAATATTGGGCGTGTTCAAGTAGGAATTCTTGAAATTAGCTCGTCAATTAATTAAAATAGGAAACTAAAAAACAAAAGATATATATGATTGAAAATAGATAAAATCGGTTGGCATAACTCATAAATGTTACTTGGTTGGTAGCACTGTTAATAAATTGTACAACACTCTTGGTTCTTCTTCCTCTTCATTAACAGGTGTACAGTTCCTTTATTCGAATAAACATAACATTACTTTTTAATGTTTGACTCATACGCTTTTAAGTATGGCTAGCAGCGGTTGTAAAAAATGTCCAAATACATTTTGTTATTTTGTTATTAAAAAACCTCAGAGAAACATTATTGACTTTGTTATGTTTGTGTTGAGGATTTAAGGAAGTGATCGAAGAAAAAAAAGCTTTCAGACTTGCAGTGCCTATGGTATGAAGAGAGCAAAAAACCATTCAAATCTAGGATCTTCAGCACGTCGAGAAGATTCATCCACAGCAAATTCAGACCCACTTTGTGATATCGAGTTACATCCTGAAAAGAGTTCTCCTGAACGTCAAATTCTAGTCGAAAGTGGTATTAATCGAGTTGATTTACAAGATCCAAAATTCTGGCCAAGAAATTTTGTAGATGAAGTGCTGAAAGAATTCAAAACACAGTATCTTAATTTTTTAGACTTTAAATCTTCAAAAAGAAAAACAGGAAAACAAAACAGGTACTGCACTAAATCACTATTCTATAAAGTTTTAAAGAATGGTAAAAAAATTCGGCGTGACTGGTTAGTTTATTCAAAAAGCACAGGCCTTTTATTTTGCTTATATTGTCGACTCTTTTCAAGCAAAAATTGCACTTTTTCCTTTTCTACTGGATTTGACGACTGGAAAAAGGCTAAAGAAAAATGTGACAGTCTTGAAAGGTCAGTCGTTCATTTAGAACATCTTAAAAATTTTATTTCAAGAAATTCATTGAGTATGAGAAAGATCGATGATTCTCTGCGGCAACAGATTGAGCATGAGACCACATATTGGCGAAACATATTACAAAGAGTTGTTAGTGTCATAAAATTCTTAGCTAGTAGGAGACTACCTTTTAGAGGAACCGACGAAAAATTGGATGGCAACTAACTTGGATTACTAGGGTTGTTGGCGAAATGTGGTGGCTCTTTTAAAAGAACGTATTGAAAAATATGCTTCAAAAGGTTCTGGTTCAGTATCTTATTTATCAAAAACGATTTGTTTTGAATTTTTGAAAGTACTTTTGGACCAAATACTAGAAGAAATTGTAAAACAAATACATTGTGGCAAATATTATTCAATCAGTGTTGACTCTACGCCTGATATAACACGTGCAGATCAACTGACATTCATTATTAGCTATTGCTCGGACACCGGAACACCTTTCGGGAGGTTCATACGGTTTTTAGACAACACTGTCACAAATGATAAAGCAGGCAAAAGAAAAATACTTTGAAGAGAAATGCAAAGAGATCGAAGACTTTCAAAATAAATATGATCTGTTTAACCTACACAAGAAAGTTAAAGAACTGGTAGAACTAAGAAAACAAAATCCAACTTGTGCAATTCTGGATAGACACGGGACTACTATAACACATACGGACGAGAAAGTACAAAGATGGGCAGAATATATCGACGAATTGTTCGATGATGAAACAGAAGATCTGGAGCACATAGAACTTGCTTCAGAAGAAATAGGTCCATATATTACAAAAGAAGAAATATTACACGCATTAAAAACAATGAAGAGTGGGAAAAGCCCTGGACCTGACATGCTTCCTATAGAAATCCTAAAAATTCTAGATGAGAAGCACATTGATGTTTTAGTGACACTCTTGAACCAAATTTATAGTTCAGGCGTATTACCCAAAGAGTGGTTAACGTCGATTTTTATTTGTCTCCCCAAAAAGAAAAATGCAAGAGAATGCAGCGATTACCGCACCATTAGCTTGATGTCTCATGTGCTAAAGTTACTACTAAAAGTCATCAATGAAAAATGCGACATCAATAAAAAAACTGGAATCATTCGAGCTGTGGGTGTATAGAAGAATTCTGAAAATATCGTGGACAGAACACGTTACAAACAAAGAGGTTCTGAGAAGGATGAATAAATAAATAGAAATTTTAAATATAATTAAAACAAGAAAATTGGAATATCTCGGACATATTACACGTGGAGAGAAACACACCTTGCTCCAACTGATTATGCAGGGAAAGATCCAAGGAAAGAGAAGCATAGGGAGGCGTAGAATGTCATGGCTGCGCAACCTGAGAGAGTGGTACGGATGTACATCAAATGAACTTTTCAGAGCAGCCGTCTCAAAAGTCCGAATAGCTATGATGATTGCCGACCTCCGCCGCGGAGATGGCACTTGAAGAAGAAGGTCACAAAGTCGAAGATATGGAAGCCAGCATTGTAAAAATTTTTGTCCAACCTGAATATAAATATCGATGACAGCAAGGGAACAATAGTGTGACAATGCGAATAACATGTATGCCGTTTATAGCGGTCTCAAAGCCCGAATAAAATCTAGAAATAGTTTGGCAAAATAGGTCCGGATATATTCGAACGCGACACGACCTTGACGACGCGTCTCGGTCTCGAAACGAAGCGACAATCTACAGCGCGTGGAGCCTCTCAGAACACTGCTGTTGTTTTCATTTATCAAGCTACATTTTACTGCTACTGCTAACGACAATCAGTCGCTCGTGGAGCCATAGCCTAACATACACTTTTCTATAGAAATGTAGCCACACATACAATAGAATTATGACCTTGGTAACGTGCACGCAACTTTATTTGGCTTTTACTGTATATTATTTTCTTGTCAAATATCTATATACAATTTGTAGTATATTTATATGCTCTTCTAAATAATCAGTAGTTATTAAATGTTTAATGTAATAATTAGATGCCTTAAAAACAAGTAACTGTCGAAAAGTATTTTTTCTAAATAATGTTTCGCAAAAATATTTATATTAGAATTTATATTATTTAGAATGAATTTTAAAGGTCTAATATTAAAATCGTTTGTACTAAACAGGAAAAGTGGACTTATTTTGGATCTGGATAATTTTCTTTCACTTCCGGTTCAGTTATTTCTCTGCTGTAAACGCATTAATATTATATTATCTGGCAAAATCGATGAAGCCACTCTAGTCGAGAGAAATCGTTCGAACATTTGGAATTATACTTAAGAAGACATTGAGGAGTTATATATTTTATGAGACATTTTAATATATTTAGAAAAGAAAAACGTGTTTTAGTATAAACGTTAAACAAAAGAATATATTATACTATATTTTCCGTCCCAGCTAATTCTCTGAAAGATTTTTTTTAGCTTTTATGGTCTGAATTTCCCAACTGCCTTTCTGTAGTTAATTAAGCATGCAATAAACGTCTACTATCAAAACTTATTTAATTAGCATTAAGGAAATTAAAAAATAGAATGTCACCACGAAGAGGAGAGAATACTGAACGGAGGACCAGATCTGACCAAACAACTATTAAAACTAATCCAAAAAATAATAGAACAAAATAGGGTACCACAAGGATGAAGATCAAGCATCCTAATAACTCTCTTTAAAAAGGGAGATAAATCGGACCCGAAAAATTACAAAAAAATAATTTATTAAACACAACACTAATATTCATATTCTTACCGCACACAAATGTTCAAAGAGCAACTACCAACTATTCCAAATTAAAAAGGTTAGCTTTTTATTAGTTCTCTCCTAATTTAAGTTGATACGTATGGTACAAACCTGTGGTTGAAATTAAAATATGTTTTTATGGAGGCTGGGAACAAAGCGATTTGGATACGATGCAAGAAAGTAAAATCGCTTACTTTTTTTTCACTTACCTAGTTCTTATTGCTTTCATTGCAGGTCCTCGAGAAATTTAATACTTCCGAAGCAAAAACCATGGTGATAGTATAACTTCTGAAAATGTAGCTGCACGCCATGAACAGGTTATATCCAATGACATATGAAGGGTACAGGTCCAAAAGGGGACAAGTCGCAATTTTTCATAAATAGATCTAGTGGTGCCATCTTGTAGCAATTTTAACGTAGAAGTGGCCAGCGGCTTGTTACACGTCCTAAAAGCGCTTAGTTCCCGTGAAATGCTAATTCTAATTTAGGCATACACCGCCAATAGGGGGCAAGTCCTCATCAGGCAGGTCCTAAAAGGGTTAAGTCAATATAAACAGCTGATAGACGTTGATCTATTACGTGCAGTTTAGAGTTAGGTTCGTCGGTGTAGCTAGTGTTTTCATTGTTTTCCAAGTGACTCAAAAGTAAATAACAATAAATACAGAAAACAATAGTAGTGGAAATGAGAATAAAGTAGTGCCTAGACAGAATAAATCAAAAAGAGGAAAAAGCACGGCAGAATGAGAGATGTCATGAAAAAAATTAGACTACAGAGTCACGAGGTAGGTGCTACTTGTAATTGTCGTAAACAATGTTTTCAAAATGTGCCTGAAGAAGCAAGAAAAACTATACTCAAGAATTTTAACGCAATCTTCTTCTTCACGTGCCATCTCCGCGACGAAGGTTGGCAATCATCATGGCTATTCTGATCTTAGATGCTGCTGCTCTGAATAGTTCAATTGATGTGCATCCGTACCATTCCCTCAAGTTACGCAACCATGAGATTCTTCTTCTTCCTACACTTCTCTTGCCCTGGATTTTCCCTTGTATAATCAATTGAAGTAGGTTGTATCTCTCATTACGCATAACATGCCCCAGGTATTGCAGCTTTCGTGTCTTGATGGTTTCCAATACTTCCATTCTATTGTTGATTCTTCTCAACGCAATGACTTCTAACGCAATGACTTCTATTAATGGGCAGAACTTATATTTATGTGGATTGATTACAGTACTTCTTATTCGCCGAAGAAGGCCTAGGAAAGATGAAAACGAAGCAAATTTGAGAAGTGCTGCATATTCTTACAGGGTAAGTTTTACCACTGATAGTAGCTTAAAAGAGATAAATATTTGTAGACAAACTTTTATGTCCATTCATGGAATAAAGAAGAAAAAATTAGAGATATTACAAAATTCACAAAAAATGACCGGAGTCGCTTTTAAAGATTAAAGGGAAGAAAATAAAAACCATCCTAGAAAATTGGAATCCCATGTTCTTGCAGCAATGTACGAACATTTAAAGTCATTTAAAGGCAGGAAAAGCCACTACAGTGTGAATGATAGTAAAAAATTATACTTACCTGAAAACTTAAACATAAATAAGATGTTCAAAATGTTGTGCGAGTTGAACCCTTTTATGAAAATATCTAACGAGTCTTACAGAACAGTATTTAATACAAAATTAAACATAGGTTTTGGATATCCCTGAACCGATACATGTAGCTCCTGTGCTGGGTTTCCTATAAAAATAAAATCTCTTCAGTCTGATGTTTTAATCAGTTTCGATCTTGCTCAAAATGAACGCTTGCAAAAGGAAATACGCCAGCTTACGATACGAAATGATGTACACAAAAGAAACGCTGAGGTATTTCACAGTAGAAAAAGGGCTGCGAAGAAAAAAAGTCGAGCATCTGTGACTAACGAAGCTATTTGTCTCGACTTTGGAAAGAATCTCAGTGTTCCAAACATAACAACAAACGGTGTTTACTGTAAGAGTCAGCTGAACGTCAATGCCTTTAATATCCACATTCTATCTACAGCAAAAAGTGTGTTTTACATTTACCCGGAAACACTTGGCCAAAAGGAAAGCGACGATGTATGCTCAATGCTGAATGACTTTCTATGGAATTTTCTCGATATACAAGTAATATCGCTTGAAATATTCTGCGACTCGTGTGGAGGGCAAAATAAAGATTTCACCATGTTTCGGTTTTTGCATTATATTGTCCACAATACACGTAGACTTGATTATGTGTAAGTTACTTTTCCTGTTCGTGGGCATTCCTACATGGAACCAGATAAAAATATGGGCTTAATAAACTCCAAACAACGAGCTCAGATTCCTTTAGATTGGGTTGAAATTTTTAGAAGTGCTCGTGCAGAACCATCGCCATTTGACATTGTGGAAATAGATCAATCCTACTTTCGAGCATGGACGAATTTTTTTAATACTAAAACAGAATATTTGAAGAAATGTCCTTTCAATTCCCGTCCAATTCGAGAATCAGAAATACATCAAGAACATGGTAGACTAATATATCACCGGAAGAAGAAAAAAAAAATATGCGAAAGGGACCTGTGCTACTACAAAACGAATTTGAACTTCCTCCGTATTCTTATTCAGGTATAAAAAAAATATTAATATCTTGGAATACTATTATTAAACAACATTATTTTTAGGTTTGATACCAATCTCGGCTAAAAAATTTAAATGCTTACAAGATTTAAAACGATTCTGTGATGACGAAGCAAAACAATTTTTTGATAACCTGTCCAAGAATTAGAATTATTTCATATTAATAACTTTTGTTTACTTGTCATTTTAACTTATTTTTTTGGACTTCGCCCCTTTAGGCCAATAATGTTTGGTGGATTGACCAATTAAAGCTTCTGTTTTATTTTGCGTAATATCAATATAAGTGATATAACTGATCTAATCAATAGAGTTCATGATAACAATTAATAATTTATCAATAACTGGTATTAAACTTTAAACTTCATTTTGTACGAAATAAACATTTGGTGACTTAGCTCTTTAAGGACCTGTACCCTTCATATGTTAACGTCAAAAGATCTTACTAATATTAAAAATGTATTTTAGAGGAACCAAAGCGTCGCAATGAAAAATCTAAGAAAAATAACGATTTTGCAATTAAATGAAAATCTCCCCCTCTCTCTCTCTCTCTCTCTCTCTCTCTATCTTCGCTCTCTTTCATTTATTTTTCAGGACACTAGTCGTTCTAATAATAGCATGTTTCGTTGATTGAAAAAAAAGTTAACTTAAAGCATCAGCGAGAAGCGCTACTACCTGACTTGACAATGGCAAGTGCGACCTTGCTGAAACGTCGTCAAAATGAAAATTTTTCAATGCGGAGTCAAACTCGGAAAACTGCAGAAAGTATATATATATATATACCTATATATATATATATATAATATATATAAATATATATTGTATATATATTATATATTATATATAAATATATATTGTATATATATTATATATTATTTATATATATATATTATATATATATATATATATATATATATATATATATATATATATATATATATATATATATATATGTTACGGTAAATATGATTAAATGGGAATTATTAATAATTACCGGTTACTATTAATAAATCCTGTATTCAAACGGTAAACGTGATAAATGTTGAATACCAATAAGTTCTTACCGCCTTGAAAGTCCATGAAAGCACGATTTAGCGATCAAATTGATACGCTTAAATCTGGAAAAGGAAACAATCATCAGTTATTCACCAGAGATGAGTATTATGCATTTTTAATGAAAGTTAAAACAACCAAAGACAAGACTTCTCACAAAACACCTGAAGAATATCAACGGTTATCACGGTATGATATTGTAAAAATTGGTAATGTCGAGAAACTCGTTGTGCAAGTAAAAACCGACAGATATCCTATTGTTTATTATGTATTTATGGAGGAAACTTTCGATATCATTCACAAGACTTATATTTCAATTGGACATGAAATGATATGGTAACAGAATGATAAAAGAACTTAAGACGAAATATAAGAACATCACTGTGGAGTTGGTTTACTTAAATCTTTGTGTACCGTGTCAAAAGAAAATAAGTATTCCAAAAAAAGGACTCATTGTGAAGCCAATTTTAAGTAGTGCATTTAATTCGAGATGTCAAGTCAATCTTATTGACATGCAGTCACAAGCGGATGGTGACTATAAATTTATTATGGTCTATCAAGACCATCTTTCCAAATTTGTCCAGCTCAGAGCATTAAAAACCAAGCGTGCCGAAGAAGTTGCGTACCATTTGTTGGAAGTGTTTACCATATTTGGAGTTCCACACATTTTACACAGTGATAATGGTCGAGAATTCGCAAATAAGATTATTGAAGAAGTCTGCAGTATGTGGGACGAACTGAAAATTGTCCACAAAAAACCCAGACACAGCCAGTCGCAAGGTTCGAAAGAGAGATCGAAAAAATGTTGGCCACATGGCTGGAAACAAACAAAACGAGTCAGTGGTCAGAAGGCGTAAAGTTCATCCAATTTATGAAAAACAGAGCTTACCATTTCGGCATTAACTGTAGTCAATACGAAGCACTATTCTGTTGTAAGGCTAAAGTAGGATTAAAATCATCCTTACCTGCTGGTACTTTAACTGAAATTACAAGCGAAGAAGATTTAGAAGCAATATTAGCAGATGGGTCCGATGATGCTGATGATGGAGCAAAGCACCGTGGTAATTTGGATGTTAACAGTACGACCGAGGATTCACAATTAGCGAATGTTGAATATCCCGGTATCGCTGACAGTCCAATAGAATATAATGCATGTGCAATAGTTGCTGTCAATGGGAAGACAATGACAATGGTGAAGACAAGACAATTGGAGTTGAAGAAAATGAGGGACACGAAGAAGATGGCACTGAAGTTGAGAAAACTTTAAAAAAAATTCAAGAGATTTGAGATCTTGCTAAACAGTCTCTTATAAAACAAG
This sequence comes from Diabrotica undecimpunctata, assembly GCF_040954645.1. Lineage (NCBI taxonomy): Eukaryota > Metazoa > Arthropoda > Insecta > Coleoptera > Chrysomelidae > Diabrotica > Diabrotica undecimpunctata. Next base: position 114,840,316 of record NC_092810.1, read on the forward strand.
CTGACAGAATGTTAAAGCATTCTAATGATAGATTTCCTGTTGTAAAAGTAGGTGAAAGTGTTAGAGTGCGAATTCATTAAGTTGATAGAGCTAAGGCTGATATACTTTTAACCTCAATTCTACCTTATAATGTCAGCTGCTTCGATAATCCTTTCCATTAAATAAGCTCTAGTTCGGATTGGAACTTGAAAAACAAGTTCTTTGAATCTGCCCTAGATGTGGTAGTCACACGGTGTTAAATCGGACGATCTAGCAGGCCACAAAAACGGTCCAGTTCGTCCGATCCACCTATTGGGATAGTGATTGTTGAACCAAGCCGTAACAGCACGTGCACAATGTGCAGGCCATCCATCATGTTGGTACACCATTCTTCGTCTGAGGGCGAGGGGTAAATCTTCTAAGAGTGGTGGTAATTCATTCTCTAGAAAGTCTAAGTACACTTGACTATTTAACCTGCCTGGCAAAAAGTAAGGTCCTATTAACTCTCGTCCGATAACTCCTAACCAAACGTTGACACTAAATTTTTACTGAAAATATGTTTCTTTCGGTAGATAGGGATTATCATGTGCCCAGTAATGCAGGTTGTGAAAATTTGTTATTCCTTCTCAATTAAAACTGGATTTATTAGTCCATAAAATACTTTTAAGAAAATTACCATCGTTAATGTCTGCATCTAACAAAAAGCGGCAAAAATTTACCCTTCTAATTGGATCACGTCTTGAAGACCTTGTACTGGCATGTAATGATAAGGGTAGCGTCCATCGTTGTGCACTACCGACCAGACCCTCCATTGCGAGACATTTAACTGTCGAACAACCTTTCTGACGCTTGTGGTAGGATCATTCGTAACACCTTGCAAAATTTGGTCGTCTACACCAGGACCGTAACGTCCAGGATTAATACTGGAAACAGAATTGTTAACACTACCAGTTTTACTAATATGTCGATATGTGTTAATAAAGACACTTACATGGGAAAGTTGCCGGTTAGGGTAACGGCGCTGATATACTCGACGTGCTGCAGATGCATTTCCATCACTCTAGCCATAGAGAAACAGAATGTCTGCGTACTCTGCATTCGAAAACGAAGCCATCACAACTAATCCATAAATCACGTTATACAGATACACAGTCTGGTTGTTCACTCAAACAAAGTTCAAAATCGTAATGCACACAAAGCTCACAAGAAACTCCAAACACAATTCGGATGTCAAAAGAGTAAAACGCACCTTTCATACGCATACAATAACCATGTTTATAAACCAAAATAAACCACTTCATAGCAGGTAGATTGTTTGTTGGCATAGCAGGTATATTGTTTTTTGTTTGTTATGCGTTCGGAGAATAACGATAGCTGATGGAAATTTTATGCGAAGAGTCAGTGTTGTAGATTTACATTTTTATTCCATTCGTAAAACAGGGAGGTAGTACGCCTAGATAATTTTTAAACGTCGAATTGTCGAATATTGACAAATTTAACTTTATTTCGGAAACGTAAACAGTTTGAGCGATACATTATTAGCAAAAAATTTTGCAAATGGCGTCCCCTATTACCCCTTAAAAAATTTCCATCGACCTACCAAACACCCTCTATATATTTATATATATATATATATGTATATATATATATATATATATTGTTATGATATGTAAAATCAAGAAAATATTGGTTTGTTTAAAATATTTCAAAGTTCAACAAAAAATTAAAATAATTTAGGATAATATCCCACAAACATTTCGGAGAAGGAAAGTTATTAAATCCTTGAATTACCTGTACCAAACAAAATGTAAGCTTTACATCAATCATTTCTTTGTTATACTTAAGTGACCCGCATAAGTTTAAGTGAAAGACAAATTGAAACGGGTTTTTACAAATACATTAGTGCAGTAATTAAAGACAATAGAAGATATTTTAGAAAGAGGTTTTTGTTAGTTTTAAGAATTATAGAAAATAATATTTGTAAATAAGTTTTAGGAAATTTTATAATTATAGGTAAAAATTTGTTTGTTATCGAAATGAAAAAATGGGGAATTGTGACGAGTTTTGATTGGCGGAGATTGAAAAAGGTGGGATAAGGAAAGTTTAGCTAGATTGAGGAAAGAGAAAAGATAGGCAGTTGGTTTCCAAGTCTTCAAGAAAGAACAGTGTTTGTTCTCTGTCGGTTCCCGAAATGTAGCAAGCAGTAGTGTTGAATGTTAGTGAGTTTTTGTGGAGTTAGTGTATCTGACAGAAGCTGAAACAACAAAATATTGTAAGTCATATTTCTCTACTTATATTCCAAGAGTCACTGTTCAGGCCAACGAGAGATTCAGTTTATCGTAAAGAGAAGATATTCCAAGAGTCAATTTTTCACTCGGGCCAACGAGAGATTCAGTTTATCGAGAGGAGAAAGGCTATCATAATTTGAATGATTTGTGCTTTTGAAGGAGATCATTAAGGACGATATACTTGCAACAATCTGATGTAAGATTGCTGATTACATAGGGAGCGGTTGAGAGGAGATAATATAATCTACAAGGAACAAGGATTTGGACCACTCATCATCAGAGAGAGATAATTTTGTTTTCTGCAGTTTTTTTTTCTTTTATTGATAACACAATTTTTACACGTAATTTAGAAAGGATATAAATATTTGGATTAGGAGAGTTAGAATAGTCTGGGATTTTGAGATTTCAATTAATATTGTTTGTACCATTAATTTTTGATTGTTCACGTACGGAGAACAAAATTTTGAGAATCCTTATATGAGATTTGTTTATTGAAAACTTTTGAGTGTGAATTATTTCATTATTATTTATTTCAATATATAGTGTTAGATCATATGTGTTTTTTATTGTTCCGGTATTCTCTGGACCTTACCTTTCACATGTAATAGCATAGATATAGAAGCACGAATTGAACCCTGAGATAAAAGAATTAAAAATTGTGATAGAGTCATAATCATATCATTTAAATAATATTAATTATTAAAACAAATTAATTAGCTAATTATTGCTTGGCGCACCAAGACTTTAAATATCACAATAACTGGCTTCCAAAACGTGGGGCTTGAAAATATCGCAGCTTTACATTTGAAGGAAGGGAAAGAGATCTGGAATAAGTACAGGTGATCCAGAGATAAAAACATATAACATTGAGGGAATTTGAATTTGAAAGTATTTTGACAATTTTTCCAGGGAATATAAATTTGATTTATTGATTGATCGTAGTTAGTGGATATTTACTGCTATTGAATTATTTGATTTTATTTTCTTTACCAATCGTACATTTGATATTTATTTTGAATTATTTGAATTTTGCTGATTGCATATTTGATATTTGTCGTGAAAATTTAATACATTTGGGGAGAAATATTGTCGTGTTCTGAAACATATAGAGTGTTGTAAAATTTCACATTTGGCGGGGACAAAAACAATAACAAAAAGTAACAACATGTCTGTCACAAGGAGACAAAGTAAAATGCAGGAAAGGAAGGAGGATAACAGAGAAGATGAAACAATTTTGGAAAAAGTATCGGATAATGAAGGAAATGTGACAATAGTTGAGGAGAGAAAAGAACTATCAGGAATAGATAAAATATTACAACTAATGCAACTCCAGTCACAAAAAATGGATGAAACAAAACAAACAATACAAGAAACAAAACAAACAATGGCAGAAACAAAACAAACAATGGAAGAAAACCAACGGGAAACAAGGCAAGCAATAGAACTAAATAACAGAAATATAGAGCAGCGTCTGGAAAACTATGAACAAAAATTAGAAGAAAATGATAGGAAAATGGAAAAGCGTTTGGACAAATATGAAAATGAGGTAAAAGTCTGTTTAGAAAAAGTCAGAGAAGAAACAGAGAGGAAACTAGAGATGCAGAGAGAAGAAATAGAAACTAAAATGAAAGATATTAAGACTGTACAGAAGAAGGAATTAGAACAGTTAGAAACAAAATTTGAAATGGCTTTACAAGAAGACAAGAAAGAAATAGAAAAACAAATTGAGGATATCAGAAAACAACGAGATATGGGAGACAGGAGAGAAGTACTCATCCAAAGTCCGGGTGACATAAAAATACAGTTTGGCGGGGATATTCGGAAAACACACCCAGTACCGTTTGTTAAAAATTTGAAAACCAAATTACAACATATTAGATATTTTGACGATTGCAAAGAAACAATTAGAAACCATTTGAAAGAAGGAGCAGCGTTATGGTATGAAAGCAAGGAAGATGAGTTTGAAAATTGGACAGATTTTGAAAATAAATTTCTCAACTATTTCTGGGGGAAAAATAAACAGAGAGAAATCAACCAAGAGCTACAGAATGGAAAATATCACGAAAAAATGGGAATATCTGAAGAAAGATATGCTTTGCAGATATATAACAATTCAAAATATCTAGAATACAAATATTCTACCGAACAGCTGGTAGAAATGATCAGCAGACATTTTGAGGAAACGTTGGAAGATCACGTGATTTTGAGAAACTATCAAGATATTGATAGTTTGTGCCAATTCCTTCAATTAAAAGAAGCGAAAAGAAAAGAAATGAGAAATAGAAGACAACATGACCAATATAATGGACCGGAAAGAAGGTATTCATCAAATTATGACCAGAGAAACCGACATCCCAGATCAACAAACGAATATAGGCCGAGAAATTACAATAATTACAATAGATAACAAAATTACGATAACAGGAATGACACACAACATAGAACATATGAAAATCACAACAGGAATAGAGATGCACAAAATACTCCGAATAGGAATACTAACGAACAAAGGGATGATAGAAATAACCAGAGCTTCCAACAACAAAATAGAAGGGAGATGAATCATGTAGCAATAGGAAACGAAAGACAAATCTCTAATTCTAATCTAATATTTTTAGATGCATTTATAAAACATAAAGCAATTAAAATTGTGATTGATTCTGGCTCGGAGATATCGCTAATCAATAAAAAACTAGTAAAAGAATTAAATTTGGACAGATTTGTGTATAAGATTCCTAGGGTTGATTTAGTGGGTGCAAACAATAAAAATTTGACGACAGTAAACGAAGGTTTGGGAGTACAGATAAGAGTGGGAAACAAATTCCATATTATGAAATGTGTGGTGATTGAAGACTTAAATCATGATATGATAGCGGGAATTGATGAATTGAGGAAAAAAGATATCACCATAAATTTTGCGGAAAATAAAATGGAAATCAGAGCAGAACCAGACAACACAGGAGAAGAAAAGCAAACAGATAGGAAAACAAATTCTGGAAGGATCAATGCACAGGAAAAACACAAAGAAATCGATATGACTGTAGAGAATAAACCGAAAGTACAAGAACAAGATCTAACAGAAGAGAAAAAGAGAAGGAAGAAAAAGAAGAAGAGTTCGAAAAGAAAGCAGGAAAATAAGATGGAGACCAGAGAAAAACAGGAAATAGAAGGTACAGAAGAATTGTCGGCAACCGACGATAAAACAGAATGGAAGCAGGAAGAAAAAGAAAGTATCATCAGAGAAATGAAAGGAATAGAAACATGGTGCTCGGAATACCAAAGGGAATTAGAGGATAAAAGGAAAACAGAAGAAAAAATGGCACTAATGGACGAGAATCCAGAATTGTGTGAAGAAGTATTATGGACAGTGAACACATATGAACAAAAGGAGGATGAAAGAAAAATAAATTGTGGAGAAAACATAGAGAAGATTTTAAGAAACCATGGAGATCTTGTTAATAAAGTAAACCGAGTGGCTAAAAATTATGAACTTTCTTTGAAGGGAAAATACTTGGAAAAATTTAAAACGAAAATATATCCAATCCCGTATAAAGACAGGCAATATACGGGGTATTTTAACATTCACGACATTTATCAGTATCATAAGTAGATTTTAATAACATAGTGAAATGATTTGATCCTGGAAAACTTTTGTCATTTTAAAATTTAACAAAGAGTTTTCGGCAGATCAAATGGCGGGGATTTGTTATGATATGTAAAATCAAGAAAATATTGGTTTGTTTAAAATATTTCAAAGTTCAACAAAAAATTAAAATAATTTAGGATAATATCCCACAAACATTTCGGAGAAGGAAAGTTATTAAATCCTTGAATTACCTGTACCAAACAAAATGTAAGCTTTACATCAATCATTTCTTTGTTATACTTAAGTGACCCGCATAAGTTTAAGTGAAAGACAAATTGAAACGGGTTTTTACAAATACATTAGTGCAGTAATTAAAGACAATAGAAGATATTTTAGAAAGAGGTTTTTGTTAGTTTTAAGAATTATAGAAAATAATATTTGTAAATAAGTTTTAGGAAATTTTATAATTATAGGTAAAAATTTGTTTGTTATCGAAATGAAAAAATGGGGAATTGTGACGAGTTTTGATTGGCGGAGATTGAAAAAGGTGGGATAAGGAAAGTTTAGCTAGATTGAGGAAAGAGAAAAGATAGGCAGTTGGTTTCCAAGTCTTCAAGAAAGAACAGTGTTTGTTCTCTGTCGGTTCCCGAAATGTAGCAAGCAGTAGTGTTGAATGTTAGTGAGTTTTTGTGGAGTTAGTGTATCTGACAGAAGCTGAAACAACAAAATATTGTAAGTCATATTTCTCTACTTATATTCCAAGAGTCACTGTTCAGGCCAACGAGAGATTCAGTTTATCGTAAAGAGAAGATATTCCAAGAGTCAATTTTTCACTCGGGCCAACGAGAGATTCAGTTTATCGAGAGGAGAAAGGCTATCATAATTTGAATGATTTGTGCTTTTGAAGGAGATCATTAAGGACGATATACTTGCAACAATCTGATGTAAGATTGCTGATTACATAGGGAGCGGTTGAGAGGAGATAATATAATCTACAAGGAACAAGGATTTGGACTACTCATCATCAGAGAGAGATAATTTTGTTTTCTGCAGTTTTTTTTTCTTTTATTGATAACACAATTTTTACACGTAATTTAGAAAGGATATAAAAATATTTGGATTAGGAGAGTTAGAATAGTTTGGGATTTTGAGATTTCAATTAATATTGTTTGTACCATTAATTTTTGATTGTTTACGTACGGAGAACAAAATTTTGAGAATCCTTATATGAGATTTGTTTATTGAAAACTTTTGAGTGTGAATTATTTCATTATTATTTATTTCAATATATAGTGTTAGATCATATGTGTTTTTTATTGTTCCGGTATTCTCTGGACCTTACCTTTCACATGTAATAGCATAGATATAGAAGCACGAATTGAACCCTGAGATAAAAGAATTAAAAATTGTGATAGAGTCATAATCATATCATTTAAATAATATTAATTATTAAAACAAATTAATTAGCTAATTATTGCTTGGCGCACCAAGACTTTAAATATCACAATAATATATATATATATATATATATATATATATATATATATATATATATATATTGATTTATAGTATCAGCAATCGGTCAGGAAATAAAACTCTATTTGTTCAGTCTCAATATTTCGTCACGATTTTGTGACTTCTTCAGGAGAAAACTGTAAATTTATTAGAATAATTAATTATTATATGTAAACAAAGTGAATATTTTAATACTTACAACTATAAGAATAAAAATTTAAATTTAAATTTAAAAACATTTCAAAAAGTTTCTTTAAAGAAACTTTTTGAAATGTTTTTAAACAATGGCTACCCAAAACATATATTAAAAAACTTATTTATAACATAACACTAACTTTTACACTAGGGCTTTAATAAATAATCCACAACCAGTTTTATATAAAAAAATACCTTTCATAAAAAATTTAACAGACCAAATTGTCCCATTTTTCAAAACATTTCCGAACATTAAATTAATTAAATACAATCCACTTCTAAATTCAAGGTTATTCTCAAAAATTAAAGTTAAAACTCCAAATTCATTAATGAGTAATATAATTTATAGAATAAATTGCAGTCAATGTCAAAGTTGTTATATTGGTCAAAGTCAACAGTGGTTTAAACAACGTGTCACTCAACACAAAAGTGACTGTAACATACGAAAAAACTCTTGTGCCTTAGTGGACCACCACTTGAAGACAGCACATAACTTTGACTTTAATAATGTAAAAATCTTGGAACAAGTTGATAATTATAAAAATCAGCTTTTCCTTGAAATGGTACACATTAATAAAACTCCTGAATCTATCAATTATAAGACAGACACCAATCATTTAAGTAATATCTACTGCAACATACTAAACAATATATAATATGATAGATCTTAACATTTAAACACAAACTTAGTAATTCTCTAGTAACTGTACCTATAATTTTATTACATTCCTAAATATCAGTATTGCAATAACTGACTACATACCATCAATTACATTTTATAGATCAATTTATCGTGTTCCTGATTCTTTTTCAATTTTGTACTATTAATTCCATCTTTCCACTTTATAATATGGATAATAGTGTCATAGTAATTGTTTATTTTAACCTACTCACTAAAAATTGTACAATGGGAATTCACTCTATAAAATATTGCGGTTACCATAACTCCTAAATAAAATCAAACAAATATGTCATTTATTTAGATATGCTAAAAAAAATTTAAATTTTTATTCTTATAGTTGTAAGTATTAAAATAGGTATTCACTTTGTTTACATATAATAATTAATTATTCTAATAAATTTACAGTTTTCTCCTGAAGAAGTCACAAAATCGTGACGAAATATTGAGACTGAACAAATAGAGTTTTATTTCCTGACCGATTGCTGATACTATAAATCAATATTTAAAAGAGTACGGTCGAAAAATAATTTGAAATCTATATATATATATATATATATATATATATATATATATATATGTGTGTGTGTGTGTTTAAATATTATACATATACACTATATGTATTATATAGTGTATTGCATCAAAGTATTTTTTGAGTTTTTTTATCGGAAAACGATCCTTCCTTGTTACATACTACTATGATTGTACCGATTTTATGGTTTCTTTTCCTACTATTAGCCTCCGTGTGTCTCAAAAGAAATAAAAATTGTAGAAAAAATGAGTCCGTGAATATTGCGGTCTGAAAAACATAATAGCTTAAATAGGAAAATAGGTAGGAAATTTATTATCAATTGCTCTATAAGAAATGTTGGGAAATTAAAAAAAAAAATCAAGCAACTGTTGTTCGCAGCAAATATATCATATTCAAAAATCAGGTTAATTCATAAAATTATTAATTCTCATCATTTCCCTGTATACGAAATAAATCGAATATAAACTGAGTAAATATTATTGCCATAGCTAAAAATAAAATTTGCTTTAAGTGCAGAAAATAAACTCTCTGGGCACAGTTGTCAAAGCAATAACTGTTTTCTTAATTAAAATATAAAAACACTTTCTCATATTTATTTATTTTGGAAGTTTAAAACCACTTGTTTGGGTAGCCAAATAAAGTTGAGCCAAATAATACCAAGAGAATGGACGGGAAATGTTCTAATGATTATTAAACACAAGAAACTGCGACAATTATTGGACTATTTACATTTACTACGATAATTTTTATATTATAAAAAGTGCAGGAATCAGCAGTCAATGAACCTACAGGAGACGCACAAAATAAAAAGATCATGATAAGAATAAAATAAATTTAGTCCTAGAAG